>NC_083365.1:25062919-25373336 GCF_030254825.1 Meriones unguiculatus
CCCCAAACTCTGGGTAAAGCCAGAAAGTGTAGTTCATTTACTCTTTGTTTGGCTTCTCACTTCCCTAAAAGGTGATGAGCATTCTGGAAAAATGTGACTTTTAATTAAGAATAAGTGGGGGTTGCCTGAGAGAGCTAACCAGTTCAGAGCACTTTCTGCTTTTGCCTAGGGCCAGGGTTTAGACCTCAGCATTGCCATCAGGCAAAATTGCTTGTAAATTCAGTGCCAGGGGATCTAGTGATCTAGTGCCCTCTTTTGGTCTCCACAGGAACATACACTCAACGTGGTTCACACAAAATCATACAGCTTCACATACAAAAACATTAACATAGCTAGAAGACTACAAAACATAGCCTTTCTAGTGAAGGACAGTTAGAGAATTCTGCCAAACAACTTTTCTTTGCACTAAAAAGAATGTACTTTAAGTAGTTCTAATTTTTTTTTTTATTTTTTTTTAGGCAAGGGACAGAGAGCCTTGGGTGAATTTTCATATAATTTTTTTCCCAACTCTTCATTCATGTGAAAATGCACACACTCAGACATGCTTATATTCACACACAGACTCACAGATACACAGACACACATGCACACAGACACACACACACATGCTCTGACTCTCGTTATATTGCTTCAGATCCATAGCCCTGGTTTTATTTCCTTAAGAAATCCACATCCACCATCAGTTTTTGCTGTTTGATGACTTTAAGATACAAGGCCACTAATACCCTAATCTTTGTGATGACCTCATATCTGAGAAGGTATTTTTCTATATCTGTTCTATTTACTTCATGTAAAGATGTACAGGCTCCAAATAGGCTTATTATGGCAATTCTTAAGCTCATTTTCCTTTTTCTCAAAGTTGTGGCTTTTACCATGGAAATTTTCAAGTTTTTAGGTCATGTTTAGGACACATAACTGTCTGGGGACTTATTATCAAATAAGCCATAGAATGTAGAAACTGTGAATCAAATGTAAAAATTTACATTGAAATCCATTATTAACCCTCCCAGGGTTCCTTATCATTTATAATTACTTCTCTAAGATCATTTACAGTATTTATGCTGGTAAACAGTCGTTTCTTCCAATTAACTGGCTGTCTCCTGATGCTCGTACTACATTCTTAAAATAATGCTCATGTTGCTGTGTCTTTAATTACGATCCACCTTAATTTGGGCTGGATTTCTTATTAGAAAAGGGAAAATACCAGTGCTTCTCCTTCAACAAAGTATATCTTCCTGCCACTAAACTTTATTCTAATAACTGAATGCTCTAAAACTTTGAGCACACTCAATGACTTGCCTGCTGAGGCCATTTTTTTCAAGTCCTCTTCTTTGAGTGTTGACAGAATCCCCTACTGAACTATTATATAAATAGCCCGGCACAGCAGGAAAACAGGAGACACTCTTTGCCTGCTTTCTTCTATAATAAAGCAATTTACCACAATGTTCACAACTTCAGCCACACCTGCTTTACCCCAGTTTCTAAGCCAGGAGTCTCCCAGGCTGTGAGGCTCCAGTAAGCAGAACTTACTGCTTACTAAGCTGCTTACAGCTCAGGTCACCTTTCAAGCTTGCCTCACCTTTGGTAGAACTCCATTCTTTGTAGTAGCAGGACTGAGTCTACTTTCTCCGGCTAGCTGTAGGCCAGGAATGCTCAGGTCCTAGTGGCCAACTTAGTCCCCCAAGGCTACCCTTTAGCACTTACCTGAAGAGATGAAACTGCTTTCCCAGCAAGAGCATCATTCTGACCTCAGGAGCCTAAGCCTTCATTTAAAAGCGTGGGCCTGAAGACATGAGAGCAAGTTAAACTCCCTTCTGATCCTTGGCATGATCTTTTGGTTATATCCAGAAAAGTTCTTCACTGTTGCCAAATAGAGGAATTGAATCGTAGGGCCAACACAATGGGTAGAGGCCACAGGGCATTGCAAAAATTCTGCAGAAGACAAATTTGGGCTTCATGTATTTTCAGGACTGAAAACTCAGAGAAGTTTAAAATCAATAGAACTGTCAGATTTTTTTTTTAATCATCATACGGAAATTATATTCTATGGCCTACCCTGTTCTTATTTTACTCTTTATGACATATGAGTGCAGTGATTCCAGAGATCTTTCTAATGTGAAATGTATGTGGAGGGCTCCTGATCCCGACAGCTGTGGTACCCAAGATGCCCTTGTTAGAGAAGTGGTATTTATGGTTAAAAAGCAGTGGTGCTAGGTATGATAGCACAAACCAGTAATGATACCACGCGAGATGTGGAGGCTGGCAAGTTTGAGGCTAGCCCGTACTACACAGGAGCATCTGAAAAATGCTGAGTGACTGGAACATATTGAATTCTACTGTGTTAACACAAACACATCTTTCTTTTAATTTTTATTTTTATTAATTTCAGTTTATTCACTTTGTTTTCCCCTTGTAGCTCCCTTCCTCCTCCCTTCCCAATCTTCCTGCCCTCCCTCTTCCTGGTCCCCTGATAAGGGAGGGCCTCTTCCCCTTCCCTCTGATCTTAGTCTATCAGGTCTCATCAAGAGTGGCTGCATTGTCTTCCTCTGTAGCCTGGTAAGGCTGCTCCCCCCTCAGGGGTTGATGATTAAAGAGCAGGCCAATCAGTTCATGTCAGAGACAGTCCCTGTCCCCATTACTATGGAACCCACTTGGACACTGAACTGCCATGGGCTACACAGAGGGCCTCTGAAAGGCTCTACCCTGCAGGGTATCAAGGCAGAGGCTGAGACTCATAGCCAAACTTTGGGAAGAGTGCAGGGAATCTTATAAAAGAAGTGGGAAATAGTAAAACCTGGAGAGGACAGGAGCTCCACAAGGAGAGCAACAGATGCAAAAAAAATCTGGCACAGGGGTCTTTTCTGGGACTGATACTCCAACCAAGGACCACTCGTGCAGAAACACCTTTTAAAAAATTCTTTAAAATCTGTACAAATTAGCCAGGCATGTTGGCTTTCACACACCATTTCAACACAACGGAGGCTGAGGTAGAAGGATTGTTGTGAGTTGGGAGCCTACCTGGACTATCTAGTAAGATGCTATCTCAAAACAACACAAACAAAAGCCTGACAAAATAAATATTGTCATTACTGTTTTATAAACAAACAAACCAAAGATCAAAAGCATGTATTTTTGGAATGTCACAATGATTGTTGGGTTAGAGGAATAAATGTGTCTTAAGTCTTTCTAATTCTAAAGCTTATGGCCTTTGTGGCTCATTCATTCAAAGAGAAAAATTACATGGACCAGACAAAGTTGACATAAACCATTGAAAAATTTTCAGAGCCCCTTAATGATGAGTCTATACTCAACCTTCACTCTCCACAATTTCTCCTAGAACTGTCGGAATTGCTGTTAAAAGGATTTACATCTATAACCAGAAAAAAAGCTTGCCATTGAATAAATGTATCTCACAGTCCATTGACAGTGTATTGAAATGGAAACAGTGGAAACATCTCCACTCCCAGAGATGTGCTGGAAGATAGATGGGACAAGAGGGAAGACACCTCTCTATGTTGTTACATCTTAGCACGATTTTCTTCATTGCTCCATGAGAGCCAAGTAAGCCTTAAATATGTCTGGAATCCCTGAGACTCATAACCAATCTTTGGGCAGAGTGCAGGGAAGCTTAGGAAAGAAGAGGGAGATAGTAAGACTTGGAGAGGACAGGAGCTCCACAAGGGGAGCAACAGAACCAAAATATCTGGGCCTAGGGAACTTTTTTTGAGACTGTTACTCCAACCAAGGACCATTCACGGATATAACCTAGACAACCTAGAACCCCTGCTCATATACAGCCATGCCAGCTCAGTATCCAAGTAGGTTCCCTAGTAAGAGGAACAGGAACTGTATTGGCTGGTTCTTTGATCACCTCCTCCTGAGGGGAGGGCAGTCTTGCCAGGCCACAGAGGAACACTATGAAAGACAGTCCTGATGAGACCTGATAGGCTAGGGTCAGATGGAAGGGGAGGAGGTCCTCCACTATCAGTGGACTGGGGAAGGGGCATGGAAGGAGAACCCGAAGGGAGGATGTGATTGGGGAGGGGACTAAGGTGGGGCTATAGCTGGGGATACAAAGTGAATAAATTGTAATAAATAAAAATTATATTAAAAATAAATTAAAAAAGAGTCAATTCTCTCTTTCAACCATGTGGAGCCCATGGGTTGATTTCAGGTTCTCAGGCTTGGTGGCATGCGCCACTACTTGCTGAACCATCTCACCAGTCAGCGTCTCACCTTTTATTTCTTTTCTACTCCACAAGTCTGACTTTCATCAGGCTTTATTCCACTGACACTGTTCTCATGACCTCCCTATGGCTGTCTCCAAGGTTCAGGATCCATCTTCCCTATATTCCTAGTCAGATCTGACAGCTATTCACTTCCTTTTCCTCCTTGACAGATTTTCCTCCTTCAGCTTAGTGACATCACCTCTTGTTTTCTTTCTACTTCTCCAGTGATCTTTTCAAAATTCCACTGCAACCTCTTTATCCTCTATCTGGCAACTAGAGGATAGAAGTTCTCAGAACAGTTATAAACTCTGCTCTTCCTTGACATGTGTATTTGAAAACAACTTCGCTTATTCGCTGCATGCTTGCTACCCATCAGCTACAGTGTGGGAAATAAAACACAAAGTTTGAAAAGCAGATCTTGATGTCTAGCACATGAGCTGACAAACCTTTTGAGGCCATGTTCACCTCCTGCTGGGCATACATAATCTCCCTATCATTACACCAACATCATCTGAAAGCAGGAAACAAGGCAAGGTCTCTTTATAACTTTGTCCAAGCATGGGTCAAAAACGAGATTGCTGCCCATGATTGCAAATGGTCCCATGTTTAGACCTTACAAAGGATTAAGACCTACTGAGGTTTCCATCACAGGGGTGTGTGTTCCTCCTTTCTGACACCACCCCTGCCCAAAGGCAACTACTGCTTGTTTGAATCTCTCAAGTTCCTGAATCAAAGCCTGAATCCTGTAATAGATCATTTATAATCCTTACTGAGGTGTCCACAGATGCCTGCGCTGTGTATTCGGTTCCTCTTTAATGAGTAATAAACCAATCTTGCTCAGCGGCAAGTGATGTTATGGTCATTTGATTATAAACATAAATAAGTATTTTGAATATATTATTTTATCTCTTGTAACAACCCCTATACACTGAATTATCTTTCTTAGTGCATATGAAAACAGATTGATGCTTGATGATATTACAATTTTTTTTAACCAAGATTATTCAGTTGGCAGAGAATTTGAATCCAACTACTTATATTAGAATGAATGAGAGTTTCTGAGACATGCAGTCAACATTCTTTATTTGAATAGATTTAATACAGGCATTCTTACTTCTAACTCACCATTCTTTAACTTCAGATATAGGGAATTCCTAGCTCTTTCACTCCTTGGTGTAGCTTATTTGACTCAATATACTGAAAATATTATAATTTCAACATGTAATCAATATAAAACTTCTATATAACATGTTTTTAATTTCAAATGAAGTCATTGAGGTCTATTGTGTATCTCTCAATTTAAACCAACCACATTTCAAAGTCTCAAAAGACACATACTATTAAATAGCAAAGCTTGGAACATTAAATATTTCTGGTTCTTAGAATATTTGGTTGTGGCTTTTTAATTCTAGCAAAAAATTTTACCCACCTAAGATAAACTAGTTCTATGATGACAAATATTCTCTAACTTTCCAATATTACCAGGTGCCAAGATTGAACATTCTTTCTACATTTAAAATATTAGCCTTAATAGCAGCTTAGCTAGACTGTGACAGATTTAGTTATCACAATATAATCCACATATATTTACAATATATTGACTTGGCTTAAAGAACTATATCTTGCTGTCAAATTCCTATCAGGGCTGACTGTAACTACAATTTTATGAGGGAAAAATTTAGCTTATCAGGGCTTTCACATTTTCCAAGGGTGCAATAATGTAATTCTAGAATGCATGAATGCAACTGAAATTTTCATTATTTTCTTCAGGAATCAATCATCCAACATCGTCTTATCCTAAAAACAGGAAAAGACAAATTGCATCCTGGGTTCCCAGATGAACTTATTGATAACTGAAAAACACAAGTGTGCTGAGCTCACAAAAAATTAAAAAAAAAAAACAAACTATTGATATCTATTGCTTCCATTTAGGAAGATGGTAAGACTAATAAAGCCTTCTTTAAAGAAAACCCAGCCCAAAATGAAAGGACTATAAAACTAAAATATAACTCTATTGTTCTCATGAATGTGCATTTTGTTGGAGACAATGGGTTTATCTCAGATAAATTTGAGTAGAAGATAAATTGGAACACATGATATCTTCTTAGTAAACAGAAATTATGCCATCTTGGCCAGACCTTGTTACTTATCATTACCTTCTTTTGTTGTTGCTGTTTTTTGTTTGTTTTGTATTTTTGAGAGAGGATTTTTCTGTGTAGCCTTGGATGTCCTGGACTCGCTTTGTAGACCAGGCTGGCCTTGAACTCACAGAGATCCACCTGCTTCTGTCTCCCCGAGTGCTGGGATTACAGGTATGTGCCAGAGTGCCCAGCTTTATCACTATCTTCTAAAGATCTTTTCAGTATTCGTTTTATAAACTGGCAAAGTCAGAAATAAATAAGAAAACCACAAGCCTATCTGTGCACATTAATATCATTTACACATTTTTGTTTATAAGATATAGTCCTGTACTTCCAGGGATAGCATTGAACTCACTAGGTATCCAAACCAAAAGCAAACCAAAGAGACAAAAATCTAACAAATACTGATTTTAAAAATGGAGAAAGGGGAATTATTATACATGTCTATGGTAAATTAATGCATTCAAATTAACTCGTGCACTATGTAAAACAGCATGAAGTTTCTTTTAAGAGATAAAGTGTATATATATATATATATACACACACACACAGAATATATCTGTTATATATATATAACCAGTCCTCACAACAGGTACATAGGCAAGAGAAATCAAATCATTACTGCAAAGTGATATCTGAACCTTCATATTTACTGCAACATTCTACATAGGCAGATATGTAACCAGACAGGGCATTCTCACCCACTGATGGATGGGTAAAGGAAATGTATATGTACCATGAGACAGCAGCCAAACACAAGGGGATGCTATTATCTTATTTGTCTTGAATCTTCTCCACACCATGTTGTCAATGCCAGTTGCACTTGATTTTCATGTGATGGTCTCGTGGGTGGTGTTATGGATAGATGTCCTGGTCCTCTGTTTGATGATACTGAATTTCAGGAGAGGTCATTATGTAGTGAAAGAAACCAGACTCATTATTTTGTGGACAGGAAAATATCCATTTCAAAGAAAAAAAATAGAACAGTAGTGACTATAGACAGAAAAAGGAATGAGAAGCAGTTAATGCATGTCACCAAACAAAATCAGAAAAGGAATTAGCGCAGATGTTTTGTTTGTTTGTTTATTTGTTTGTTTTTACAGAACAACAGTATAACTACTGTGTACAACAGTCTTCAACATTTAATGTAAATAGGAAAAGAGTGTGAAGGTTCTCAGGACAAAGATGTGATTCACACTTCACGAGACGTGTATGCTTATTTCTCTCACCTGAACATTTATACATTAAAACATTGTACCACAACTCATATACATGAGCACATGTCTCACTTATAAAACAAAAATGACAGCTATAAAGACTACAATGAATTATGGCTTGTGAGACAGGAAAACACACACACATTATAATTTTTGGTAAATTAACAAGAATCACATTTGGAAGTAACAGAAAAGAAAGGGAAATAAGATAGTAACATCTCCAACATTTCATGTTATCTTCGCTCTATGAATAGTAACCCTTTGAGTGTCTCTAAATCCAATCAACTAAAACAACATCTTAGGCTACTACAGAGCATAAATGTTTGAGTGTGCATGTGTGTGAGCATGTGCTCACTCTTTCCTTCCCACCATCCCATTCCAGTCTCTTACTTTATCATTGTCTCGCTTTCCTTAAAAATGTAGTTTCATTTATTTAACAACGATTTCCTTTGGGAGAAAAACATTAAGTGTCAATTTTGTGGCTTCGTGTGAGCACTGATATAAACATGCATAAGCCCTGTGTTCCCTCTGCTCTGTGGAACCTAGCGTTGGCACAGATGACTGAGTGCCTTTGGCCACTCTTTTCACAAGTTGGCTTTGCGGTTCTTGGGAAAACACCAAGAGTCATCTCTGCACATCGGCAGCTCTACCACATGCCTAACTTTGCGAACCAAGAGCTCCAGAAACCATGGGGCATGTGTGTTTGCCTCTGGATTTTCAGTGTTGGACAAACGTAGAAGAATGAATTAGACCCCCATTCAAATGGATCAAATGCCTCAATCTAAATCCTGAAACTCCAAAACTGCTAAAGGAAACCGCAGGCAGCATCCAATGGATGTAAGTGTAGGAAAGAATTTTCTGACTAAGACTCCATTCACTTAGGATTTACTGCTAACACTTGACCCACAGGACCTCAGAAAACCAAAAAGCTTCTGTGCAGCAAAGGAGAGAAAAAGAAGTGCACAGAGTAGCAGAATAATCTTTGTTAGCTCTATATGTGATAGAGGATTAATATGCTGAATATACAAAGAAATCAGAAAACAAAGGATCAATCAAAAGAAAACAATCAAAAATGAGATATGGATCTGAACAGGAACGTTTTTTTTTTGTCTTTCTGATGTTACTTAATCTAAATGATTAGAAGTGACATCTCGTATTTTTGAATTTGCATTTTCCTGATAGTGAGTGACAGTGATTTTATTTATATATCTGTATTTGTTTTTCAAGGGGTTTTCTACTTAAATTTTCATCTTTCTTTTAATTGAATTTTTTTTTTTTTTGCTGCTGAGCATTTGAGTCCCTTAGATATTCTCAGGATCAATCCTTATCAGATGGAAGTTTACGAATATTTTCTCCATTCTTTAAATTATGTTCTGTATGTCACTGAGAATTTTCTACATTGTATTTTGATCATAATTTCCTTCAATGCCCAACTCCTTATATTTATCCCCCGTTCAATAGCTACCCGACTTTATGTTCTCGTTAAAACGAACAAACAAAACAATCAAGTCCAATTTACACTGCTTAGATATTCTCAAGTGTGGGGCTACCCACCGGAACAGAGCTGACCACCGAAGGCCACACCTTACAAACTGACTCTCCATCTCTCCACGGCTACTCATCACTAGAAGCTCCTAAGACACATGGGTTGTCATGCCAACCTCCTCACCTCACACGGGCATTCTTTGGCCTTTAAGTTGCCTCTCAACACTATTTTCTCCTGCTGTACAGAGACCTACTTGTTTAGCAAAGTTGAATTTGTTTGTAACCATTTTCATTTGTTAATTAGTAAGATAAAAATCAATGTAAGTTTTATTAAGAGTTCTTGGTCAATTGCTTAGTAGTTACTTAAAAAATTGTCTGGTTGGTATCCATGGGAGTCTTGCCCCTTTTTGAAGAGAATTTGGAGGAGGAATGGATGGGGTGAACAAGGGTGGGGGCTAGGAGGGATTGGGAGGAGAGGAGGGAAGGAAAACTGTGGTCGGGATATGAATTTTTTTAATTAAAAAATTCCATTGATTTTTTTTTATTTATTACATATCAAAGTGACAATACTCAGGATATGATGATTTAATTAAATGTATTATTGGAAAAAAAAGTCTTACATGTTTTCTTTTATAAATTTCTTATGTTATAGAGCTTAAATATGTTATTTTTATTTCATTGATCTGCATAGATATGTAATTATATATATTTCATCTCATACTGTTTTAAGAATTGTAACTTAATGAATTGTTTTAATGTTCAGGAGTATTAGTAATTTGACATAGCCATTTGTCGTACTTACTTTTATATCCTTTATGGAACATCTGCTTCTATATTTTATTGCATAATAATTAGGGCTGTTTCTGAGTTTTAGAGCACCACTACTATTTTTACTGATGATACGGTAAATATATAATTTCGGATGAGAAGTTGATCACTGTAATCTTGATATTTCTCTTTCTCATTACAGAGAACACTGCCAGATCTTTTAATGTATTTTTGAAATATATATTGTGCAAAATATTGTATGCAAGCCATCTAGATAGACGTTACTAAGATTATTCCAGAACTGGCAGAACATTGCAGAGTCAGCTAGAGGATTACACAGTCAGATAAATATAGAGTTTTCTCTATCAGTTACAGGATAATGGATTTTTCTGTCATCAGATCAGAATAATGAATTCTATTACTTTTTCAGTTAATTCCTATAGACTTTCTAATTATACAATAAGATTTTATAAATAGTTATTTTTCTTCATTATCAAGATTTATATCACCCATTTGTACTTGCACTGGCTAGAGCTGATGACATGATAATAATTAAAGGCAGCAATTAAAGATGTTTCTCCTTTGGATCCCAGCTTTCCTAAGAATAACTCTAGTAATTCAATGTGAATGAGAGGAGATAACTTTATCCAATTAAGATGTATGATTTTATGCCTGTTTGTAGCATTCGTTGGATGTGTATTTATTAACCAAATCATTCGTTTTGTTTGTGTTTTATTTTCTTTATTCGGTGTATCAGCTTTTTAAGTAGGTTGGTCTTAAAACTTGAAATCACAGACTGCCTTTCTCCCTAGAATTCAAGCTCTGGACTAGGAAGACCGAGTATGTACCATCAGGCTGGACCTTTGCGTGAGCTACTCCAGAAGCTTGAACATTGGTGAGAGTTTATGCAGGTGAGAACAGCTCAAGCAGAGAAAGAAACTGGACGTAAGGAGAGAAACCAGAACAAAACAGACTGACAGGCACAAATAGGGGCCTGCCTCTGTCTTTTCCTTCTTCCAACTTTAATGCTGCAAAAGGCATTAGAGCCTTCACTGTGAAGTGCATGAGTTTGGGTAGAACTCTGTTGTTAAATGAGAGAAGCAGCAGGAGCTGTAGGTGATTTAGCAATTGAGCTGGACCCTGGCCATTGCGGCAGCTGGTGGTCTATGCCAGCCTAATGTTCAGATGGTGCACTCACTTTGGTCTACTTTCCTCTGGGCCCAAGCCTGGTCAAGCAGTGCAGGTTGGATCTACTGAGCCATCAAGGTGAAAGATGCAGTGGTTCCAAGGCAAGGTAACGACAGCACTCTAGGATAAGGAAGCAGTATGAGTCATAGAAACTGGCTGTGGATTATTGGAAGCTAGAAGGCGGAGTCTTTCATATATGACATTGTACTCACATTACCTTTAACGATTTTCTTTTTTCATGAGTTAGGGTGGGCAGGGTGCAGTTGATAACTTGCAGGAGTCATTTCTCTTCTTTTCTCATGTTTGGTCCTGATGGTCAAACTTGGGTTATTAGGGCCTGACAGAAAATACCTTCCTTTGCTGAAACATCTCTCAGACCCTAGCACTGCTGTTTTGTCAAAGTGATGAGATCTTTTCATGCCTTATTGGATATTGCTAATATTTATTACTCAGTATCTCTACCCAAGATTTGGATGTCATTTGGCCTTCAGAGATCCTGTTAAATCTAACCCTTAAGTATCCTGCTTATTTGTAAAATACAGATCAAAAGGAAATAATAACAGTAGTTAAATAATTGATATGAAGGCACCATGAATAATCGTAAAGGGCCTTTTCAGCTAAATGCCGTTCTATGACAATCCCAATTTTAATGTCAGAGGTGGACTACCTCCCTATAAAGCCTTGATTGGGGAGGTCCCTGAAGACCCCCAAATCATAAAGCTTTGTCCGCTTCTGTTGGTTTCATCCTGGAACAAGAGACTGCATGCTTTGGTTGCAGGACATAGAGAAATCATTCAAGGACTGAGCTGAAAGCATCCTCTGTGCTGGCTGGCATTTATGGTTCTCAAAGATTCTATGCAGTTCACTGGAGAAAGCGTAACTGACAGAATCACGAGGGGATTGGGCCTCTGTGCTGCATCGGCGACATGTCAGGCAAGATGTGTTCATCGGTACATTACTGGTAGGACTGCTATAGGTACAACCAACTGCTTTCTGATCGCTGCTAAGTCTAACATTTTTGACACTGCGCTCATGATTAGTAGTATTAGACAATAGTCTATGGGCAAGATAATAGATCTGAGTGGGGGAGACTTGCTATTCCTTTGATAAACATCTGATATGCCTGCGGATTTGTATTCTAAAAATTTATTTATGTTTATTACCATAATTTCCCGCTATAAGCTTTTGTGGTGGAGAAAGTCTTATTTTTCATTGTAGAAAGTGATTATTGCAAGATTCATAAAAGTAAACCTCCTGAGAATAAATCACTTTAGTAGTAGTGTAATCATCAATGCCTAGCCATAAATGAATGAAAATAACAATATATCTATTGCATTCTCTCCAAGATTCAGGGTTGAAACACATTTAACAATTGCAAGAACAGATTAAGTTATGGAGCTATTTCTTTTAAATTAAAATATTCACTCCTGTAGGGGAAAAGAAGACATAAATTTTATGAAGTAGATGAAACTCATAAAACTCACCCAGTTCCTAGAATTTACAGGATTCATAAGACCAAGCCCCCATCGTATGGCTATAAAATCCATAAAGAAAGTTTCTTGAAAAAAGTTTCCTAGTTAGCCAAGCTGCCTAAAGTTAGGAAGACTGCTCCAAGCACACAGGTTTTGTGAACTGTTATCCATTCCCTGGTATACATTTTGGTGACTTAGCAGGCTTTGAATCATCCATGCTATCAGTAACTTCTCACTTTACCCCTGTCTATAAGACCAATAAACTCATTAGTTGGCTAAACCGTATTTGAGTAGATCATTCATTTGCTTATAATATGTATTTTATTTGAGATAAATAGATGTTCACACAACAGTATTTCCTCTTGGCCATGGTGTTCATCTGGAACCAGAAAGAGCCTGGAATTCTGGCAATTCTATTTATACCTTAGCTAAGTCAAAACAGCGAATCAGTACAGTTTCTTTACTGTATAATGAAATAATGATATTCAACTGGCATTGTTTCATGAGTCTTACAGATAGATGACGTTTTGCATATACGTTCAGGTAATGGTGATTATTTCCATTACTTTTATGTTTCATACTGATAGGCTTCTAATACTCATTGCATAGATTGCTGCTATTTACATTTGCTAGAGAATCATACTAGCTAACTACCTTTGAAATTTGCCCAACTTATCGGTAGTGCATATCAACTACATCATTTCTTGAGTAAATTTTCCACACTGGCCATCCTTCTGGTCAACCTTCCTGTGACATAACAATATTTTCATTTTGATAATAAAGAAGTTGGCAGGTCAAGGTGTTAAACAGATATCAAGTCAAATACTGGCTTGTCTGCTTTATGAATTAAAAGTTTGCTTAAGCTATCATTTTGTTAGTTTAACTTTGCAGCTGGCATGGTACGATAGATGCATTTCTTTCCATACTTCGTATGTAATGTGATAATATTTTTATAGATTGTAGATTATGTGGTGTGATTTTGGTTTGGCGTTTTCTTAATTGTCGTGTATTAATTGTAATCAATTAATCTCTTCAGTGTGAAAGTTCATACGTGGATATATTACATATTCACAAACTCTTCAGCATGTAAGATGTTCTCTATAGGCCATAATAATAAAACCATGGCATTACTAGCTTCATACACGATCAGTTAATGCTTAAATTTATAATTTTTCTTGATTGTTCAAAACCCTTAGAATTGACGTCCACTCACTGAAGTTAACGATGAGCTTCATTTCAGCTTCCTTAGCTTCACCTAGAAAGCATTTGGGCATACACAAACTTACTATGGGAAGGAAACTGTATCCGAAGGGGGCCTTTTTAATTCTTTTCTCTGTCCTTTCAACGACACTCTCTACTCTCAGTCTTTGTGTTCAGAGGCTCCAGATCACATCTCACAGTACAGGTTAGCGCTTGCTCAGTTGAGTTAATGTGTAAATTCTTAAAAGCTTGCAGAGTCGTATTGACTAATTGGTGAGCAGGCTGAGTCACTTCCTGCCTCTGTTGCCTAGATGCTGGATGACCGTTTCATTAACAATATTTCTTCGCATACTTACGCTGGGTTTGATGAAAATAACTGTTTGCACCTCACATTGTGCTGCAAGATAATCCACTTTTTAATTCTAGAAACTTGCCCGAAAGACGTAGATTCTGCTTTGAATACTAATGATCACATGTCATGGCAAAAGATATCAAAATTTGCTCTCCTAGAACTTGTCAGAGATATTTATTTCATGCCTACTGTGTGCATAGCAGTGAAGCAGTAATATAAAATGTCCATTGGGGTCTTTCTTCTCAATCATTTGTGTTGAGAACAACATAACTCCTAGTTCCCAAGGGCACTTGGGAAAGGGTAAATGAAGTGATAGCACAAGGTTTACTTTAACAACTGAAAAAATGTGTCAGATGTATTAATGTCAACAACTGGAATCTTACCTCATTAGGCAACTTCTGGATCTGAGGCTCTGATTATTATTCTAGGCAGAAAAATATATGCTAATTATTCACTCTGAACATAGAAGGGGGAAGGTGTAAAATCTCCCGTTATCCGCGTGACCACATATTAATTGCGTGTCATGTGTCAAAATAATGCAGCTCACTGTGCCCAAAGCAATTAGACACACAGAACTCCATTAATGAAGTGCTGTCTGTCACCAAAAGTGTTTTCTGTGCTATAGTTGAAGATTAAAATATTAACTTCTCAAATATTTATGATAGTTACTGACAGCATTTCAAAATGTTGCCTTTTAACAAAAGCTTTCTATTAAGAATTAGTTTTTAATTTGGATTTTATATTCAAAGATTATATTAACATATGGAGGAGATGATATTTTTTTAGTGCATGAAGAGAGTTTTATTCTATAAAAGGTAGATTACTTTTAGATAACTTCACCATGTCTTTTCATCTTTAATGTTTCTCCTCACAAAGGGGCTTTCTAGGATTTTGAGCCAAGTTTCTTTTCTCCTCATTGTTGAATCCACTGGAAAATCTTGTGCGCATGTAGGCTTTCTAGATCCTGTTTCTCTGTTTTGTTCAGGTTAATCGGTTCTGAACTCATTATAATCAGCAAGAAATTATGGCCAAATATTTTATACTCTATGTATTGTCTGACGAAGTAAGAAGTGTCCAAAGGAGAGGATGCGGAGAACCTTAGTGGTCTTCTGCAAGTAAAGCTGCCCTAGAACCACAGCCAAACCACACTGGATCCACTTACTGGTGCCTGCCAGCCAGGCGCCATGCTAAAAATGCAAGGTTTTGTTTTGTTTTGAATGTTGGATTGGTGTCGAACTCCTTTTGTGTTCCCTTGCTCTTTTAAACCATCTGATTCTGGACTAATTAACATGATGGACAGTTGACTCCATTGTGACTTGGGCCTCAGTTTGTTTGTGGGTTATGTATAATGTATGGTATATGTGTGTACTTGTATGTGTGTTCACGTGTATAGATCCACATTGTAGAAGGCAAATCTGTGTGTGTTTGTGTGTGTGTATGTGTGTGTGTGTGCACGTGTGCGCACGTGCGCATAGGCCCAAGTGCGATGTCTTCTGTTACTCTTCACCCCATGAGCTGACGCACAGTCTGTCACTGAGATCAGAGTTTGCCATCTTGGTACTCTAGTTAGCTAGCTTGCCCAGGGGTCCTATGTCATCACTCTCCCAACACTGGGGTTATAGATAGACTACCCCATAGACCTGACTTCTAAGTTGATTCTGCATGTCCGAGCTCTAGTCTTCATGTTAGGGACAAATTCTTTACCCACCGAGAAAACCATCTCATTTTCAGTTAAACATTTGGTCAAGCTAGAGGCTTCTTTTATGTATTTTAACATTGTTTCTTCATCAACATTTTATTTCATCAATTTTATGAATGAAAACATTATGTTCTTTCTTGTTCAGGATCCCTTGGTTGCAGTTTACCTAAAATAAGTTTAGCTATATGACACAAGGGAGTAAATACTACTCGTAAGTTTTATATAGAAGGTGTAATGTGCTAGGCATTATTTCTTTATTCCCTGTATCTCTGTTTATGTACCTGGACAGTCTTGTTACTGAAAAACATTGATTTGTGTTATAAGTTGGAAGGACCCCATTTTGTGGCTGCTTCAGTAATGTTTTTCTGCCTGGTCAGCAAGTTCTCCACAGTTATTAGCTGAGTCTTTACTCATTAACACCTTGCGCACAGTGACACCAGATTCTCTGCTGCGGGATACTACGTGGTGAACACTAACAAGTGTCTGGCTGCTGGGCACTGACAGAGAGTTTCTGAAGAAGCTGACAGAAGCTGTTTATAACTGTGCTACGCTGGTCCCTATCTGCCTGCACTGAAATCGGAGGGATCATTATTTCAAAACTTACGGTGAATAAACATTGAATATCAATGGGAAAAGTCAATTGATTTTCACATATTGTAAAAATTAAGCAGAGTATAACATCTTTAAACACTCAAAGTGATAATTGGCTTAGCATGTCTCTCAAATCAAACTCTTTGGTCCTCTCCAAAGCTGTATTTTTTTTTTCATGGAAAATTGGAATAAGACGAAAATGTTAGAGAGATGTGACTGTTAAAGAGGACTGTTGTCACTTGAGATAATTATCTGCAAGTCTTACCAGCCATTTTAAAAGCATTTTCTAGTTTTCTTATAGTCCTTATCTTTCTTCCTCTGTCTCTCATAGTCTTCCTTTGTGGTCAATTAGCTTACTCTAGTAGCATGTATCATTGCCTTGCTTAGTATTATTCTTTGTTCCAGATTGTCCAAAGTGTTTAAATACCTTATGATTTAAAATAGAAAACATTTGCTTATTTTTGTTTCCCTTTCGAGTAACTGTGTAAGTATGCATATTTTGCAATTTTAAGTTAGCTCAATTGAAGATGATGGAATGCAGGGGAGTTTTCTCTTGCCCAACACCGGTGCTTTGTATAGCTTAATTCATGGTTTGTTTAGCAGTTTCTGGCATTAACAATGTTTACTAAGTATTTGCTAAGTGAGTAGATATTTTACATTTTTTTTTCAAACTTCTTTCACTTGATATGTTACTATATAATAGCATGTTAATGTTATTACAATTAAGTGTATAATATGAAATTTTATTATATATTTGGAATACACATTTAGTGATAGTTCTGGAAGTTTGGCTTCTTTAAAAAACACAAAAAGTATTATAAGAATATATTTTCATCTTAATCACAGGTGTGGGGATACGAGGTTCTTTGCAGCAGTTGACTATGATTTGCCTCATGCTCTAGCAGAGGCGTGGGATTTTCTAGCTGCAGATAGCTTCTGCAATTTGAAATTCTGATCTTTGAAATTCTGAGATTTTTTTTCAGAGAGCATATAAATGCTAGATCCCCAATAGGGATGGTTGGTGGTTGGTGTTTCTTCAGGGGGCTTAGTTGTTTTTTGTTAGTAGTTGTGCTCAAAGAAGAAACAAGAAGAAATAAATTCAATTCAAGGATCTCTCTTTGTCTCTCTGTCTCTGTCTCTCTCTCCCCTTTCTCCCTATCTAGTGATAGAAGGTGAAACCCAGGGGATAAAGGGTGGGGAAAAAAGAATCCACAAAGTGCTAAAAAACAAACTATGTACACGAGTTTTATATTCTATTCAGATATTGTCAATATCGCTTTAGGATGTAGTTAGATTCATATACTCAGCATTTGCCTGGGAAAGTAAGGCATTTCCAATGGGTCATAACCTATCCCTTCTTCTCCTGTCATATCTTTCAGATTCATTTATTGAGGGAACCATCATTTAAATATTTCTGATATTCTAACATTATGTTTTTGATAGTAAGTCATCTTTTTATGGGTATCACACGCTCCTTTACTGCTGTTTAATAGTCCATCAGCTGGGTATGCTATCTATCTTGATGGCAAAGTTTTTATTTTTCTCCATGTTACAATCTTATGAACAATATTGTTATCTATGTTAATGTGTGCATGCGTGCATAAAGACTACTATGGGAAATTCCTGGGTTGTTGGATCCCTGAGAGAAAGTGTTGAATTATCTCCCGAGATAAGCTGAAAGTCGAAGTTAGCATCTTATCTTTCAAGCAGTGGTACACGTGAAATCTCACTGCCCTGCATGCATGCTTCCCAATCATGTTACAATCAGAGCTCTCAGTTTGTGTTAGCTTGGGTGTTTTTGTTGGTTTTCATTTCTATTTTGTTATGTATTGTTTGAGCACAGTGGTATCCTTAGAAGTCACTTTACCCCTGAGCCTAGGATTTATCACAAATATGTTTTGTTGAGCTCTAATTTTTCTTTTTAGTAAGAGGTTCCACTTCACTAAAATTGAATCTCCTTTGCTCATTTACTACTTAGCGTATTATCCAAAGGTTGCTAGATATAAGTTCAATATACAAAATTCAATTATGTGGGACTGAAAGAACAGCTCTGCAGTTAAGAACCAGTTCTGCCCATGAAGGAGACCTGCACTGAGCACCCATGTCAGGTGAGAGGGATCTGATACCTCTGGCTTCTGCACATAGCTGAATAAACACACACACAATTTATAATACAATATTCTTTTTATAAATTAGTTGTAGTTTTACATACTAACAAGAGTTCCAGACTGTACTATTTAAGAAATATTCTTTGTATTAGCAATCACAGATAAAGTCAATAGAAGATGTGATAAAGCTAATATGAATATTTACTTATTTGTGTGGTTTATGTGCCATGGTGTGTGTATGGAGGTCAAAGGACAACTTTCAGGAGTTGAAAAATAAGTCCATATGGTCACACTCAGGCAGTACTTTTACCTGTTTAAAATTCCTGCTGGCCCTACCCAGACTTCTCTAATGTGTAAACATCATCAGGTAAGAAGATTTCTTCTATTAGCTATCAAGATCCAAAAGGCTAATAATTAATATAATATAGCAATACTTTTATTGAGGCAAAACTGGATAAATATAATATCTTATTGAGCAAGAAAATTTAAAAATATTCACCAATGGTCATAGCTTTCTCTGATATCAATGAGGAAAAAAATGTGTTCAGTAAATACTGTTGGGGCTGATTATAATATCAAAATATTTTTATTATGTTATACCATGTACAAAAATAAACCAGGCAAAGAAACATAAAGGGAATATTTTACATTTTATTAATCAAATACATTCACTTAGAATAGAGAATAATCTCATTAGTTAATAAAATATTGTTAAGTATAATATTATTAAATATAATTGAGTATAATAATTAATACTAAATTATCTTGCTTATAGTGATAACATAACTATTATTTATTAATTAATTTTATAAGGCAAAATTAATAAATTCAATAATGTTAAACTTAATTTAGATATATAGTCAAGAAATATATTTTTGTGAGGACAAATTAAAGAATATTTGATACAACACCGCACATTTTGAAAAACAGGCCCAAAATAAACAATATGCTAAGAAAGTGGATATTATATAAGAGTTTAAGTGAGTGAACTAGGGTCATAAGCAACATCATTCCTAACCCTAAGAAATACAATGCTGGTGAGAAAGCATGGAGGCACAGACCTTAGTCTTTAGGCTCTGCCAAAACATACGCTGAGCAGAGCAAAGACACATGGGATGTTAGCTGGGTTTGACAGCCATTACTCAGGATGTGAGGGGTAGCGTAGAGTGGTATAGAGAAATGTTACTTCAGAACTTGGCTGTTCTGGTAAGAGATCACACCCAGTGATTTTCTTGGTCTGTGTGATTTGCCTGGAATAAAAACACACTTTTAATACAGAAGACAGAGGCAAAAAGATCTGTGTTCAAGGCCAGCTTGGTCTCAAACAAGTTCTAGGTAAATAAAAGCTTAGATCCATGGTGGTACACACTTTTTATCTCAAACAATGAAGGTAAAGTTAGTTTGTAGAAGAAATCGTGCATGTTTAAACTTGGTGTCTAATTGAGTGGCAGAAAATGCAATGAATCAGAAAAAATTTGACAAAATAGGATATGCCCAACTCTCACGAGAAGAGAGGGAAAAGATGAACTGTGTAAGTAGCAATGCAGAGAGAGAAGAAAAAGTTTTCCTAGGACAATAATGGCGAGAGATGGGTTGCAGAAGGAGAGAGAACTCAGGTGAAGACTGAATGAGCCAGAGAATGAGAAGTAGCCAGGAGATTAGAGCAGATTGCTTGAGTTACTTGGAGGCCAACCAGAGCAATTCAGGGGCTGGGAGTAAAGCCAGATACTGAACAAGTTTGCTAGAAAAGGAGTTTGAGCCAGAACAGCTGAGTTGAACCAGCCAGCTTTGAGCTCAGAAAGAATTAGAAAGGGTGAGTTTATTCAGCAGTAAGTCTCAGAGGCTAAAAACATTCTAGGCCTAGGTTAGGTTGTAGGGAGGCTAGAAGCTTCTAGGACTAGGTCTAGGTTAGCAGAAGGAGGCAACCAGCCTCAGAGACAACAGTTGAAGCAGGTGAATAGAAGTTCCTTTTACAGAGTGTGATGCTCGTGGTGGCTGTGTGATACATTTCTAAAACATTTCCACATTTCATTTTTCGCTTTATTAGATTTTCACTAATTTGAATATGCTCTGTTTGGTCTGGGTTTTCTCCAGTTTCTAATTGGTATTCTATACTTATCAAAGTTAACAATTGTCCTTTGTGACCCACTGTACCAACTGGTAGCAAGGAAGACATTTTAAATAGATAGCATTCTTTCCTTTGAGCAATCCACAGGTCAATGAAGATTATAATTATAGTAGAAAATGAAGTGAATGATGAAAGAAACAGTAAAATTGGATCTTGAAGTCTAAATGGTAACATCAGTATCAAAGATAAAGTGAATCATATATTTAAAGATGACATTGTAGGCGAAGAATAAAATATTGCAGTTTGATATTTTGTTTCTAAAGAATGGAAATGCTGACCTATTTTGAGGACCCTGGTGTCTTATGACCTCAGTAGACATAGCTGTTATAATTCTGTCTATTGCTACAATGCAACACAATTTTCAAAGTTTGTTTGCTGGACAGATTTGCTACCTATTGCTCTGTTTGTTTTAATTATGGAGATGAGGTTCATTCTTGCTTTCCTCCAGAAATAGTAATTAGCTACTCAGCGAGTTATGTTTCAACTGTACACAAATAAGTATATGCTAAACAGCTATTGTGCTGTAAATCTTATTCATCTATTTTACAACTCTGACATTGGAAATAAACTTGTTTCTATATTGGGGACAAATGAACTCCTGTTTGAGAAAGATAAAGGAGATGGAGATTCATGTAGTAAGAGCTTGAATAACTTAGTGTTCAGGAGGACAAACTAAGACAGTGTGATCATTGCTTTAACAGAAACTTACTCTCCTGGGAAAGTTAAAGGGAGTCAGATGAGTTTCAAAGGCACCATTGATGGAAAACCTGAGATTGTTGATTACACTGGATTTGGATCTCGGCAAATGAGGGAATTTGATGTAGGCAGAAAGTGAAGGAATTTTTCTAAGTTGATCAATGCATAACACATAGCAATGGCCCACTGACTGTGGCTGGTAACTGTTTGAAAATTAGAAGTTAGACTGCAGACAAGGCTTCGTGGGTTGCTGGATTTTGTCCTAACTAACTTATCACTTGAAAAACCTATTCAGAGTCTTCCATGAAGCCTGTCAGTGGTAGTGCATACATTTAATCCCAGCTTTCAGGAGGCAGAGGCAGATGGATATCTGAGTTTGAAGCCAGCCTGGTCTACAAATTGAGTCCAGGAAAACAAAGGCTATACACAGAGAAATCCCCTCTCTAAAAAGATAATAGCAAAAGTCTACCACGAGCAAATTACAGTATTCAAGAAACTGCATGTAAAGATATTCAACAACTCACAGGACAAAATAAATACATGCAGATACAAATTTAAAATCAAAAGACAAAACATGTTGAGCAGTAAGAATGAGGACCAGTTTCTGGACATTCTGGGAACTGAATTAAGAGCCAAATGCTTTTTTTCAGAAGCATTCTTTCAACAAGAACCTTATTATCTTTCTTTTCAAATGAATTCTTCCCACAGTTTTGGAAACAGTTATCATGTGAAATATAAAATGCCCCTTTGTCTTTCTCAGTAAGTCGCTACAGGGAAACGGAAGTAGCTGGTGTGGTGGCCATGCCTGTAATCCCAGCACTCAGGGAGCAGAGGCAGGCAGATAATTGCCAGCCTGTTCTAGAAAGTGAGTCCAGGATGGCCAAGACTACACAGCAAAACCGTCTCAGGGGGGCGGGAGGGGGGAGAAGAAGAAGAAGAAGAAGAAGAAGAAGAAGAAGAAGAAGAAGAAGAAGAAGAAGAAGAAGAAGAAGAAGAAGAAGAAGAAGAGGAAGAAGAGGAAGAAGAGGAAGAAGAGGAAGAAGAGGAAGAAGAGGAAGAAGAGGAAGAAGAGGAAGAAGAGGAAGAAGAGGAAGAAGAAGAAGAAGAAGAAGAAGAAGAAGAAGAAGAAGAAGAAGAAGAAGAAGAAGAAGAAGAAGAAAGTAGTAAGAAATGGTGTGCAAATTGTTATAACAATACAGACATATTACATTTTGAAGAACTCCTCCAAGGCTACAAAAAGTTCATTTCGATCAATCAAAACACTTAGGATTGTACAACCATTGATCCAGATGCTAATGTGCCCTCCTGTCTCTTTGATTTTTCTGCAGGATCCACTTATGCTGAAAGATCTGCAGGCATCTGAGCTAGCTTTTACTTTCTCAGCTTGGGTTTGGTGAAATGGTCAGCTTTCAGACTCTAAGGAGAAGAAGGGTCAGCTGAGCTCTCATAAGACAATGATATCTTTGCCTCCACCACCCTGCTTACTTTCCTTTTTTTTTTTTTCTGTGACACAGAGGAATGAGAGTTCTTTATTTACCAATAAGATACTTCCACAAAGCAGGGTATTATTTTTCTATCTCACATTGAAATTTACAAGGTTGTCAAGTTCTTGGGATTTATTTTTGTTTGGATTTTTAAAATTATTTATTTGTTTATTAATTACAATTAATTCACTTGGTATCCCAGCTGTAGCCCCCTCCCATATGCCCTCCCAATCACACCTTCCCTCTGAGTTCTCCTCACATATAGTTCCCCAAGTCCATTGATAGGGGAGGTCCTCCTCCTCTTCCATCTGACCCCAGCCTATAAAGTCTCATCAGAACTGGCTCTATTGTCTTCCTCTGTGGCCTGGTAAGGCTGCTCCCCCCTTAGATGAGCATAGAGCCAGCCACTGAATTCATGTCACAGACAGCTCCTGTTCCCTTTACTAGGAACCCATTTGGACACTGAGCTGCCATGGGTTACATCTGTGCAGGGGTTCTAGATTATCTCCATGCATGGTCCTAGTGGGAATATCAGTCTCTGAAAAAACCCCTAAGCCCAGAATTTTTGGCTCTGTTGCTCTGCTAGTGGAGCTCCTGTCCCCTCCAGGTCTTTCTATCTCCCCCTTCCTTCATAACAGTCCCTACACTCTACCCAGAGTTTGGCTATAAGTCTCAGCATCTGCTTTGAGACACTGCTGAGTAGATAGTCTTACAAAGGCCCTTTGTGGTAGGCTCCTGTCCTGTTTCCTGTTTTCTGCATCTTCTAATGTCCATCCTGTTTGCCTTTCTGAGTGAGTATTGATCATCTTACCGAGGGTCTTCCTTGCTTAGCTTCTTTAGGTGTACAGATTTTAGTATGTTTATCCTATATTACATGTCCAATATCCTCTTATAAGTGAGTATGTGCCATGTATGTCTTTCTGCTTCTGGAATAACTCACTCAGGATGATCTTTTCTAGTTCTCACTGTTTGCTTGCAAAATTCATGATTTACTTGTTTTTAATTGCTGAGTAGTATTCCATTGTGTAAATGTACCACAATTTCTGTATCCATTCCTCAGTTGAGGGACATTTAGGTTGTTTCCAGATTCTAGCTATTATGAATAAAGCTGCTATGAACATGGTTGAGTAAATGTCCTTGTTGTGTACTTGAGCATCTTTTGGATATATGCCTAGGAGTTATATATAGCTGGATCTTGAGGAAGCATTATTCCTAATTTCTGAGAAAGTACCAGATTGATTTCAAAAGTGGTTATACAAGGTTACATTCCCACCAGCAATGGAAGAGGGTTCCCCTTTCTCCACATCCTCTCCAGCATGTGTTGTCACTTCAGTGTTTGATCTTAGCCATTCTGATGGGTGTAAGATGAAATCTCAGGGTCATTTTGATTTGCATCTCTTAGATGGCTAAAGACATTGAGCACCTCTTTAGGTGTTTTTCTGCCATTCTATATTCCTCTACAGAGAATTCTGTTTAGCTCTGTACCCCATTTTTTTAATTAGATTACTTTGTTTGTTGCTTTTTAATTTTTGTGTTCTTTATATATTCTGGACGTTAGCCCTCTGTCAGATACAGGGTTGGTGAAGATCCTTTCTCAATCTGTAGGCTGTCGTTTTGCTCTGATGGCAATGTCCTTTGCTTTACAGAAGCTTTTCAGCTTCATGGGGTCCCATTTATTAACTGTTGCTCTTAGAGGCTGTGCTGTTGGTGTTCTGTTCAGGAAGTTGTCTCCTGTACCAATGAGTTCAAGGTTCTTCCCACTTTTCTAACACATTTAGTGTGTCTGGTTTTATGTTGAGGTCTTTAATCCGCTTGGACTTTAGTTTTGTGCAGGGTGATAAGTATGGATTTATTTGCATTTTTCTACATGTAGACATCCAGTTAGACCAGCAACATTTGTTGAAGATGTTGTCTTTTTTCCATCATATGGTTTTGGCTTCTTTGTCAAAAATCAAGTATCTGTAGGTGTGTGGCTTTATTTCTGGGTCTTCTATTCAATTCCACTGATCCACCATTGTGTTTCTATGCCAGTACCATGCAGTTTTTATTAACTATTGCTCTGTAGTACAGCTTGACATCAGAGGTAGAGATGCTTCCAGATGATCTGTTGCTGTACAGGATTGTTTTAGAAATTCTGTTTTTTTTTTTTTTTCATTTTTCCTTATGAAACTGGGAATTAATTCTTTCAAGTTCTGTAAAGAGTTGTGTTGGTATTTTGAAGGGAATTGCATTGAATCTGTAGATTGCTTTTGGCAGTATGGCCATTTTCACTATGTTAATCCTACCAATCCATGAGCACAGGAGATCTTTCCATCTTTTGATATCTTCTTCAATTTCTTTCTTCATAGACTTGAAGGTATTTTCAAGCAGGTCTTTCACTTGCTTTATCAGAGTTACACCAAGGTACTTTATGTTATTAGTGGCTATTGTGAAGGCTGTAGTTTCCTTAATTTCTTTCTTAGCCCTTTTGTATTTCATATACAGGAGGGCTACTGATATTTTTGAATTAATTTTGTATACAGCCACTTTGCTGAAGGTGTTTTTCAGCTGAAGGAGTTGTCTGCTTGAATTTTTGGGTCACTCATGTATACTATCATATCATCTACAAATAATGATACTTTGACCTCCTCCTTTCCAAATTATATCACCTTGATCTCCATTAGTTGTCTTATTGCTCTATCTTGGACTTCAAATACTATATTGAAGAGATACGGAGAGATGCCTTGTCCATGATTTCAGTGGGATTAATTTAAGTTTCTCTCCGTTTAGTTTGATGTTGGCTATAGGCTTGCTGTATATTGCCTTTACTATGTTTAGGTATGTGCTTTGTATCCCTGATCTCTCCAAGACTTTAAACATGAATGGGTGCTGGATTTTGTCAAATGCTTTTTCGGCATCTAAGGAGATGATATTGTGGTTTTTCTCCTTCAGTTTTTTAATATGATGGATTACATTAATGGATTTCTGTATATTGAACCACCCCTGCATGCCTGGGATGAAGCCTACTTGGTCATGGTGGATGATATATTTTATGTGTTCTTGGACTGAGTATTTTTGCATCAATGTTCATAAGAGAGATAGGTCTGAAGTTTTCTTTTTTGGTTAGGTCTTTGTGTGGTTTAGGTATCACGGTGACTGTGGCCTCATATTTTGGTAATGTCCCTTCTGTTTCTATTTTGTGGAATAGTTTGAAGAGAATTGGAGTTAGCTCTTCTTTGAAGGTCTGGTAGAATTCTGCACTGAAACCATATGGCCATGGGCTTTTTTTGGCAGATGACTCTGCCTTTCAGTCCCCGAGCTCAGGGGCTTGTGTTTGGGGCTAGCATGGCTGCTTAGGGCAAGGGGAAGTGCAGGGTAGTGGACTATTCATCACTCTCAGTCCCTCTAGAGATGTCTGCGAGTGACCTGGATCCAAACTGTGCCAGCTCACAGGTTGTCCCCTCTTGCGTAGGAAGCCTCATTGTCGTCGATGTTGTGGCTTCAGCCAACCCCTCCACTCACCAATTTTGGAGTTTCAGATCCTATGCCCCTCAGATCTGGTGTGCGCTGGTCGCTGTCGTCTTGGATCCCCCTCCACCATCCTGCTTTCTGATGTTGGTATTTCAATCTACTTATTGTAGGCAGGAACGGTAACCTCTAAGGAATTAGGCCACTTTACCCTGTGTGCGTTCCTTATTCATTCTTAGCTGCATTGTCTGCAATAGCGAGTGAAAAATGAAAATCAAGGACTCCTTTTTAAAGCAAGGGAAGAACAGCTCTCCTTTTCTCTGCGATCCCCCTCAAGCCTACATACTGTGGCTTGGTTATGGAATTCAGACATTCAAAAGGCCACAACAACATGCACCAGAATGTAGAAAACGCAGGGTGTGTACCCTTGTGAAACCGTTACCTACAGATTGAAACATTCCCTCCTGGGGGAGGGAGGGACAGGAGGCTCAGAAAACTCAGCAAACTTATAAGGCTCAGGGAAGCAGAGGAAATGACAAGACTGACAAAGTCTCGTCCCCCGGTTTATAAGATCAGCGAACAATTGCTGGGCAGGTGGATGCAGAGATGTAGCCTTTGTGAGTCGTTACCCATGCCCTATCTACAAGGGATAGATGTTTGTTTGTTACTCAAACAGAGAAGCAATGAGATAATGTCTACCTCAGCATTTCCTGTCCCAGGACATCACCAGGAATGGTGGCTAGACTGCATTTGCTGGACTTACCAAAAAACAGTTGAAGAATTTAGGCAGCAGTAGGTGGGGCTTCACAGGAGTGGAGTTTCCAAGGTCCTGGTTCAGCCCTTGTTTTCCCGTCAGATATCATTCACAAGACACGAAATCACAGATAACTTAATAAGAATAAAATTATTGATAATTTGAGGACAATGTCTGCCCAGGGGTCCTGAAGGAAGATTCTGAATGTAAAATCCCGTGACTACATGCTGGCCATGAGCCTGTGGGGGTATTCCTTGCCATGCTATTATTGTAAAACTTTTCTTGACAATTTCTATGGGACCACAATGCTGACAAAGGGAGCAGAACTTCAGGAATAGGAGAGGTGTGGAGAAGAGCAGGCTACTTTTCTTAGGATGAGAGTATTGACTTATGGTCAGAAATGCAGGTAAGCTCCTGGGGGTTTCCCTTGAACTCTGTTGGTACCGAATTCTTCTAATGAAATTTTATGTTGACTTTAGAGCCAATAACTACCCACTCATGAGGTGCTGAGGCATCATTGAACAATTTTATGTACTTCTTTCTCTAAAAGAAATGTGCAATTTAGACTTAATCCAAATGTAGCATCTAATTAAACTGAATCACATGAACTTGCTGGTATTCAACCATTCCTGACCTACAAAAATGGCAGTTCCAGCTAACAAGTACGCTCAAACACTGTGTCTCAAAATTTATTTCCCTTCTTCCAACTTCAGTTGATTGAGGAGTTTGCAACATTACAGGACAGTTAACATAGATGTCACAGTGGCTTTTAGTTTTGGTTTTTCTTTTGCTTTTTTTGAATTTGTCATGTTTTTGTGGAATTTAAGGGAATAATGTAGCGAGCAAGCGAAGTTCTGACTGCATGTGTATTATTTGACATGAGCAGGGCCATTTCAAGGATACCAATACCTCAGCCTCATGGGAGTGGCAAAGCCTTGCCCAGGTAAGGCTCAAAAGGGATGGTTCAGCCTTTTCCCTCTGGTCCTAGCACAGATATTCCTAATGTGTATAGAAATGTCCACGATAGCTTTCTGTCCACCCTGAATGCTGACAGCCTGCTCCCCTGTAGGGACTGTTCCTACTCAGATTAGCAAAAGCTGCCTCCTGGTTCCACTCTACATAGTAATCCTGGCTCTTGTTTATCTGTGTGTAGTCACCCCACCTTCTTAGTCAGCTGTGTGAAATAAGCCTGGCTCCCTTCTTGACTGTGTATGGTAAACTCAGTGAGCTCCCAGGCTGCTGAAGTTTCACCATCTGGGAACCCAGACCATCACATCCTAGCCTTTGTGTGCTCATATATCTCTGTGTGTGTCTATCGTTTCTTCATTTCCTTGTTTCCCTAGTAAGGGTTCCAGGACCCAGACCACGTAAGGACACAGTAAGATACTTTTTAACACCACGAAAATAATGGATTTGCTTGGCTATCAATTTGCCTTCATTACGGGATGGTGGAAACCTAAGATACTAAGCTAGCTCATCAAACATGTTTAGATGTTGAATCTTTTAAAAATAAAGTTGTGGAGCTGGAGAGATTAATCACTGGTTAGGAACACTTATTGCTCATGCAGAGGACTTAGGTTTGATTCTCTGCACCCACAGTCTCAACTTATAACTTATATCTCAGTTCCAGGGGATCTGATGCTCCTTTTTTGCCTCTGTGGGAGTTTGTACACATGTGGTCCATACATGTATACTCAAGAACACATACATGCACATAAAATAAAATACATAAAAATAATCAAGCCAAGTTTATGAGGGCAAAAGTACTCATTTTGCTTCACTTTGCTTTTCCTTTTGAATTTAGTTTATTGCAGAGTTGAAAGTACATTAATAAGTTTTTGCTCTTGTAAGCAAAACTTTCCCCTTCAACTGATAAAATGCAGGTGATAGGAAGAAGTGTAGGTCGACTGATTTTTTTGAGTCAAATCATTTTTAATTCAGGCTAGTATATAAGCCAGGCTCAATGATGGACACAGAAAGACCACCAAAGGAACGGAGTAGACAACAGTACTCACTTAAACAAAAGGTTAGACCTATACAATTATCAAAACTGTCTTTTCATTCAACTGTCTTTGATCTCAACTTCTAAAGTAGTTGGGCTATAAAGTTTTCTTTCTCTTTAGAAATTTATGAAATAAATGGCCTAGTTACAATAATCTCTTTCAGAAAGCAAACAGTGGTCTTGAGAGAACCAAAACCTTAACCTCTAGACCACCAGGGAAGAGGTAACAAATGGCTGGATTTGAAATGGGTAACTCGAGAGCGTAATAAAAGTGCCTAGAAGATTTTGATACAATGCTTCCAAAAGCCTGAGTCTTAATTGTGACAATCAGCAATAATTTGGTTAGAAGAATTTGCAACACACGTTAAAAACCAGAGGTTTCTTGTGTCGCTTTCTTTCTGAAAGAAACTTACATGATCAAAGAAAATTGGGAAGTTTAAATTTCATCTGATCAAGAGTGGTCAGCCAGATTTTATACTCTACGGAAACATGAAATTGGGTTAACCTAAATAATTAACACTGTGTGACTTATAAACCTCGCCGGTCAGCGTTTCCTTCCAGAATGAAGGGAGTTTGACCTTGAACACCTCCGGCCTATGTTATGGCATCAGTTGTCAAACTCTCCCCACCTCTCCCTTTATTTTCTTTCTAAGCACAGAATTAGTATTCTTGTTGTTGACTGCAGACTCTGCCTTAGTTTGGAGCTATTAACATCTATCAGGACCAATTGTACACAGCTGAACTAAGAAAAATTTACTTGACAACTCTAATGGCTGTGAAAAGGCCATTGTAGAGAAGCAGAGAAAAGAATAAAAGAGGCCAAGGCGGAGCAAGGAACCAGAGCAGTTTTCCTCATTTTCTTTTAGGACTCCAACCATCTTCCTTATTTTAAACCCAATATTGCACTTCTTTTTTCTTGTCCTTTTTTACACAATCAAATGCACTGAAAGCATGCACATATGCTATGGTCCAGGTCCAGGAGCTGTGGCCCCTTGAGAACAGTTTGAGGCAGTTGAAGGGGCCAGAATATCTCTAGGAAACAAGACTTTTCCTTTAAAAACTGTAGCAGAGAGCATGGAGGAACTCTGATTTTGGTGGACACTGTTGGCCAGGTCCCCTGAGCAGCACACAGCCTGGCATTTAGCTCTGTCCAGTCGCCTGCCAAATAACCAAGGGAAGAGCAACCCGGAGCAATCCCACTCAGGAGATTCCTCTCCCAACCCGTGTCATACTCACAACAGGTACAACTGGAAAAAAGTAACCACAATGCTGTGTAGCCTTAGTCAAATCACTTGCAAATCAGCAATGTGGAGAATGTGATTAAACTTCCAGTAAATACCAGGAGAAAAGGCACCTAATTCATATTGCCTTCTGATAGATCTTGATCATTTTCCCCAAAGACATTAAGAATTTATCTGTTATTTTTTTCCTTCAGATCCTGCCTTCTGGTGTATTTGTATCGTAAAGCAATAACAATTTTGAAAATGCACATCCCCCCCCCAAAAAGGTGATACTGTGGTGGAGAAAGGGCCATTCAAGAATGATGGGGCTGATTAAGAAATTCAATGGCTTGTTTATGAAAATAATTGTATAATCTCAGCATCTGTTTAGAATACAACCCAGAAAGAAGAACATCAAAAAAAAAAAAAAAAAAGAAAACAAAAAGAGGAAAGGAAGGAAAACAAAACAGAGATTTTTACTTTTAGTTCATCGGATTTGCAAGGGACAATAAGCGAGATTCATTAGGCCATTTGTTTCTGTCATCTGCCATGATTCAAAATGAAATACTAAATGTTTCATGGACTCAGAAAAAGAGTAAAATTTGTCTTTGTGTAGGCTGTGCAAAGACGCTGTGGCTTACAGCCCTGTACAAGGGGCCTGACGGATGAAAGGGGGAAGGGAGGTGCCGTCTGAATGATGATGGGCTAATATCATCACCCTCTTGTCAGCTGTAATAGGCTTTCCCTCAAAGAAATAATTCATAAAACTGCTACATTATATTCCATCCCTGACAGGCCCTATCTATCCTCCAACCCAGCAGGCTCACAACTAATAAGAAAATATGTGGTTCAGGAACCTTGAAAAATTAAACAGGTAGTTTATGAACAATTTGTTTCATGGGGATGTTTATTATGTTTATTAAATATTGAGCCTTTAATGTTTTCCCAGTGCAGATGATATCATAAAAATGCTGACTTAAGCCTCGGATGTATTCTTAGAAAATGACATTTTACAGCACTGGTAGTACATAGTAAATAACTAAATTATAGCAGCTTCTCTCCCTGTGTAGAGAGACAGTGTGTAGAAACTGTAATTTATAATGTATCTTTATGGACGTGTGTATGTGTGATGTATCCGTGCGTGCCACGCTCAGGCTCCCCTGGTAGGCTGAGGTTTAAAACTAAGTTGTGGAGTGGCATTCTGTTAGTGCCTGTTTTGAGGAAAGTCAGCTTGAAATTTGTGTTTATGGCTTGTAGTAAAGGAGATGCCCTGAGTTTAGAGTTTCTGGAGTCTAAAGCACACAGACTCTGGACACTAATAATAAACATGATCGGAAGTGATATTTTGTGTCATTTTTATATAAATCCTTTTGTTGGGGTCTCCCTGGAGACTGATGTACGTGAGAATATGAAAGTGAAAGAGCTCCTTGTGAGGTGATGTTCTTTATTTGAAAAGTATCAAATTAGACACAGAAACTACTCTGTAGAGATCCAGGGAGCACCAAGAGAGTGCAGGAAGCATGGTCTTACAGGTACCTACCTTGCGCATTACTAGCTGTGCTGCCATAATATATTTAATCAGCGTGACAGGAAATGATCTGCTGTAGACAAGCAAGTGGAAGAGCATCAGCATCTTACAGGGTTAATGGCCCCTTCCATAATAAACAATACCCACAGTATGAAAATAAGGCAATAATTCACGCACGGATTTCAGAAAGCACATGCCCAAAGTGATTTACAGAGGAGGCTGGATCAAACCTGTGGTTAAATGCTATAGAATTCCAGGGCATAGCTTTACTGAACTCAGAAGGACATCCTAATTTACTGTGTATACCCACAGAGAAACACATGCACAGGCATTGGTAATGAATACACACTCTCAGGGGTTTACTGAGGGTAGACTTACATATAACATGAAAATTCCAGTGACTTGTAAACTACAGACCTGAAGAAGGTAAACTCAGTGTCTGGTTGAAATGCAGCTGTCAGAGCATCAGCTTCAAACATGGGGAGTTCTTTGGAAATCACTCGTAGACCTCCCTTGTCTAACACCTTTAATCCAGAACGATCAGGGAGACAAACTGACATGGAGTTTGAGGAGGATGCTGGCAGCTAGCGTCCATATGAAGTGTGAATTTTGTAAATTGTGAGGCTTGGTCAGAGGTAAACAAAAGCTGAGCTTACATACATGAGAAACAGGAGAGCCCTGACTTTGTAGAACAGAAGTAGTTGGGACTTTTCTTGTGGATAATAAGCCAGTTAATAACCAACTACGATGCAGAGCTAAAGAAAAAAAAATCAAGAAAAGAGACTGCTGTATTGGAACGGTTGAGTTTTAAAGAACGGCTTTTGTGTCTGCCCTACTCGGCTTCCGGGTTGTTTTCAAGCCACCTGTTGTCTCTGAAGAGCACTGCAGAGGATGAGAATAGAAGAGGTTGGGAGGTGACATTATGTAAGCTTCTTGAAAAGAACAGCATATCTGGGAACCATCACTCCTGATTTAGGGACTGGGAATACAGTTTTTCTTCTCCCCTAGCAGACACGGTGATAGGAGTGTTTTTATTTCTTTTACTTACGTGTGTGTGTGTGTGTGTGTGTGTGTGTGCACCTGTGTGTATATATACCTGAGTGTGGAGATCAGAGGATAAACTCAGTGTAATTCCTTAGGGGCCTTCCACAGTTTGATTAAGACAAAGTCTTACACTGGCTGGCTAGATGGTCTGCCAATGGTCTTCAGGGATGCTCCTGTCTCTTCCACCCCCTATTGCCTGGGATTGCAGACAAAAGCTGCTGTGCCTCATTTCTTTTTTCTTTTTTTTTATATCAAAAAACGTTCAATCTATTGTTTCTTATTTATGCATCATTAAAGAACTCGGCATAATCGATTCCATGACCAAAAAAAAAAAAAATCTCCGCTTTATGCTACAAGATTTATGTTCTTAAATTTGTCTTTAACTCTATGATGGTATTCTTTTTTTCGTTTATTTTTTATAATTTATTCACCTTAAATCCCAATTGTAATCCCCTCCCTTGTCTCTTCCCAGTCCTTCCTCTTTCCCTCATCCCCATCTCCTAGTCCTCAGAATGAAGGAGCCCTTCTCCCCTACCATTTGACTCCAGCCTATCAAGTCTTCTTAGGACTGGGTGGATCCTCTTCCTCTGTGGTCTGGAAAGGCCACCCTGCCAAAAGGGAAGTGGTTAAAGAGCAAGCATCAGAGTCCATGTCAGAGACAGCCCTTGCTCCCTTACTAGGGAACCAACATGGAGACTGAGCTGCTTATCAGCTACATCTGAGCAGGGGATGTATATCCTTTCCATGCATGGTCCTTGGTTGGTGCATCAGTTTCTGCAGGCCCAGATTTGTTGGCTCTGTTGGTCTCCTTGTGGAGCTCCAGTCCTCTCCAGGTTCTTCTGTCCTCCAACTCTTCTATAAGACTCTCAGTGCTCTGCCCAAAATTTGGCTGTGAGTTTTAGTATTTGCTTTGATCCTCTACTGAATAGAGTCTTTCAGAGGACATCTATGGTAGGTACCAGTCCTGTCCCCTCTCTTCAACCATGTCCAGTGTCTATTCTATTTGCTCTTATGAATGAGAATTAAGAATCCTCCCCAGGGTCCTCCTTTTTATTTATCTTCTTTAGCTCTGTGGATTTTAGTATAGTAAACCCATTTTTTTATGGCTAATATCTGCTTATAAGTGAATATATACCATGTGTGTCTTTCTGGTTCTGGGTTACCTCACTCAGGATGATCTTTTTCAACTCCATCCATTTGCCTGCAAATTTTGTGATTTCCTTGTTTTCAATAGCTGAGGAGTATTCCATTGTGTAGATGTACCCCAATTTCTTTATCCATTATCTGGTTAAGAGACATCTAAGTTGTTTCCAGATCCTGGCTATTATGAATAAAGTTCCCATGAATATAGTTGAGCAAATGTTCTTGTTGTATGGTGGAGCATTTTTTTGGGTATATGTCCAGGAGTGGTATAGTTGGTTCTTGATGTAGAGATGTTCCAATTTTCTGAGAAAGTGCCAGATTTATTTCCAAAGTGGTTGTATAAGTTTACACACCCACCAGCAGTGGAGGAGGGTTCCCCTATCTCCACATCCTCACCAGCATGTGCTGTCACTTGAGTTTTTGGTCTCGAATGCCTCACTTCTTACATGAGTTCTGGGCATCCAAACTTTGGTCCTCATAATTGCAAGGCAACGAGATGACTGACTGAACCATCTCCCCTGTCCTTAAGTGTGTTTTGTAATACACAAAAAGAAGGGCTAGAAGGATGTCTCACTGAATGAGTGCTGGGCTTGCTTGTAGAGGACTCCTGTTCAGTTACCAGGTGCCACATTGATCAGCTCACAAGCACCTATAACTCAAGCTCCAGGGGTCTGAAACCCTCTTCAGACCTTCTTGAGTATCTGTACAAATGTGAATACACACACATACACACACACATACACATATATACACACACTTACATGCAATTAAAAAATTAAAATAAACATCCATCCAATGGGATCATTAAATAACAGAGGAGATGATGAAGAGTGTCATCCTGTGACCAAGACTAAAATAAATCAAAATGAAAACCACATTTGTTTCTCTTTTGATAGAAAGCACCTAGAAGTAATCTGTCCTTAAGAAAAGGGGCTTGAGTATTTCCTTCCAGTTTTAAGAAATTTCAGGCTCATCATGGTTCTCCAATCCTGCACAGAGTTCCTAGCATTTTTTTTTTTTTTAGAATGTAAGCAAAGTTTTTAACAAGTTTTAAGAAACTTTGGGCTGATCTATGGCTTCCTTTTTCTTTTACCTTTAATTCTTTTATTCAAAATGGATTTTAATATAATATATTCTGATTGTCATTTCCCTTACCCTAATTCCTCCCAGATTCTCTCCCACCTTCCCTCCCTTTGGAATCTACACGCTTTTATTTTGTTTCTCATTAGAAAACAAGCAGGCATCTAAATAAGATAAAATAAAACCGATCAAATCAGAATGGGATAAAACAAACAAAAGAAAAAGAACCAAAGAAAAATCACAAAATCTATCTATCTATAGATGGATAGACGGATGGATAGATAAATAGATAGATAGATGGTAGATAGATAGACATGTTCATACACACATAACCCCTCCCTCAATATACCAGAAACCATAACATACATGCAAAGTCCTGTCAAAACACTACGAGACAAAGCTTTTCCAAAGATGCTATTGAGTTCATTTTGTGTTTGGCATCTGCTTGGCACGGCACCTGGCTTTACAAGGAATTTCTATCCTCAGGGAGACTCTATTGGAGAGAACTGATTTTTTATTTGCAAGTGTTTATCAATTGGACATAGCTTCTAGGTTAGGAATGGGAGCCTTTGACAATTTTTCCTTTCAGTGCATGCTGCCAGTCTCTGTGCATTCATATGTGTGTCAGTCTGCTTGCCAGAGGGCTTTGTTTCCTTGGGGTCTGCCATCTTCTCTGACTCTTACAATCTTCCTCTTCTGCAGGATTCCCTGAGCCCTGAGGAGAGATGTTTGATGGAGACATCTCATTTAGGACTGAGTGATTCAAGGTCTCTGAGGCTTCTTTTAAAGTTTAATTTTAAATAATAGAAACTGCAGCTCTCCATCCCAAATACATTCTCCAGATAGTTTTTCAGTAAAGATGAAACTTACTCATTTAAACTTGGAACCACTTAAGATCCTTTGTCCTCCTGACATGAACGTGCTGAGGTCCCCTGGCATGGTGGGTGTTGGATCTCACTGAAAGGCAGTGGTTAGTCCTTGTGAGCACTCGGTTTAGGGAAAAAAAACCCTTTCCCACATTTGTCCAGTGTTTTCTATATAGTTCAAATATATTTATGAAACGAAGGAGACCAGATTAAGCAGGTAGGCCATAGCTGTTGCTCTGTAAGAGACAGACAAAATGGGCAGCAGTTTGTAGAAAGAGGAAAACATCATCCCTGGTCATTGAAGAATCGTGCACATTGCAAACAGCATTAGGCTCTGTTTGGCTTCAGGTCACATGTTGTGCCACCAATTTCAGACATTCCTCTTTTTGAAAGGAGGCAGTTGGTGACAATTAATTACCCCTGGATAGCACGTACAGCTGCAGCCTCTGTATGGAAACAGAAGAGAAATTAGATCTAATTGGCCTTAGCACAATCAAGAACGTGGCATTTATTTAATTATGACTTGTTGGGAAAGAAGACCTTGATTAGTGTGGTATTACATTTTTAATATTAATAATATAATTAATAACACATACAGCACATAAAAATGAAATAAGCTTCTAAGACATTCTGTCAAGAAACTGCCTGTTATTTTCATAGCTACACAGTGTTCTTTTAACAATCAAAAATTTCTCAATTATTTACAAAATGGTCTGATGCCCTTGTCTGTCCATCACATTGACTACTTTAGTTTTCCTTCATCAATGAATGCACCCGATGCATTCATTCTCAACAGAGCTTCTGTTATTTAGTGAACTGATTCATTGAACCTCAATTTATTTTCTACTGTGGTCTACTATGGACCTTTGAAATTAGCACATTTGTCATTCAGTGCCCTTTGTCTTTTAATTGGTAATAACTAGATATTTCTAAAAAGGAAAATCTGCCGTTTACCCTAAAGGCACACAATAAATAAATAAACAGTATATGTGGAGACTTTCAACTGTCATAATTCTCAAATATTACACTCATGTTTACAGTAATGTTTGTCTAGACAGTGTCTTGCATCCTTGCATCAATTAATGCTTGTACAAACATTCTGATCCGTTCACTGTATGTTTTCCTTGTTTGTCTGTCTCCAGTGAGTCCCTAGAGTCTTTCTCTCTTTTTCCCTTTCTCCCACAGAGCTTTTCAGGCTGAGCATGTATTCCAATGTAAGGGGCCACATTGTATTACAGTCTGAATTTAAGCAGGGGCTTGCTGATGGGAAGGTCCACCATATGCTACCAGACTAAAATGAATACTTCTGACTGCTGCATCGCATCTTAACATATCTGTCTTCTATTACCCATGGACCAGGCATCCTTTCTGGATAGTTTCCTGTAAAAGCAGTGGGATTAGGTATGTTTTATCCCTCCAGCAGCATTTTAAACAGAGGAAGAGCACTATGCCATGATCTTTAGGTTTTATGAGTCGAGTGATTCTGAATTATAGATAGTGACTGGCAAGTGAAGAGTGTCTTAGGTCTTGCTGCATGGTGGCTGTCACCTTGACTAGATGCATTAAGAACATTGTACTCATCTCCTTCACCTCTCCAAATGAACACTGCTACATCACTGCACAGTGATGAGGGGTTGGGCAGTTAGCAAGAAGCCAGGAGAGTCAGCTGTAAATTAGAGAAAAGTCAAGGTTTGGAGAGAGGGTTTTTTTACGTGGATTTTTATTTTATTCCCTTAGTTACTTTTGTTTGTTTTGTTTCTTTTTGCGTTCATCCTATGGAAAACAAAACAAACTCACTGAGTATGTTGAAATATGTTCATCTTTACTTCATCAAATATTTCTTGTCTGTTCAAGATAAATATATCAACATTGAAGATGGCTTATCTTCGAACATCACAACAGACCAGAGAAGCAAAGCATACCCATGGGGTTTCTTGAGACTCCCCTCCCCAAAACCACAGTAAAAGAAACTTCTCCCAGCTTCTGGTTCAAGAGGCCTAGTCATTTTTCTTAGAAAATGACTGTGACTTGAGCTCATCATTTCTTCTCCCTACCTCACTGACTTTAAAAACAATGGTGTAAAGCTTATGGGATGATAACCATGTCCCTTCATATCTAATAATGTTTTTTTTTTTAACAGGCTAGAGGCACAAGTGCTGGCTTCTTAACCAAAAAATAAAGCCCTGCAATTCAAAGTATTTTATTCAGATGCATCAAATAACTAGTCCCAACAACAGAACAAGGTCAACTCGCCAAAACTGATTCAATGATGTAACAAAAAAGTGAGAAGCAGGTTGGCATGGTTGTTTGCTTTTTTTTTTTTTAATTTTCAAAGTAAACAAAATTTTGGGTTTTTTGTGGTGGAAAAGAAAATGAAGTTGGGTGGGTAGGGAGGTGGGGTGGATCTGGAAAGAGGAAAAATGCGATCAAAATACTGCATGAAAAAATTAAAAATTTTAAAATATTAATATGTGCATATTATGTGTTTAGATAAAATCAAACCTCATTTCTTCCTTCCCCATAACTCCTTTCCTCTCTCCTACACCACCTTCTGCTCGTAATTTCATGTGCTCTAAAAACAAACTTTTGAGTCCGCTTACTGCTACACAAGGCTGCAGGACATCCACTGGAGCTTTCGTGCCCATTCTAGGTTGATGCCATGAATTTCATCCCAGAAGCCCTTAATTGCTAATGGCTCCGCAGATAGGAAGGGGTCTTCAAGAGCCCTTCTCCCATTGGCTCTGGGATTTTGGATGGCTTGATTTTATTTTCTTTCTTTTTCCAAAATCAGGGAGGCATGTCCTAACAGGAGGGAAAGCCGGCAGGTCTGGGTGCTTTTTGCCGCCTGATCTTGATGGGGTTCGAGATCCCTTGTGAGGAGGAAAGGCCCAAGCTGCCCCTAGACCTACTCTCAGTATTGAAGGGGGAAGTGGCATGCCTAGCCAGTGAAATCAGACCTCAGATTACAGCGGGGCTTGGCACTTGGTGCCCGAGCGTCATACATGACAGGTAACTGTTAGCATGGACACATACATTTGAGGTCTGCAGACAACCCCAGCCTTGCTGCTGATTTCTCTGTGAGATCACCTTAGTGGTTGCGCTTGATTAGATGTGAGGCTGCTTTTAAGATCTGCCAGGTGGAAGTGACTACATTTTGTAAACTTGGCTACATTTTTAACTTCGGCTAGAAAAAAAAATAGCTCATTATATATATATATATATATATATATATACACACACACACACATATATGTATTTATGTGTATACATATATATATTTATATAAACACCTTGGGTGCTGAATTCTTGTTATTTAAAGCTGATGACAAGTTCATTATTTAACAAGTGGTTGGTTCAGTGCCTTAGCTGTGTGCGCTCGAAAAGGCTTTCTTTACTTTTCTCCACGGAAACCCCCTCAGATACAGTGTGTGATAATAGCATGTACTTGTCTGTCAACAGAAAAGATCCAGGATGTAAAATCACTTCTGTGGCAGCCGCCAGAAAGACGCAGCAAACAGCCGAAGCTTGACACAACCACCCAACCAACCCTGGCTTAAAAGCTAGCTGGAAGACTGCATCTATTCAAGATGGAAGTTTTCTTTTTTACTCTTCCCAATCTCATTAAACTTTTGTCCAGAATATCTAGCTACAATAGTGTTCACTTGAGATTAAGGCATCGGGAATTTCTATAATTATATTCACATAAAAGTGATAAAAACACACAAAATCAGAGTCAGTGGGCAAGATGACAAAGTGACATGAATGCCTGTGGGTTCAAGTTCAGTCCCCAAAGTTGACACGGAAGTAGAAGAAGAGAACTCACTGAACAAAATTGTTCTCTTACACATCATGTGCGTGCACACACACACAAATACACACACACACACACACACAGAATAATGATGTATAACAACAGCAACAACAAATTTTAAAACACAAAATCAAGAAAATTTCAAAACACAGGTGACCACGAGTACAATGTTTGTTGGTACAGTGACAAGGAAGATGTCTCCTAAACCCCATTATTAATATATGACTTGACACATCCTTTGCAAGGCATGTCAGTTCATTGACAAATCTTCCCAGGTGCTGAGAATGGAGTGGCTGGCTACAGTGTGGGTTTACTTCACTGAAAAGGACAGGTTCACAGTCTCACTGTGGAAGCTGCTGCTTGGACAAAGCCATGTTCCCAAAAAAGGCTTTCTTTTGTTCTGAAAATAAGTGGAGATGTATATTTAAGATAAATATCCTACAAGTTAGGGAAACATCAATGAGTCCGTAAGATGGCTGCTGCAGCATCTTGACGCCATGCTGGATAAGTGGGGAGTGAAATGAATGAGGAGGCTGCAATGCGATCACAGTTTTGTTTGTGGTAGTTTAGAAAAGCTTGCATTAATCTGAGGTAGGTTTTAGGGTGCAGGCTGGACTTGTAGATTTCTTTTTGATGGCTTTTATATATCTTTGCCCATACTGTATAAAGCACCATACACCTCTGGTCAGAAACATCTCTTGTGTGTGAGGGGATTCTGCTTTTTTTTTTTCCTTTTTAATTTTTTTTTATTTATCACAATTTATTTATTCACTTCGTATCCTAGCTGTAGCTCCCTCCCTTTTCCCCTCCAAATCCAGCCCTCTCTCCCTCTTCTCCTCCCATGCCCCTTCCCCAATCCACTGATAGAGGAGGTCCTCCTCCCCTTCCATCTGAACCTAGCCTATCAAGTCTCATCTGAACTGTCTCCATTGAGGATTCTGCCTCTTCACACTGACTTCCAGCATCCTGCTTAGAAACCCACAGCTGGGTATGATATGTTTTGTTTATTCATTAAAAACTGTGACTTAAGTCTTAAAATCTGTAAGCAAAACATTGACTCAAATGTGTGGAAGGGCTGATTACTTCTATGATAGAAAAGATGTCTTGTAACTGGTAGAAATTATTTCCTGGGATTCTGTGACTGATATAAGATGCTGCCTGGAATCCAGTTCCTTCTCTTCTCTGTCTCCAGCTCTTCATCTTAGAGACAACTTTTCCTGTCTAAGAGTTCATTGTCTTCACCTGCCCCCTCTCTCTTCCCTCCTGACTTTCTCCCTCTCTTCTTCTCTCTATCCCCTCTCCCTCTCTCTCCCTCTCTTTCCTCTCACGCTCTCCTCTTTCTTCTTTTTCTCCTCTGTCTGCCCCCTCCATCTCTCCTCTTTCTCTCTCTTTTTCTTTCTCCCTTTCTCTCCCTCTTCCTCTGCTCTCCCTCTCCATCTGTGTATGTGTATTCATGTGTGTACACAGGTATGAGGAGGCTAAAGGATAGCCTAGGTGCTGGGTGCCGTTCTTCAGGCACCATCCGCTTTTTTAACATTACGAGGCTCGTGTTTACATTTGAGATAAGCTCAACTGGCTCAGAAGTCACCAAGCAGGATGACTCTGTGCTACCTGGTCAGCATGTCCCATGCATCTGCCTCTCTCCATTTTTCCAGGCTAGAATTTTAAACATGAGGGACCATATCACGTTTTATTATTTTTTTTTATTTAGGATTTGATTTTTATTATAAGAGGTAACAGATGATTTTTTTCCATTTGACAGATGATTTTTATGCATGTATATATTTTACTTTTTGAGAATATCCCTACCAAACCTGACTATCTCTTTCCATCTCACCAAAATTACTCTTACAAGGTGGGTGAGAAGCAAGCCCATTTAACCAGTTATTTAAAAACTGGATTCTATGAGCGCAGATCTACTCTTCACATCCTTGCAGTTGAGAAGCAAACCCTTAGTTGACAGGGCTCTCACAGTCTGGCTTTCTCTATTTTTGGTATGCTATTTCAGGTTGTCTCCAGCTGTCCAATAAAATAAATAATCACCTAAAATAATCATAATATTTTAATTTTTTGAGATTTTAATGATGTAATTTCCCCCTTTTCTGCCCTCCCTCCAAACCCTCTCATGCACCCCCTCTTTATTCTTTCAAATGCAGTCTCTTTATTTTTAATTGTTGTTACATATGTGTGTGCATTGGAAAACAACAAACGAAATGACCAAAAAAACAGCCTCAAGTCTCCGACACTAGAAAGGAAATGTAAACAACTTTTAAAATAAAGCTAGTGTTTTCATGCCAATATTTTAAATTTCAGGTGACTGGAGACTGTTGTTTATAGAACATCACAAAAACCTGATAACCATAGGTCATAGGGATACCAGAAAAGAAAAAAAATCCAACTTTTGCCTGAGGAAGGAGTAAGAAGAACAGATTTTTATTTTTTCCATGTGTTGTTTTGAATATATTATTTTGAAGAACACTTAGCACCTTCAGAGTGCTAAATTAATTTAAAACGGTAATATTTTCCCCTCCTTTCTGTGACCTCTTCTTTGGGCAGATGCTGGAGGAAGGCACCAGAAAAGGGGGCTTTCATCTTGCCTGTAAAGTACTTCAAGCCCAGGTCATTAGGTGACATTTTCACAAGCCCAGCCTGTTGCTGGGAAACAAACCGTAGAGGCAGAACGTGGTTCTATTTGGCCAGTTTATAAAAAAATCTCTATTTTTAAAGGGCTGTCCTGCCTTTTAGAGTGTCTCGTGTTTTGAATCTTTCTTAGCCCTCCAGCTTCCTCAAAGGCTAGCCAGATGTGTAATTTCTAGGGAAGCTCAGCAAGCACTGAGTACTGTTGCTTCCATGTGCTTTATAGTGAGACCAAGGTGGGTAGCTGGCTGCCCGGAAACACACAGCAAATGACTTCTGTTGAACCTCTGTTGTATTAAGGGCTGGGAGAGTGGAACCTGTGGTTCCATTGGGGTAGGATGTTTTTCCAGGTGTAGAGAGATTTAAGAAAACTACGCTGGCTCTCGCACACGTTCTTTGTCATACGGATATGGTGAACTTGTCCTTATCTCTCTATTCTCTATTTCTTTGTTTCTCTTACTTTGTCTTTAATTTCTGTTTGTTTGCTTGTTTGTTTTCTTTCAGTTAAGAATGTTGAGTCACATAAGAGGATAGAGGAGGAAGAGGGAGGGAGGGTCAGACTGGGAAGAGATGAGGGAGGGGCTACACCTGAGATACTAAGCTAAAAAACTGTTAATAACAATAAGAATAATAATAAGAAAAAAATCCAATTATAGTATATACCAAAAAGAAATGAAAACATAGACTCACACAAGGTTGACACACAAATATTCCTTATAGTATTGTTTGTAAATACTCAAAATGTGAAAGTAACATGAATATCCATGAACTGAAGAATAGATAAATAAAATGTTGTATAGTCAAAAAAACATAGAGTAACGCTAGGGGTGGCTCAGCAGTTAGGAGCACTCACTGCCCTGCCGAGAATCCAGGTTCAGTTCCCCGCACCTACATAAGGAAGCCCGATACTACCTGTAACTCCAGTTCCAGGGGATCCGGCACACCTAAGTGAAAACAATAAATAAATCATTTTTACAAAGGAAACAAAAGATTCCCTACCCAGGTGTGGACCTAGTGCTGTGCCCACTTGCTTCTTTTCTTTTGCAGGAGGAGTTTTCCTTCCCCTCCTTTGCTCTGTGCGTTTTCCTTTTCTTCCTATCAAAGCTAACAGCAACAAATTGAGAACATTCTTTGACAAGCTGAGAATCTGAAGATGGGTGTCACCTTCTTCCAACTACCTCTGGCCCCACAAATACACTCAAGGGTGGCCGGCAGGGGTACTCTCTTATAGGTATTGCATAGAAAAGTCAATTGAAAAAAAGTACACGTGAGTAAGAAAGAGGAACAGGAACAGAAGAGTGGAAATTTGGAACTGAAATAAAAACACTAGGACATGCCTTGAGGGAAAGTTTTGGATGTGAAGACAGAAAGGGGGGGAAAGGTGGAGAAAGATAGGAACAAGAGGACCTAGGGAGAGAGAAGACAATATAAGATGGAAGGAGGTGCTGAGGAAAGAAAAGAGTGAATCATGGCAACTAGGAAGGCAAGAAATGGGGAAGACAAAGAAAGGAGCAGTTAAAAAATGAAGTAGAGGGGTCTGGAGAGATGGCTCAGAGGTTAAGGGCACTGATTTCTCTTCCAGAGGTCCTGAGTTCAATTCCCAGCAAATACATGGTGGCTCATAACCATCTATGATGGGATCTGAGGCTCTCTTTGGCCTATAGGTATACACGCAAGCAGGCCATTGTATACACAATAAATAAATAAATCTTTAAAAAAAGATGTAGAAAGAATAATGCACATTCCTAGAGAGAAAATTCGGTAAGCAGGGAGTCCCACATGAGAACCTGTATATGAAAACTCTACTGAGTTTCTAGTATAAGCAAAACGGCATTTAACACAACAAAGTAGACAAAAGTGTGGATTTTCCTTTCATATTTGATGAAGGTGTGGTTACTGATGGGCATCTCCAGTACCTGCCAAAATAAAAAGTAGGTGAGTTCAGATAATTTTAACTAATAAGATATCGAGTATTGGCTTGTTTCAAAATGGACCTCTTTCTTCATCAGCATATCCTGTTCCCAGAGTCAAATTTTCATTCCGAGTCATCACTTAATTACTGAATGTATAAGACAGACTGTGGTCCTCCATCCAGGAATTGAAAATTGAAACCACAAGACACCACTGCACAAGGAGAATCACCAAGATCCACAGCAGTGGCAGTGTTAAATGCTGCTGAGTGATGAAGCTGCTGAAGCTCTCATTTCTTACTGGTGCGAATGGAAAATGGAAGGCCACCTTGGAAGACAACTTGGCAATTCTCTACCAAACAAAAAATGCTCCTAACATCTGATGCAGTACCTGTGTTGCTTGTTATTTACCCCAAAAAAGGTAGAAAACTGATGCCGGTGCTAAGAGTTTCATAGAAATGCTTGTCACAGCTTTACTTATAATTGGCAAAACACGGAAGTAATGAAGACACCTTTCAGCAGGTGTGAGGATTACAAACTGTGGGACATGCAGAGAATGGGTTATTACTCAGTGCTAAAAGAAACTGAGTAATCAAACTACGACAAGACCCAGATGATGTCAACTATTGCTAAATGAAACAAACCAATCTTGAAAAAGCTACATATGATGTCATTCCAACCACATGGCATTCTGACAAAATGTCTTGGAAACAAAGGAATTACAGGGTATGAAAAAAAAAATGATTAGGTAAAGCACTGAAGACTCTTAGGGCTGTTTTACATGATGCTTCAGTATTGAAGGCATGATGCTTGTCTTGGTTTGGATTTCTGCTTCTGTGAAGAGGCACCATGACCCTGGAAGCCCTTATAAAGAAAATCAGTTGACTGGGGCTAGCTTGCAGTTCAGAGGTTTAGCCTATAATCATCACGGCAGGAAACACAGTGGCACACAGGCAGACTTGGTGCTGGGGAGTAGCCTAAGAGTTCTATGTCTGGATCAAGAGGCAGAAGGAGAGAGTGGGCCTGGCCTGAGCATTTTAAACCTCAAAGCCCACCCATCCCCAACATGGACATACCTGCTCCCACCAGGCCACACCACCTAAGAGTGTTACTCCCTAGTGACAGGTATTCAAAACTTTGAGCCTGTGGGGCCACTCCTATTCCTTCCCACAGACTATACCATATCCAGGATCCTAATGCAAACTGAATTTTGGTGGTGATGAATTATTGTAAGTTCACTGGTGTCAGCACGGGGAGTGTTTTGCTGTAGGATTTGTCGGATTTGAAAGCTAAGGAGGTTGGGCATGCACGGATGGATCATCTGAGAACTCCTGTACTCTGCTCAGCTTCACTGTGAACTTAGAAATACTCTAAAACTGAAATCTGTATGTATAGAAGAGAGGAAATACATGTAAATATTAGTGTTACTTTTTATGCTACTTTTTTTTTGTTTCCTATGCCTCTTCCTTCTTTCTCCACCCCAATCCCTTCCAACACCCCAGTAATGAGTAGGAGAAAACGGTTAGTGGAGAGAAGGGGTGGAGTTTCTTTAGCTACTTCCTGCTAGGTAGGGTCCTCTGGTTTCTTGGGGGAAGTCCGATCTTCATTTCAGGATTTCTCCAACTTCTCATCCAGCTGCATCAACAGCAACCAGGAGCAGCAGTGGGGTGCAGCAGCCTTCTTTCTCAGAGCCCCGCCCACCCTGGGCTCTGGCTTTTATTCTCTGAGTTCTCAGAATTAAGCAATCTGCAGCTGGGAAAGAGGCCCCCTCAGAGCCCAGAGCTGGCATGAGAGAGACAGTTTGCTGCTGAAGACAATCTCAATCAGTCCATTATCCCACACCTGGAATAAAAACAAAAACGTGTTTACATCCACAGTATATGGTGTTTTGTTTTTTGTTTTTTTTTTTTTGCCAAAATTGTCCCCTAAAAGGTACATTGGTTTATTCTCCCGTTATTTTATGTATTGTTTTCTCCATATCTATTTAAGGTCTGTAAACTGTTTAGTTTACATATTTAATACTTCTACATGTTGAAAACCAACATCTAATTTTTAAAATATGCATGCCTTTATGTTTAAAGCTAAGAAAATGTTCTGTTTACAAGCTGTTTAGATTTCACACTCACTGACTGTGTGCCTCAAAAAGTGCATTTTTAAAGCCAGTTCTGATTTTTAAATTATCTTAATTAGTCACATTTCACCTGCCAAATATGATATCTTCCATGGCGGGTCCAGTCTCATCTGGGCACGTATAGATACTGCTTAACATTTGGGCTGGAACACAAAGGATTTAAGTCTCTTTATGCTGTTGTTTGTGAAGGCCGTGGGCTCATCCGAGAGTGCTGTTGCGTGTTTCACTGTCAGGATACAGAAAGCCTTCTCCCTTCCCTTCCTCCACAACTACTTTAGCTACATTCAAACAAAATTTCCTGCCTCCAGGAGAAAGGTCATCGGAGTGCAGTCTCTTGGTGGATGATTTCCACATACCTCAAAGAAAATAGTCATTTCTGAATGGAGGCGAACTCAACATCACTTTTTCATCCTTGGTCCTGTGATAATTTCTGAGTGTGTCCCCAGCACCCTCTCCAGCTGCAGCCCTCCCTCTGCAGCTGTAATCCCTCCACCCTGCCGTTTCCGCGCTTTCATTATATAGACTGTTTTCACTATCTTCACAGGGGCAATGTGGCAGGAAGCACCGGATTTGTGACTACAGCTAAAATTGTCCTCAACAAGTCGGCCCTGCCATCAGCTCAGAGCAAGGCTAATAATGCCAACCTGTCAGCATCCATGCATGCTATGATAAACACTTCTTCTTCTTTTTTTTTTTTTTTCTGAGCAAAGGATGTGGGGAAGTTACATAATCATTTGGAAATATGTCAACATGGCTGTGGGGATGGGACAATTAAAGCTTGTTCTTCCTTACCCAAATGCAAAATGGGGTCAGAAAAATGGGTACTTATACCCAATTTAGTGATGGTGGAGGGAGCCAATTGGTTTGCTTAATGTTTCCTTGTTTGTATGTGGTAAAGATTTTGATCTCCTCTTGTTTGCTCAATCTCCTGTATTTTTGTGTGTTTTTTGTTTTGTTTTTGAACGTTAAAATAGTTCCAGCTTTCTTCTTGCCCTCTTATCAGCTATCCTGACATGATTCAGGGGCTCGTTGTACAGACAGCGGCCACATCTCTGTAGGTGGGAGGGACCTCACTGACATGCGAAGCCATCCACGGATGCATCACCCGGCTGGAGTCCTGACATTTTTCTGTAACGAACTGTGACAAGAATTCTGTCTCTTTTAGTGCCAAATTTCCTATAATCCTGGGCTGAGACCCCCAAGGTGCCTGCTCAATTAGGTGCACATTACAGACCTTTCCCTCTTTCCCTGGCCCTCATCCTCATGGTTTTAGATTTTGTATATTTAATTTGCTTCATATTTTTAAATAGCCCCCTTTCTCTGGTCAGTGTTTGCTCACATTTGGGGCACATTTTTTTATTTGAAGAAGGAAGGACAAGTAGGCATTTCTAATTCCTGCCAGGTCAAGGACTAGTCAGAGTGTGTTGGTAGTTCATAGGAAGTACCCCGTACTTTACCTGATAGTCCACTTATCCTAGACACAGACCTGTGACCCTAACCCCATCTCAAAGTGTCACTGAGTGCTGCATCCCGGTGCCCGAGGTACAGCAAGCTTACTTTAGCTTCCCACGTGCTATCTTCGTCTCATTCTTTGAGGTCTAAGTATGTTGAGGTCACGTTTTCCCGGTTACCCCACCCAGTGTGGCTGTTTCTGCACTGGGCGCTTGGAGGGAGGAAGGCTTCCTGCAACACACCCGATGCCCACTCCTGCCCCTGGGTGGTTACGACCGTTGTTACTCTATGACAAGTCCTAGCCCTTGAAGCAAGCTGTATGGAGAAGCCTGAATTCTGAAGATGGAGAGAGGTGGGAAAAAGGAGGGGTCGAGATGAAAGTGGATTCTGGCCTGAACCAGATGGGCAGCTTCCGCGAGACTGGGCAGGAAGAGAGCAAAGAGTTCTCTTGTGGATGTCTCCCTCCCTCCTTCCGCCCACTCTCTTCTTTTGTCCTCTTCACACCCCTTTTCCCCCTCACACTTGTTTCAGATCCTTGGAATCTCTTGGAATCACTAATGCCTGCCAGGTGCTTCCCTTTGAAAAAACCGGGTATAACAGGATGGGTAAGAACGGAAACAGGCCGGAGTCAGATGGAGGCTTTGACCAGGAATCTCTGAGCTATCTGTAACTATGATGTTATAGAGAGTGCTCTGCCTCCAGATATCCTTGCCAACGCTACTAGAATATAGAGGGTACTGTCTGAAATCGCCCAGCCACAGTGCCTTTGCAGGTAAAAGGATAAAAATATTAATAAACATTCTTTGCAAACTGTCATGCCAATGCCGTTGCAAAGATTAATCCATGAACAACACACCACGTGGGAGTATCTTTGCCGCAGAGAATGGGCACCAACTTTGCCACAGAGTAACAAAGGCAAAAGGAAACTCAAAGGGTGTTTGTTTCAAAAAACACATGAGTTCCAATTTAGCAGGAATTTAGTGGGAATCCTGGAAAGATGGAAATTCTAGCTTGGGAGAGAAATTCCAAAGCAGAGAGTAGAGGAATAAATTTGATGGTTTTAGTACACTGATTCTAGAATCCTGGTGAGTTTATTAATGACAACCTGATATGTCGCTGTCCCCCGGGATAGTTTTGCTTTCTGCAGCAAAGGATAAGGATGTGGTATTTTTAAAAATCACTTAGCAGCATGACATGCTTGTATGTGCTCATATATGTGAGCATATATATTCGTGTGCATTACAGAAAAAGAAAAGAGCAGAACTTTCCTTGGGAGGGTGTCTGAAGCAGGTAGACACTCCTGAGGACCATTGTTCTTCATTAGCAACAAAGAAAAGTCCAAGGTTCTGCGACTTATTACATCGTAAAGGGGTCCATGTATTCAAAAAGAATAATCTTTGTAGATAGCTAGGGAACTAAATCTTTACATCACTAAAACTTCTAGAAACATCTGGCTACCACACATTCACCCTGAGAGAATGTCTTGTGAAGAAGAGATCACCGCGTCCCTTAGCCCTCACCACAGACCCCTTGCCTTGATGTTGTCTCGGGTGTTGCTTTTCCTGGATATGGGGTGACCAACGGTGTTTCCTACCTTCAAGATGAGTTTAGTGTTTCTTCCTCATTAGATCATCCTGGTTAAAAATAATGCAGACTGGCAGAACGAGTTTTTTTTTTTTTTTTTTTTTTTTTTGCCTTCTTGTTTTCTCTTTAGTGAAAACAGTGCCATTTCATGAACCTTTCAGTTCATTTCGGAGCACAACAAGCCAGAACCCAAGTTCTTGAATTTATTAGTCCTCATCATTACAGTCTATTCAGAGTTAAAAAAGAAGAAACGAGAATAACAGTGCCAGAATCTAAGCTCCCCATTTTTCTTTATTGTGCTATTTAGATGAAAAAAAAAAGGCAAACATTTAAATAGTGAGTTTGGTTGCATCATGTATTCACAGTCAAGTTGGTGGCCTCTCTGTCTGTCTTGCTGCTATGCAGTAAAGACTGCTGTTTAAAGTAATGCTGAATTTAAAATGCTATGTTATCCTAAAGCGCCCTAAACCCTTTATTACAATGAGGTGTTTCTAGCTTAGTTCAACATACACACCTGTTTACTAGCTGGTCCTGTCCAATGCCAGGCAGAGCTTGCTGTCTCTGGCTGCAGATACACTCCCTTACTCAGCATGCTGGTATCCTTTCTCATACAGTGAGCCTGTGTTTGCCGTGAGCTGACTGTATTTGTTCCTAAATCTCATTGTGTCAGTAGTCCTTGTTTTGTAATTACATAATTTAATTAAGTATTATACAACCTGAAGGACTAAGACAGGAAGAGCGTTCTTCCTTCTAAATCCAACGCTTAAGACACCCAGCCAAGCGTGTCACTGAAGCCAAAAGACCTGAGGACAAATCGGCCGTAAAGGATTGAGAGACAGACAACCAGTTTCCAACCTGGATTCCAAAATTAATTTACAGTGGTCACTGAGTTTTTGATCTGGTTCAAACCTGCAGTACTGGAGGCCCCCCTGCGTTTGTGAGGCTCCTGCTGGACATTTCTACAACAAGGACAACAAAATCAATTTACGATAAAAAGGCCTCTAAGACCTTTAAGGAAGTGGGAAATTTTGTACGTAATTCGATCATTGATTGCTACAACGAACAAGTGTTGAACACATGTTATCTTGTAGGCCTTGCTCTGTCAATTGAGATGTGACTTTCAAGAGTGTTGGGTTCTGGAGCAATGAATCAAATTATCCAAAAATATTTTTAGCGCTATGGGAGGCACATAATTCAAGATTACTGCCTTTAAGGTATAATGCCTAATGAAAATACGTAGATCTATGTAGCTGCCTATAGAGTTTCAGGACAAGTAAGACTTGGCCACATGAACACTATAGGGAAAAGACGGTTTGTTAACATTGGAAGTAGGAAATGACACGGTACTTCAGACTTGGGGTGATAAACCTTGATGATAAAAAGCTTGGCACAGTGTGTGGGAATGAGTCTACGTAATAAAACCTGCAACTTCACCTTATTCGAAGGGCCATGGAGAGCTGAGGTGGTTGTTAAAGTCAGAGTGACAAGATAAAACTATATTCAAAGCAATTGGTCTGGCTTAAGGTAACAGATGCTAAAAGTTAAAGCACAAGGCAAGGAGCCTACTGCCCAATCAAAAAGCAACGAGTATCTGAACATCTTCATTACCACATCTTTACCATGAACTTGTGAGTGGAGAGAGTGAGAGAATGGCAGTAAGAGAGGCAGAGAAATATACCGGCTTCTGAGATATTACCTTCCTGGGATTTAAGCCAGCCAGGATATTTAATACTTCTTTTTAATTCAAGTATGCAGTTGAAGGTTGGGACTGGATCTTGGCATCAGAGCACTTGCTTGATATGTTTGGGTATGGTCCCCAGCGCTATGAAAAGAGAATTAAAGGGTTTTAAATTTAATTAATTTATTTTTATTTAATACAGTTTATTCGCTTTGTATCCCAGCGGTAGCACCTCCCTCATCCCCTCTCAATCACACCCTCCCTTCCTCATCTTCCCCTATGCCCTTCTCCAAGTCCACTGGTAGGGGAAGTCTTCTTCCCCTTCCATCTGACCCTAGTCTATCAGGTCTCATCAGTACTGGCTTCTTTGTCTTCCTCTATGGCCTGGTAAGGCTGCTCCCCCCATTCAGGGGGAGGTGATCAAAGAGCCAGCCATTGAGTTCATGTCACAGACAGCCCCTGTTCCTTTTATTAGGAAACCCACTTTTAGACTGAGCTGACATGGGCTACATCTGTGCAGGGGTTCTAGATTATCTCTATGAATGGTCCTTAGTTGGAGTATCAGTTTCAGAAAAGACCCTTGGGCCCAGATATTTCTGTTCTGTTGCTTTCATTGTAGAGCTCCTGTCTCCTCCAGCTCTTTCATCACCCTCTTCTTTCATAAGATTCCCTGCGCTCTGTCCAAAGTTTGGTTATGAGTCTCAGCATCTGCTTTGATACCCTGCTGGATAGAATCTTTATTTTAACTGAAGATCTGACCTTCGAGCATGTCACTCTTGGGTTCTAAAATTAGACAATGAGGAACAATAAATCAAATAATTACAGTAATACTTCAATTGCTAAGTTAAACATCAAACAAGATTATGTATTACTGTGAACTATGTGAGGTGTGTGTGTATTATAGCAACAATCCTTCCAACTTAACAGAGGAGTTAATGCTGCAAATTCTTCTCTTAAACCCTCACTTGTGAATCAAGCTGACAGAACCTCTTTTAAATAAAGAATTTTGACCTGTCTGGTTATTTTTTATTTATTTTTTATTTTTATTTTTAGTGCATCCAGAGATGAATTTTAGCTGTTGTGACTTAGATGTGTGCTGAGACACTGCATTTCATGGTATCCAGTCATGGGCACTGCTTACGTTTAGAATAGATGCCTGTTGGAATTTATGAGAAAAGAGTGAAACCTGGAGTAAGTAAAGAAATATGTAGAAGAAGTTTCAGAACTAGGATCATCCTTCTTAGAGGAGGAGATGTATAAATAGAGCAAATCCCAGATAGAAACACAAACAGCTATCATTTCATAAACTTCCAGACACAATTTACTATAAATATTCATGCATACTCACTTCAGCAAAATTGCCTAACATCTCCTCCTTCCATAGAGAGAGCACGTCATGTAGAAAACCTCATCAATAGGTACTCTAAAACCAAGTGCAGATGGAGATTGTTATATGTGGAATAATTTCTCAGTGCAAACAGTTTTGCCTTAAAGCTGAGTATTCAAATTTCCTTGGCAAATCGTATGACCAAGGCCTGACCTTCCAAAGCTTGCAGATTGCAATTGTCCACATCTTCGTAGACACCGGCTCTAGATTTGGCACTCTGATCACACCCCCTTCATACTCTCTTAGCTAGCCATTTCCTCTACAGCTGGCTTTGTCCCCCCATCACCCAGTGCATTCACTCGTCTATCCTTTTAAAAAATATTCCCCTTTTCAACTCGAAAGACAAGATTGTCATAAATGTCCAGCAAGATAAGATTACAATTAAATCATTCATTAGCAAAACAGCATAGAAACTGGCAGCAAAAATATTTCAGACTCCTTGTATTTCCCTTTTATTTGGGGCAATGTGCTACAAGTAATTCTGAAATGGCAGCACTCTATTTATTGTACAATTATGCCATGATATTTTCTTATTGCCACAAAGCTGCCAGGAAGCTTGCTCTGTGTATGCCTGAAGAGTTTGCCTTGTATGAGTATTTGCATTAAATAAATGAAAATTCACCTCTTTGCACAGATAGCACGCAGAGACACAGAAGTGGTCCCTGCTATTAGAAATGGACTCATACAGGCTATAAACATTGTAAATGAATTTTTGGTTGATTTGTTCCATTTATAAAAAATAGATTGAACATGCGGCTTTATGAAAATGTGTTTATTTAACCAGAAACCACAAATATTTTTAAGAATGCACTTTGCCATTTAACTTTTAATTTCAGGAGTTCTTTTTTTATGAATGTTCATAGTGATTTTCACTGAACTGTAAGCTAAAACAAATGTACCAGGGAATTTTTTTTTTTGCAGTATTTTATTTATTTATTTGCCCCAAACAAAATGTTTATGTGAGATAGAACACAAGTTTAGAGACATGATTGATAGACAGTTAAAAATAAAATGCTTGCCGTGGGGAGTGTAGATTCAGGACCACTTCACTGTGAATATTTAATCACCCAAGGAAGTACAAACACTAAGGGACAATAGGAAACATCCATAGTAATTATTTCTTTTCATTATAATAAAAAATTTCCACATGGCCATGACTTTACCTGCAACTGGAAATGAGAGAGACAGAGACAGAGACAGAGACAGAACTGAGTTGCTTGCAATAGCTATTTTATCAGTATTTTGAGATTCCAGGAGACCCAATGAAAATAGCATGATTGACTGAATGTCGGTGACTGTACCAACTTTCCAAAAAGGCACCTGGATGTGCATAGGTATGTTCAAACGCATAATATATACAATAATAATTAGGGTTTTGAAGCAGAAATTAAATAACAGCAGAAGAGAAATTACATCCAGAGAAATGAAGTCTGAGGACAAATCTATTTTGGTTATCCTGTCGGTAATTCATGCCGGATAATCATGAGCCCAGCAGTTAATGACCTCTCCTCTGATACATTAAGTCCAACCAAAGATAATGGTGTCCTGGGTAAATTAACAAACCCAGTGGTAAACTTGCTTCCAGTTCAGCAGGAGACAGCGTGCAAATTAGCATCTGTTTTAATAAGATCAGTGTCCTACAAGCCAGTTCCTCAGTGCTCACGAGGCTGTCTCTTTCCAGGTGAAAATTTTTCTCCTGAGAAGCCTTGCACAATCCATTCTCCTGACAGAGATTGTTTTCATCCTAATCAGTGCTCTCCACCTTAAAACTTTCTCTATTTTTCCCACTTTCCTGCTGTGGGATCTGCTGTGAGTTGTTGAGAATGATTATTCATTTGTAAGCTTCTTTAATAACATTTTCGTTAGATGTTGAGCTTCCCAACTGCGTGACCCAAGAGTTTGATTTTATAATTATAACCGTGCTGCAAAAGTTATGGTCAGTGTATGGGCAATCTTGGTGGGCTTTGCTAATCGCTACTTTGTGTCTTTTTCAAACAGCATTTATATTTTGTTAAATAATTGGAACACCTAAGGACAAACAGGGGCTGAGTTATTTTGTAGACTGCTAGGTGTTCTGGGTGGTTGACTGGATCCTTGGTGCTCCAGAAGGGTCAAACCTGCCGTGAGAGCTAAGAGCTATTTTAAAGGTGCTTTTGCACATGGTGTTTAGAAAATTATGTGTTTTGAAAGCAACGATTTACCCAAAACTTTATGATTCGTGAAATATTAATGCACAGCTGCTATTTTATTTGAATTAAACATCTTTGGCTTATTTTCTACTTGCTAAAAAAAATCCACAATGCACAAGCCTTAGTGATACAAAGTAATGCAATTTAAATGTATAAACAAATAAGTTGTCTGTACATGTATGTGCATGTTTGTGCAACGAGTGGAAATGCAGCCACTCGACCACCTTAGTCCTCAGCTGAAAAATAGTCACTGTGTATATGCATATTTCAAAGGATTTGGGGTGTTTGGGATACGAGTTCTCACACATTATCTGTCAAAGTTTTATAAGTTAACAAAATAAGTTCAATCCATGGATCCTGTCTGAGGAATACTCTCACTGTAAAATGTTTACCTTTTGTGACACATACTATTATTTCATGATTATATTAAAATACTCTTAAAGAGTTTTACATGTTAACCAGCTACTAAGAATGCTTTAATAGAATACTAATTTTTGTTAGAGGTGTCTCGACAATTTGAATTTTATATGCATGCATTATGTTTTCTTAAAATGGGAAAATTATGCATCTGAAGGAATCTGTCTAGAGTAATGGGGTTCTATAGAGGTTACTTTAATCACATTCTCCTGCAGTTATAGCTGTTTTACATCTTATTTGCAACAAAAGGGAACTCTAATTATCTTAAAAAAAAAAGCATAAAACGGTGTGTCTTGCTGCTGATGTAATGTTGATTCCTGAATACTGCTGATAGGAGCTGACAACTAAATGCATGTCACACTCTTCAAAAATCAGGCACAGTGACAGGATAACCACCTTTTGTGACCTAGGAGCCCAAAGAGAGAGTATATATTTGCCTGTTAAATAGAAACAATTTGCAGTCTTTCTTTCTTAAAAAATGAAAATATAGTTGTCCTTGGGTTAGGAATAGTCTCTTTACTAATGTTAAAACTTGCTTATGCAATTTACATTTTTAGAAGCCATCTCCTGTAGATTATTCTCAGTGTACTGAATTTTAGTACAAACTTTGGGAGAAGAGCAGCCTGAAGCCCTGACTTGTCCTCCTCCATTTCTTTTCATTTCTCTCCCTTTCTCTTTCTCTCTCTCTTTGACTTAGAGATATAGGTAGATATATATTTATGTCCAGTGCTAGAGTCATGCATATATAATTAACATGAGCTCCAGTTTTATTCCAAGTCACACCGATCTCATTTATGAATACAAATGAGATGCATATAGCCTATTACAAAATATTAAAATTAGAATTGAAAAGAAGATTGCATGTTTGAGTCTGGCTGCAAGAGTCATGTTAGAGAATGTTTGTAAGATTGAGCTGGTCGACTCTGAGCCCCAAATATGATATTAATCAGTGGAGACTTGTAATATACTGCAAATAACCAACCAGTACCACACTTGATTTAGGGTTCTCATTAAGCGATGGTGGACTGCTATAGACAAGAAGTCATACTCATGCATACATGGCATGCTCAGATAGAGTGAACTCCACCTCAAAACCAGGATTGAACTTTTGTAGGTAATAAAACTTATACTTTATACCAAGGCATAGCTTTATGTACAGCATGAGACAGGGCATGGGGGTTCTTTGGCTTCTATCTGTCTTTACTCCCCTACTGCCTACATCAGGAGATTTGATAGGGATGGTGTATAAAGAAAAATTCTGAATGTGACATTTACCTGTACTGTATAGATATACTATATACAACAGAGTGATTGTTATTGTGATGGCTGAGACAAGACTCATTAGTACTGAAATTTAAATATATAAAATGCATTGATGGCTCGGTTCTTTACCGAGCGAAATAACCTGCTTTTGAGATTAAATTAACATTCCCTTTTCCCCTTAGCTCAGCTGGCTTTCAGTTGTTGATAATACATCCGAATGGAGAATAATAATAGACAGAGAGGCGGAGAGTTTGATTAAAATATAAATAAGCTCAAATAATTGTATGCATTTGATGATTGTGTGCATCCACCATTTCAAAGATAATAAATCAAAGGTGACTATAAATAAAACTCTACATTTGAAATGACAACGTAATTCAAATAAATCCCTTTGTTTACCCAAGAAAAATCATCTCACTTTCTCTTGAGGCAGTAAACAGAGTAGAAAAGGGAATAAAATGAGTCATAGAGGTGATGAGGTGTTTGAGGAAAAGAAATATCTATATATATATAAGTAGTGTTAGCTAAAGTTACAGAAGGGTCAAGGAGTAGCGTGTAATTATCAGAATTCAGGAGAGCTGGCTCTGAGGAAAATGACTACAGATTTAAGTCAAAATAACAACAGAACCTGGGAACAAGAGCACAAGAGAAGATTTGGTTTCTGTTGGTGACAACTTGAAGGACACGAGGAAGCAAGTGGGGCATCCATTGAATTAAGTCAATTTTGCTCAATTGGTCAAAAGAACAGTGCTACACTTTACTGGTCTTGGCTTCATAATCTAAGAGTAGAGACAGTATCTTACATGCCTTAAGATGGCAGGTGACTGTTTTAAGACAATAAAGTGAGTGTTCATGATGACAGCGTGACTACTCTCTGATGATTATAGTGTGATGAGTGGAAATTACAGAGTGAGTCTCCTATAATAGTGGACTGGGTTCTCTGTGATGGAGGAGTGAGTGTTCCATGATGACAGAGTGTTTTGGATGAAGACAGAGGGAGTCCTCTGTAGTGATGATGGAGTGAGTGCTCTCTGACTCACCACAGGGTGAGTGTTCTGTATTGACTGTGAGTGAGGGCCCAATCACCGAGAGTAAATGTTCTGTGATGATAGAGTGAGTGACTTTTGACGATAAACCAGTGAGTGCTCCATGATTAGAGCATGAGTGCTCTGTGATGACAGAGTGAGTGCTCTGATGACCACAGTGTGGTGAACGGTGGTTACAGAGTAAGTCTCCTGTATTAACGGGCTGAGGGCTCTGTGATGGAAGAGTGAGTGTTTTGTGGTGACAGTGCTTTGTGATGAAGACAAAATGAATGTTCAGTGACAGCAGAGTGAGTCCTCAGGGATGATGACTCAGTGAGTTCTCTGTGGTTTCTCCATGATGAACAGGGTTATAACCCTGTTATGAGTGAGTGCTCCTTGACAGGGTGAGTGCTCCATGATGATGGCGTGTCTGTTTTGACAGAGTGAGAGCTCTGTGAATAACAAATGAGTTCTCTATGACATGGCCAGTGTTCTGCTCTCTGTGACACCCTGAGGTGATGACAGCATGAGTTCTCTGTTCTGACAGCGGCCTGTGATGATAGATTGATGGCTCCTTGTTGATTGGTGATAAGCCATGTCCTGAGAGATTGACTGCTCTATTATGTCAGTGAGTATTTACTGATGACAGGAGGGTAAGTGCTCTGTGACAACAAAGTGAGTGCTCTGTGGTGATGGTGGGCGCTCACGATGACAGAGCGAATCCGCTGTGATGACAGGGTGCCTTTGGGATGGTGACAGTTTAGTGTTCCATAAGATGACAGACTGAGTGCTCTCTGAAGCCAGGAGTGAGCGCTCTGTGTCAGTGGCAGAGTGAGTGCTCTCTGCTGACAGAGTGAATGCTCTGATGACAGAGGTGACTGCTGGCAGTGATGGCAGGGCCCACTGTTATGGCATAATGAGTTCTCTGTGATGTGAGAGTGAGTTCTTCATGATGACTGAGTTCTCTGAAACAGAGGGAGAGCTCTGTGATGACAACAGTGACTACAGAGTGACTTCACTGTGATGACAGGGTGAGTGATCTTTGATGACATAGTTATAACTATGGGATGATAGAGGGAATGCTTTATGATGATGACCAAAGGACTGCTCTGTGTTGACAGAATTCCTGTTCTGTGTTTAGGGTAAGTGCCTTTTCATTAAGACATAGTGACAGAGTGAGGTCTCTGTGACAACAGACTCCGTGCTCTGGGAGGATGTCTGGATGAGGACTCTGTGATGGCAGAGTGAGTGCTCTGCAATGTCAAATGGGTGCTCTGGGATGTCAACATAGTGGGTGCTCTGGGATGTCAACATAGTGGGTGCTCTGGGATGTCAACATAATGGATGCTGTGATGTCAACATAATGGATGCTGTGATGTCAACATAATGGGTGCTGGGATGTCAAGATAATGGATGCTGTGATGTCAACATAATGGGTGCTGTGATGTCAACATAATGGGTGCTCTGTGATTCCAACATAGCGGGTGCTCTGTGATGGAGAGAGTGAGTGGCCTATGATGATGCCAGGGTGAATGCTCTGTGATGAGAGAGTGGGTCTTTAATGACGTAAGTGCTCTGTCATGGCAGACTTCATGCTCAGTGATGTCAGCAGAGTGAATGCTTGTTGATGACAGATTACTCTATGACAACAGGGTGAGTGCTGATGACAGTGGGTGCTCTGTGATGATAGAATGATCCCTCTGTGTAAGTGATTTGTGATGATGGCAGAGTGAGTGCTCTGCTATGCAGACGAGTCTTTGCTCTGTGGTAATGACTAAGTGCTCTGCGATTACAGAGTCTGTTCTCTATGAACAAGAGGGCTCTGTGATGACGATGGTGAGAGCGTTCTGTGTTGACAGAGTGAGTGCTCCTGGATGGCCGCAACATTAGTGCTCTATGATGACACATTACGTGATCTGTGACAATGGTAAGGGTGGCCAGTGATGACGAAGGGAGTCCTCTGTGATGACAGTGTGAGTGCTCGGGGACGACCTAGTAACATGGTGACAGAAGGAGCATCTGTGATATCCACAGGGTGAGTGCTCTATGATGACGGTAGAGGGAGTGCTCTGTGAGGATGACACAGTGCGCGTTTGATGGTTACTGTGTGAGTGCAGTGCGCGCTCTGTAAGGACAACAGTGTGAGTGATGCGCCATGATGAGAAAGTAGGTGCTCCTTGATGATGGCAGTCAGTGCTGTGTGATAATGACACAAAGAACCTTCTTTGTGAATGTATGTGTGTGTGTGTGAGAGAGAGATTTTATAGGAAGTGAGGGAAACAGAGATGTTGCAAGGAGAGACTGACAGAGATAATGACAGAAAGAGACATATCATAACTGGAACACCATAGGTGCATAGAGTACCTTGCAGAATATATTTCATAAAAAAATGTTGTATATGGTCTTTCTGAGGTTAAAGGAGAATTAATTAGATATGTAAGAGTGACTCTTATTTTATGTTGTACCTAAAATCCTAATGTTGGAATTGTTTTCCGTGTTTATGCTCAAGGCTGTACCGTTGGGTAAAATATTCTTTTCTGGGGATTGAGTTTAAACCTTTTCAAGACAAATGTTTTTGGTCCATCTTCACTTCTGCGGTAGTTCTGTGGCTTTCACTGTGATTGAGCCAAACTTGGTTTACGAGATAATAGTACATACTATATGTCAAAGAGGAATCAGACAATTTGTGTTCAAATACATTTTTGAACATCTGCATAAACAGAACTGAATGATCCTCAGGAAATTTTCATTAAGTTATTGGAGAATGCTTATCACTCACCCCAGCTACAGCACAGCCGCAGACAGGGTCACAGCATGGAGCTTTCCAAACGTTCCTGACATATCAAAGCATGTGGGAAATGCTCTACCTGGCTCTTCCTAGAGACTAATAAGGTCTCTCTCATTTTCTTTCTTTCTCACATATGCTCACACATTTGTCTTGTGAGAAAAATAGTTATTAAAAGTTGAAAGAATCTCAAGCCGGTGTAGTTGGTATGAAGATAGAAATACAGATCAGTGAAAGAGAATGGAGAATCAGAAAAATGAAGTACTCCATTTGTGATCAATTAGCCTTTGACAGGAGTAACTAGATAATTCTGTGAGGAAAGGAATAGCATTTTAGATAAATGGTGTTGGGACGTTGGGATATAGTTGTATCAAAGGCCAAAGTTAGACATGTTTTTGTACTATACAAAAAAGGTAACATAGATGGTAGATTATCGGGATGAAATGCTGAAATCTTTAGAATTAAATGTGGATGGTATTCTTTGTGATTCTGGACTAGGCAACGACTTCTTAGTTATAACAATATAAAAGCAATAAAAAACTCGGATAAATTGGATGTCATAAATATTTAAACTTCTTGTGCTGCTAACAATACCATAAAGAAAGTGAAAGCTAACCCAAAACACTAAAAACAGAAGATATTTACACATTACATCTTTGATAAAATACTTTAATCCAGAATACACAAAGCACTCTTACTAATAAACAATAAAATGTTAATAAAAATGGACAACATAAGTCTTCTCGAACCCCCCTCACTGAAACTTGATAAGAGAAAATGATTAAAATAACACACAATTAGTTCTTTCCTTGCAAAAGGCTGGGTCTGTCAACTAACTGTTTTAGTCAGGAATATTTCTGCAGAAAAGCAAAGCGTAAGTACTGAAAATTGGTGCCCTGGTGCAAGCTCTCCCAAATCCATGCCATGTTATTGGATTGAGTTGCCTTGGGGAGAGCTATAGAAACTGTACTTACAGAACAAGAGGAGACAATGATATCTTGACAGATACAGAAGGAGAATTTTACAGACTCTAACAGTACTTTGTGATAAAAATATTGAAGGAACTCAGAATAAAAAAAAATCTCAACACAATGAATGCTATATATGACAACATTATATCCAGTGGAGAAAAAAATAAATAAAAAGAACTGCCACTAAACCAGGAAAAAGATGAGAGTGTTCACTTTTTCTATTCTTACTCAGTGTAGTTCTCTATATATTAGCCATAGCAACAAGTCAAGATAAGCAAATAAAAAGAATATGGATAGGAAAGGAAGAAATGAATGTATCCTTAATTGTAGAGAGTGAGTCTATACATAAGACCCTAAAAAAATCCACTAGAAAACTTTTAGAATTGACATTTTCGTTGAAGAAACAAAACTAACCTATAAAAATCAGTAGTCTTCCTACATACCAATGACAAATATACTCTGAGAAATAAATCAGAGAGACAATTTTAATCACAGTGTTAAAAAATAAGCCTTAAAATATCTTGTTATAAAACTAACTAGAATGTGTAAGACATCTATAAGAAAATCTTTGAATCACTGAAGAAAATAATTAAGAAAGAGTACTCGAAGATGGAAAGACCTCCCATGTTCATGGGTAGGAAGAATTAGTATTGTAAAATTGGCTATCCTACCAAAAGCAATCTGTAGAGTCCTTGGAATTTCAATCAAAACTGCAGTGGCATTATTCACACAAACAGGGAAAAAAATCATCTTACAATTTATGGACCCACTAAAGACCTTAAATAGCCAAAACACTCCTGAGCAAAAGTAGCAGTGCTAGATGAAACTCTCAGGTTAGTTAGTATCATTTTGATTTCTTGTGGAACTCAAGGACATGGCTTTTTAGCGATATGGTCTTATCATCAAGTACTGCAGGTTAGCTGTGAGCATTGCCAAGAGCCTAAAATGTTTGGCAGTGGTTATTTGAGAGCTCACTTGCCAACAACTCCAAAATAGGTAGCCTCTCATGACACTGAGATTTTTATTTGTCCATCTATGGTGTGTAATACAGGTACTCTCACCGTGTTATAGGGTCATCTGATTTCACTTCTTTTATATATATATATACAGTTATTAATATATGAGGTTTTTATAATAGTAAATTTCTATCATTTTCCCAAAATGATAGTGATATCCCTATCACTATCCCTCTTAGTGATATCCCTCTTTTTATTCACACCTCTAGCCTGTGCTCTTATTATCTATACCGTTTAATTCTTGCTACCCTAGTATTGCTCTTTATGTGCTTTATACCACTGCCTTCTATCTACTGGCTAGCTTTCATAGGGCTGGAAAGTGTTAGGCACACTACAAAAGTAGAAAAGTCCAGCTATGCATCTTTGAGCTACAATAATGACCAGCCGGGTAAGACATGTCCACTGGTACACTTAGTGGCATCAATGTCATGGAAGTAACCGACTCTTTCATGTTGGGATCTGAGGCCTATTCCATGAGATAGATAGGTTCCATGACCAAGAACCTGTGACAAGATAGGTCACAGGTGCTAAGGGAGAATTTAGGGCTATTATTCTCCTACATAGAATTAAAATGTTTGCTAATGACTTGTTGCTGTACCCATAGGTCAGTGTACCTCTCAACCTCCATCAGAGAAGCTTCTTCTTCAAGTATATGACAGTTAACATAGTGACCAACAATTGGGCAATATACAGAGAGAGCATCGTGATCTGCTTTCTAAATAGGATCTATATGGAGGGACAGGGAGGGAGAGAAGATCAGATGCAAAGATCCAGAGGTGTCAAATGACTTCAAAGTAACAGTGGGGTATTTTGTTTGTTGGTTGGTTGTTTTTTGTTTTGTTTTTGACTACAGGGCCATTACAAATGTGAATTCACAGTGATTGTAACAGCCCTCACAAGACCTGCAGAAGTTCAAGCCAAACAAAGCCTAGCATGGAAGCAAAGAGGTAGGCAAGAAATCTCACCAAATAGGTAAGAAACTATTGGCATTTGACAGCTTCAGGAAGGAAAACTCAGTTTTCTTTAATAGCGTCACCCATGGTAGGTCTACCTCACTCAAGGGCAGGCTCCACCCACAACTTGGGCAAACCAGATTCAGTAGATTTAGTAAAAAAAAAAAAAAAAGATAGGTGGGGAAAGTGATAACTAAGAATGGAGGATATGGTGGATCTGAGAGGACTTGGGAGACATGTGAAAATAATCAGAATTCATTGTATGTAATTCTGCAAGAATGAATAAAATAGTAAGAAAAAGAAAACGGAAATATGTGTTTTGTGAGAAATACAGTAGAAATTAGGCACCAAGATAAAGAAATCTAAAAAAAAAAAATATACTGCATAAAGAGACAGGTAAGTTTATAAATTGACAGCTAGGTATGAAACAACAGTATTTGTGTCTTTGCTACATGGTATCTCTTGTTGATGAACTGAACTGCAAGGGACAAAAAAACTATGGATAGAGTTCATTACTTATATTATCTTAAAAGCAATGGAGGGGATGACAAGGGTAAATTGGAATAATGGCTTCTCATTCTCCCTTTTATTTCTAAAATTATTTGTCTTATTCATATTCAACTCTTTGCCCAGAAATTAAATTCGATTATAGAAATATACTTACGTTCTATAAAGATAATTCCATTATGATTACCCCATCGTGTGCTGTTATACCTCACTTTCGCTTTAAGGTTGTGTAACAGAAGGCAATGGACATGGTAGCTCAAGCCACTCGTTGGCCTATCCACACTGAATTTTTTAAGAGATGTCAACATCTCTGATAATTTCTGCACATCCACTTTAATCTCAGTCTTCAATTCTGATATTTTCTGAGCTCAAGGGTCTGGATGAGATTAGGCTTGACTTTTGTGTAAATTGTAGGAATTAGAGAACCGTTTTCCCATTTTCAACCTTACTGCTGATTGGAGTGGTTCAAGCAATTGTGAACAGATAAAATTTAGATGAACTTTCTAAAAGCTTCACTTGACTTTTTTGAAGATGTTTGATTTCACATTGGAATTGAGTGAAAAGGTTAAGCCGGCTCCTCCGTATACTCGGTTGCCTCTTAGTGAGTCACATACCGTTGGGAATCTGACAAGTTGTGATGTTTTCCTCAGCGTGTGACACTAGAAAATATGACACCAAAAACCAACTAGTAAATGCATTTTTCAATGCATTAAAAATCTAAGAAATTATGAAATGATACATGTTAGCATACCTTAAAACTTGTTTTCAGGAAGCATCAGTTTTTGCTTAATGCCAGCTTCTAAGTTTTAGGTTCAGTCATAGCTCTGGAAATCACAATTTTATTTTATTTATTTTCTATTACTCCTAAACTTTTGTTCATGACTCTGCTCATTACCACATCCATTTGGAAAGGAAGACTTTTTTTTTTTTTTTAAATAGGAACATCAAACTAGATTGTTATTTACTATTATTTCTGGTTAATTTGAGAGAGGCGAGGATACAATATGTAGAAAAATATTACTCATTTTTTTCTCTACTTATTCATGTATTCATTTATTTAGTCACTTTAATCCCAGCCCCCTCCCTCCTCACAGTCCCCCACCTCATCTTCCTTCCTCCCGGAGAAGGGGAGGCTGCCATTTGGTATTAATCCACCCTGGTACCTCAGGGCTCTGCAGGAATAAACACATCTCCCACCAGGTAGTGATACGGCGGCCCAGCTATGGGAAAGTGACCCAGCCCCCACTCCTATTGTTAAGGGGTCCATGTTATGACAGAGCTGCACCTCTGCTATGTATGTGTATGTGTAGGGATTCTAGGTTCAATCCAGGCAAGCTCTTTGGTTTGTGGCTCAGTCTTTGTGAGCCCAGGCTAGATTACTCTGTAGGTGTTCTGGTGGCGTTCTTGACCCCTCTGGCTCCCTCTATACTTCCTCCCACTCTTCCACGAAACTCCCAGAGCTCAGCCCATTTGTTTGGCCTTGGGGCTTAGCATCTGTCTCCATCAGCTGCTGGACGAAGCCTCTCAGAAGACAGCTCTGCTAGACTTCTGTATGCAAGCATAGGAGAGTATCACTAATAGTGAAAGTGGTCTGCCCTCTCCCGTGGGGGTAGGTCACAAGCTGAGCTAGTTTCTGGTTTGCCATTTCTTCAATCTCTGTTCAATCTTTCTTCCCTTCCTTCCTTCCTTCCTTCCTTCCTTCCTTCCTTCCTTCCTTCCTTCCTTCCTTCCTTCCTCCCTCCCTCCCTCCCTCCCTCCCTCCTTCCTTCCTTCTTTCCTTCCTTTCTCTCTATTTATTACTAATTACAATTTATTCACTTTGTATCCCAGCTGTAGCCCCCTCCCTCATCTTCTCCCAGTCCCACCCTCCGCCCCTCTTCTTTCCCTATGCCCCTCCCCTAAGTCCACTGATAGAGGAGGTCCTCCTCTCCTTCCTTCTGACCCTAACCTATCAGGTCTCATCAGGGCTGTCTGCATCATTTTCCTCTATGGCCTGGCAAGGCTGCATCCCCCAGGGGGAAGTGATCAAAGAGCTGGCCACTGAATTCATGTCAGAGAACATCCCCTGCTCCCCTTACTAGGACACCCACGTAGAAACTGAGCAGCCCATGGGTCTCATGTGAGCAGTGGCTTTAGGTCCTTTCCATGCATGATTTTTAGTTGGAGTATCGGTTTCTGCAGGCATTCAAACACATATGTCTATGGGGTCCATTTCTATTCAAACCACCGCAGTGTCTATATGTAGATATATTCAGTCTACATATCTTTGTTATCACTCTCTTAAGAAGGAAAATATTCTTCTGTTTTTGTTTTTTTTTTGGCAGTTTCCTATGGTTGCACACGTTTTCTGATTATATTTATCTCATCACCCTCCGATATCCCTTTCTTTCCCCTCTGAATCCCTATTATTCCCAACTAGTTTCCTAGTGGTGACACTGTTGAAGAAAACAAACAGCAACCATTACCAACTATCACCTCCCCATGTAGGGGTGAGGATTCCTGGGTACCTCCTCTCTCCGTGATAGAATGTTAAAGGGCCTAATATTGTGCAAGTATCCATTGCAGCTTTGTGTTCAGCATTGTAGAATGATGTACATGGATTTCATGACACTGCTCTGTATCCCCCATGTAGGACATACTTCTTGCCTCACTTCTTTGATATTCCAGAAGCCACTGCATATGGAGAATCGGCTGCATCCACTAATAAATCACTGTCCTAACTTTAGCCTTTATTGGGGTGGAAAATTGTTTTTCTCCATCTGCATAGATGTTTAAAACTCCAGAACTCAGTCACCGATGTCCGTAACAGACTGACCTCCCTCTGAAGTTCTAGAATCACACGTAGAATCCCAAGTTAGCCATTTCAGCCTTTTTTCCCTCCTTTTCTACCCCCAGAGCTTCTGTTTTTCTAATTTTTAAGTATATATTTTAGTTTTTTCATTTCATTTCACTGTTTTATATTTGCTTTTGATTGACTTGCTAGCTCTATATCTCTTACTGCGCTTTAGTTAGTGTGTATCTTAGATTTCAAAATGTATTTTGAGTTATTGGCACCTAGTACAAATTCTTACATTGAAAATGTTCTTAAAAATGGAGAAGACTACCATTCATGGATATAACCTAGAACCCCTGCTCAGATGTAGCCCATGGCAGCTCAATATTCAAGGAGAATCCTTAGTAAGGAGAACAGGGACTGTCTTGGACATGAACTCAGTGGCTGCCTCTTTGACCACTCCAACCCCCAGAGGGGGGGAGTAGCCTTGCCACAGAGGAGGACATTGCAGCCAGTCCTGATGAGACCTGATAAGTTAGGGTCAGTTGGAAGGGGAGGAGGACCTCCCCTAGCAGTGGACTGGGAGAGGGAATGGGAGGAGATGAGGGAGGAAGGGTGGGATTGGGAGGGAATGAGGGAGGGGGCTATAGCTGGGATACCAAGTGGATAAACTGTAATTAATATAAAAATTTTTAATTAAAAAATGTAGAAGACTGGAACATAGTCTTCCCTTACCAGCCTGACTTCTTCCACTGCTTTCATGAGCTTTGCTTTTCTCCATATTTTAGACTTTAAACCATTTTATTATTGTTGTTATTAATATTTTATAGGCTAAACATTTGAATATTTATTTAGAATTATATAGTGTTTTGCACTTTCCTGATATCTGTAATTACCTTTGGGATAATTTTTCCTCATCATGAAGAATAGACTTTAATGTATATTATCATGATTTCATTTCAAGGACAATGTCAATTCATGCTTGTTAGAAACCAGTTCCCTTACTTTTCCTTTATTAGGAAGCATGCTGATTTTACCTTTACCATTGGAAGGTTCGGGTTTTATCTGACAAAGAATGTTAGGTCTACAACTAATTTCCTTTAAGCATTTTTAGATTTTTTTTCCACCCTCTTCTGGCATATAGTTTGTACTGAAAAGTCAGCTGTCATCCAAATTTTGTACTTTTAGAAGTGATGCACTGTTTTCATCTGTTACCTTGTAGTTTGTCTTAGGTGTTTAGAAAACAGATTGTTATGTGCTTAATTCATGCCGTTTTATATTTCTCTTGATTGTTTAAATTTTATGTCTATATTACTTTATGTATTCCATAATTGTGGAAATTGTCTGTGGTTTTTTTCTTCTTTTTGTATCTTGCTTCATTCTGATTTTCTCTTGTCTTTCAGAAATTACACTTTCATATGTATTAAACAATTTGAGCATGTTATATATTTCTTAATTCCATCCACACTTCTTTCTATCCTTTTAATTTCATCAACTATTTTCTATTTCATCAACTTCCAGTTCATAGGATTTACATTTTCTTGTGTGTCTTCTGTCAAAGCTTTAATTGAGTGCTTAATTCAGATATTTTATGACTACAAAGCACAGACTTAATTCTTTAATATAAATGTCAGCCTCTTGCTAATTTTTTTTTGTTTTTAGTTTGTCATTATTTTCATCTATGTTATTAAACGGTGGTATTATTTATGTGTGTCTGCTGCTTTGAAATTTAGCTTACATTCAGGATGGCTTCTATAATCTGCCACTTCTATTTAACGCCATAATTTATGTAATTCAATACACATAGTCCAGAGCATTTTCTTTCTGGACAGAAAAAAAATTGAAGATTTCCTCTACTCGTAAAAGAAAAGAGGTATAGCGAGGTGAGCTAGATGTTTACCGCCTTAGCACAGTTAGGTACTGAGCCATGTTGAAGCTGCCTACTGATTCTGTAAGAAATTAATCTTTGCTTGAGTTCTTCTGGTTCCAAGGACACGGCCACCAAGGATTTCGAGGGAAAGACTGAACTTTGTCTACTTAGCCCTGAAAAGCTGTAAAAATTACTTTGTTGATTATAGATTTTAACCTTACGTCTTCAATTTCACACTCCATGAACCTTAAAATTTTTGTCTTGGTACTTCATACTTTAAGCTCTCCTTATTTGTCATTCTGTCTCCCAATACAAAAATAACTGTAGTTTTGTTTTTCTATCTCAGAAAAGTGCTCTTTTTTTTCCTTCAGGCTCCCACAATGCATGGATAGATGTAGAGTGTTTGTAAGGGTAATGTATCTTTAATCCTTAATGTCAGTACATGGGTCTTTAAGGGTTTTTTTTCTTTTGCTTGCTCTTTTAAAAAAGTTAGTCCTGATGAGAAATAATGCCTAAACTTCATGAAACTCTAGGATATTTTACCCTCCCCAAAGTTTTTAGTTTTGTTCATTTACTGCTCATAACTTTTAGAACTCCACAGCTGCTTTGTGTAGAGAAACCTCTTTTACTTATAGTACCCTTAGTACACACTTTTGATCCCAAACAATGGCATCTAATTGAGGGACAGACAAAGTGATGAATCAGAGAAAGATTGGAAAGAACAGGATATTCCCAACTCTCATGAAACCAGCACATGAAAGAGAAGCTATTTAAGAGAAAGCAGGAAGAGGCATTAGTGCTTGGAGAGTTGAGTTGAGTCAGTGCAGTTTGGTTCCGTTTCATCAGTCAGTTGGGAGTCAGTGCGCTTAGAGCAGTGCAGCGGAGCTGAATTCATTTGTGAGTTCATACAGTTAAGTGCAGGTCAGCAGAGGCAGCTGAAACCAGAGCATAATGAGCCAAACAATTAGAACAGATTGCCAGAGTTACTTTGAAACCAAGTAATTCAGTGAGAAGCAAAGAGAAGCCAGATTGAATCAGTCAGCTGGGAAAGGCCTTTGAGCCAGAACAGCTAAATTGAACCAGCTAGCCAGAGTTCAGAAAGAGACAGAAAGGGTAAGATTATTCAGCAGTAAGCCTCTGAGATTACAATTACAGCAGGTGAATAAAAGCTACTTTTAGAATTTATTTTTAAAGTTAGTATACAAGGTAATGGTCTTTATTATGGCATCATCGTATGTACTTTGTTCTTATTTCCTACCTTTGTGCCCCTGTTTTCTCTTGCTGAAAATAGTCAAACAAACCTAAGAGAATTGCAAAACTGGAAGCGTCACAACTCTGGATCTCAAATTAAACTACACACAGAGAGACACAGTAATGTAACTGTGTGGTACTGGTGCAAAACAAACAAACAAACAAACAAGCATTTAGACAAACTAATGACAGAATAGGACACCTATATAGAAGGCTTATGATTGCTTAAAGTTCAGCTTGTTTCTCTTTAAACCTGCAGAGGTGCTGTATCTATGCCAAGCTGTGACTTTCAACTTTTAGCAGCTGCTGCATGGAAATGTTGGCTACCACCACACTTCATATCTGGACTTTTCCCTCTCTCTGACCACTCAGTCTCTCCAGCTTTCATTGCTCCACAGTTTTCCGATACATTATTAGTTACAATATTTTCTAGTAAATGTATCAGGTTTTCTTGTTTTTATGAATATCATTATTTTCCTATCAAATCGCTCCTGAAACTGGGTTCCAATCTGCTTCACCTATATCATGCATACTGGTAGGTGGCAAAAGAAAATTCTGTTGAAAATCATCATTATAATATTTTCTGGCATTATTAAATATTTGTGTGCAGTTTTAAGCTGGGTGCATTACTGTGAATGCATAATATAATATAATATAATATAATATAAAAGTAATTTAACTATTACATTAGAACCATGAGGGAAGAAAGATCTTTAAAATCATTTTCTAAAAGAAAACATGACACTCATAGGCTAACTGTCCAATGTTCAAACAATTATTGGTGAAGTTGGTACTCTTAGTTTAGACTACCAAGGTCTTCTAGGGCCCATGATACTTTTTAAGGATATGGGAGGTTAATACCACTTACAGATATTTTCTATCAGTTTTACAAAATTGATTTTTCTCTCCCTAATGGGATAAATTTCAAAAATATATGTATCAAATTTAGTTCTGATTTAATAATACAACTGTTGTTTTTGCTTTTGAAAATATATTGGCTTCACATCTTGATAGCGTCTACAACCAAAGTGTATGTGTAACAAAATTCCTGATGAAAATTCACTGAGCATTTAGAAAATGGACACGACATGTGGCATTGCCTACTGAGTCTTTGCTCATGCTGATTTCTGATGGTTTGTGGAATATTGTGTTAGTTTTTTAGGGCTAATGAGTTTGGGTTAATTTCTTTACCCCTCTCAGCCAAGTCTTTCCACAACATAGCTTCTCCCATGGGGTCCTTGCTAATAAATACTTTAATTGAACTGCTTTATTAAAATGAGCATCTATATGATCATCTAGACACCCCACAGATGTGAGGAGAGATTATGAGTTCAAATGAGATGGGGGTAGGCAAATCCAGGTTTGATCCTGATTCTACATTGCCACAGAACCTAATCATAAAGGAATCCAAGCAAACACAAAATTAGTAAATGGAATTAAATGAAATTTTAAGTACTTGCGGAGTTTACTTTTAACAAATAATCACAATTCATTGAACATTAAGAAGAGAGAATTATTTCCAAAAATAAAAGGTAGAAAGCCATTGGCCTTTTACCTACTCTTTAACTTCTTCCTTCACTGTTTTCTTTTTTTTCTTTTTTTATCAGCCAGGTAGATAGATGACGGTTTAGCTCGTCATGCCTATAAAGCAATCTTCCCACCACTACGTAACAAAATAAAACAGTACAATTAAAATCTTCATGTTCACATAGAATAGAATGTCCCTGTTCTCTTGTAGTTTTCCCCAAGCAGCTACAAATCTTTATAATTAATTCATAATTTTATACTTTATAAAGTTATTTCTTTAATTTTTTGAGATTATAATCTAATTACCTCTTTTTCTCCTCCCAAACCTCTTTACTCTCTTTCAAATTCATGGCCTCTTTTTTTTTTTTTTTTTTGGAAGGGGGAGTGGTTTTAAGACAAGGTTTTTCTGTATCCTTGGCTGTCTTGTACTCAGTTTGTAGACTAGGTTGGCCTCACACTCACAGAGGTTATCCTGCCTCTGCCTCCCTGAATGCTGAGATTACAGGCATGGACTCATGATCTTTTATTTTTCAACAACTATTGTTATACACATTTCTAAAGACATAAATGCAACCTGCTTAGCCTTTTTAATGTAGCTCCTGTAGTTCTGACATTTTCAGGAGACAAATCACATAACAAACTCCCTGATCCTCTCACTCTCTCAGTTTTTCTACCTCTTCCATAGTGTTCCCAGAGATATGAACAGAAGGGTTGTAGAAGGGTTGTTGTGTAGTTGTATCCACTGGGATTGGGCTCCACAACTCTGTTTTTACTGGTTTTAGTTTTCTGTAATGGTCTCTATTTGTTGCAAAGAGAAGTTTCCTTGATGAGGGGTGAGAACTTCACTTATCTGAAGGCATAAAGACAAATATTTAGTTTAGCTAGGGATTACACTGGTTTAGTAAGGAGCAGTTATCGTTCTCTGCCAAGATCTAGGACTTCACGATCTCTGAGCAGTTGGCTGGGTTTCCAGTACAGGGCATAATTTTGCTCTTCTTGAGCCTTAAGCCCTATTAGAGGGGCATTGGTTACTGCAAAGACTGTGCCACTACTACACCCTTAGGACTGTCATGCCATGATGGTCAATTCTTTTATATTTCATATTTTTGCACTTCACACATGCTAAGCACGTGGTCTACCGCTGAGATATAACTGGATTCTCTATTTTTGTTATTTACATTTTCTTTTATAGCTTTTTGCTAGTTCTTTGAGAATTTAAAACAATATGCTGTGATCATATTCCTTCCTCAACTCTTCCAAAGTCCCCTTTCATACTCACCCATAAAAAAGGTGTTTCTTTTATGTCCTTTCTTTTTTTTTAAACTCATGAAGTCCAATTTGTGCCTCTCTTGTGTTCTTGGGTTGTGCAACATTCCACTGTAGTGTTTTTTTTTCCTTAAATAGTTCTATTAATACAGTTCCATGTAAGCTTAGTGTATGAGCTAGCAAACAAAACTTTGAGAAGGAGCAAAACCTTCTTAAAAGCAATTTCTAGTTCTCATACTACACTTAGAAAAGTCGTTAACATATAGATTCACCATATGTAATTAAAACCCAAATAACATGTAAATTTTCTTACATTAGGATTTGGCATTTTATTGAAAACTTATGACAATTATAACTGTCAGTATTTTATATTATAAAAGGAAAAATGGTCTTTGAAAAATGTTAATATCCTTCTCTATTCCTAAGCCTAAAACAGATAACTCTCAAAATAAATGGCATGTCACTCTGTAAAATACAGAAACATGGGATGGTGGATAAGGTTATTGATGTGAAAATATGAGGAAGGAAAAGAAATGAGGTTGTTAATGCTAAAGAAAGATGAAGGAGAAAGTAATGGGGTTACTGCTTTGAGTCAACCAAGACAATCCTCTTGCTGTACTCTAAAATGATTCAGTTAGAAGTACACAATTGATGTCAATGACAGATTGTGAAGATTCTATCTCTTAAAATTATGTTTCAATCTGAGCACTAACTGAAGCTCTTTTACAAATAAACAGTCGTCTATTGGTATTACAGTCGTGTCATTAGTAGTTTTTGTTTATTTGAGTGATTTTTTGCTACATATTTTAAAATTTATTTTTATTATAATTTATTCACTGTGTGTCCCAGCTGTATCCTCCTCCCTCAGCCCCTCCCAATCCTGCCCTCCCCCCCTCTTCTCCTCCCATGCCCCTCTCCAAGTCCATTGATAGGGGAAGTCCTCTTCCATCTGACTCTAGTCTATCAGGTCTCATCAGGACTAGCTGCATTGACTTCCTCTGTGACCTGGTAAGGCTGCCCCCCTCTCAGGGAGAGGTGATCAAAGAGCCATCCATTGAGTTCATGTCAGAAACAGTCACTGTTCCCCTTACTAGGTACCCACTTGGACACTGAGCTGCCATGGGCTACATTTGTGCAGGGGTTCTAGGTTATCTTCATACATGGTCTGTTGTTAGAGTATCAGTCTCAGAAAAGACCCCTGTGCCCAGATTTCTTGGTTCTGTTGCTCTCCTTGTGGAGCTCCTGTCCCCTTCAGGTCTTTCTACCTCCTTCTTCTTTCATAAGATTCCCTGCACTCTGCCCAAAGTTTGGTTATGACTCTCAGCATGTGCCTTAATAACCTCTTGAGTATTAAGCATCTTTCCAAGGCCCTCTGTGGTACATTCTGGCCCTGTTTCCTGTTTCTTCCTCTTCCAATGTCTACCCAGTTTGCCTTTATGAATGAGGATTGAACATCTTACCCAGGGTCCTCCGATTTTTTTACATGAATATCTGCTGTTTGTGGTGATCAGAATATGGTGTCAGGTCCACTGAAACTATAGTTTTATATTTCTGTGGGCAACCATGGGTAGCTGGAATTTGCTTTGTGGTTTCTTCTTTCTTCCAACATTCTCCATCCTGTTTATTCTACCCTTTTAATACCCTAACACTAGCTAAGAGAGAAAAAAGGTTAGAGAGGTGAGGAAAGAGATACCTGAATAAAGTCAGGAGTTGGAAATAAGGTGACATGATTATTAGACTAATTCCTGCTGATTATGGACAATGAATTTCTTGGGACAAGTTTAGTCTTCACCTTCAGGATATCTAATTTCTTCTTGTTTCTTCTTTGTACACAACTACTTAACAAAGCATGACCAACAGTGACCAAAAGCAACCAACAGGAGCCAACAGTAACCAATATCTAACCAACAAAACACCATTAAGGGCTCTAACATTTAAAAACCTTCTGAAAATCTCCAGAACTCCAAATGTCATACAACTGCAAAAGCTATCTGAGGACGGCAAAATCATGCCTCTTCCAGACCACAAGGGAAATCATAGTCCTATATAGGACTGTGAAACAGTCCTATATTCTCATACCTGGGATTAAAACAACAAAAAAATTCTTATAATATTTTTGTGTTTTTAAAAGAAACCAAAAATTCAAAATTCTCACTATAACCATGTGTGTGCTGGGAACCAAACCCAGGTCCTCTGCTGGTAAGCCAGCTCCCTCGCCTGTAATCATCACTACTATGTTAACTAGCTTAGTAATCTATAATGAAATTCTCATAAAAGCTTTAAATTCTCATAAAAGGTTTAAATTAAACCTTGCAAAGCATCTACAATGATGAAGTATGCATTTAGCTTGATTTAAATGCACAGCAATCCTATCTAGGGTCTAACAGTAAAGAAATATCTTAGTGTTCTATTGCTGTGAAGGGATACCATGATCAAGGCAACTCTAGAAAACATTTAGACTTTCAAGATGGTGGCAGTCAGTGTGCACCATATCGCAGAAGCAGACCATCAGAGACTGTGAAACCGCACACACTGGGGACAACATCCCAACCTCCAATCCACAGTTCTACTGGTCCTCTTGTGAAGCCTGGGTAGACAGTAGGATGATACAGGATCTTGGTCCAATATAGTTGAGCTCAGATGAATCTGAGTGCCGGGATTGGAGGCCACAGCGCAACTGCCTTCCAAAACACCTGTGCCTGCATCCACACAGCTACCTTCTGAGATATCCACGCTGCCTTCCAAAACACCTGCATACTTGTGGCTTTCTCCAAAATGCCATCTGTGTTCCTCTGGACCTTTCCCACCATCCTGAAGACTATTCAAGATTCCAGAGACGTGCTGATCCAGAATTTGATGGAGCTCTACTAGTAAGTAAATTGAGGAGACAAGGAGGACCTCAATAGATCGTAAGGACCTGAGAAACCCAGCAGGTTCCAGGAACAAAGAAGCAAGGTTACAGTAAACCAGATGGTTAAAGGATGGTGTAAGAATACGATCAACAAAAACCAGGACATCATGGCTTTACCAGAAAGCCCAAAGATCACTGGATATTCTGATGCAGATGAAACACAGGAAAATGACATTAAATATATGCTTATGCAGTTACTTGAGGCAGTTAAAGAGGAAACATATAAATCCCTCAAAGAAACACAGGAAAATAAAAGCAAACAAATAGAGGCCATCACGGACATACAGGAAAATACAATAAAACAGGTGAAGATAATGAATAAAACTGTTCAAGACCTGAAAATGGAAATAAATTCAATAAAGAAAACACAAACCGAGAAATCTTGGAGACATAAACTTAGAGAAGAGATCATGAATAACAGACATAAGCATCACCTACAGAATACAAGAAATGGAGAAGAGAATCTCTGGTGGAGAAGATACAATTGAAGAAATTGATATCTATCAAAGAAAATATTAAAACAAAAAATTCCTGACACAAGATTCAAGAAATCAAAGACATGAAAAGATGAAAGCTAAGAATAGGAAAAAAAAAGAAGAGTCCAGGCTCCAAGACCCAGAAAAGATTTTCAAGAAAATCATTGAAGAAAATTTCCTCAACCTAAGATATGCCTTTGTACATACAAGAGGCTTACAGAACACCAAATAGACTAGATCAGAAAAGAAATTCCTTCCACCATATGATAACCAAAACACTAAATCTACAGAATAAAGAAAAAAATATTAAAAGTGGCAAGAGAAAAGGCCAAATAACATAGAAAGAAAGATCTATCAGAATCACACTTGACTTTTCAACAGAGACTATAAAAACAAGAAAAGCCTGTGCAGATGTCATGCAGACAATAAGAGACCACAGATTTCAGCCCAAACTTACTATACCTAACAAAGATTTCAATCATCATAGAGGGAGAAAACAAAATATTCCATGACAAAACCAAATTTAAACAATATCAATGCACCACCTGAGCCCTACAGAAAACGCTAGAAAGAAAACCCCAACCCGATGAAGTCAACTACATCCAAGAAAACACAGGATATAGATAACATCTCCATAGCAAAACCAAAAGAAAAAAAATCACAGAAACACACTATCACCACCGACACTACAATAAAAAGGAACTAACAATCATTGGTCACTAATATCTATCAACATCAATGGAATCAACTCTCCAATAAAAAGACACAGGCTAATAGAATGGTTGGGAAGCAAGATCCCACATTTTGCTGCATACAAGAAACACACCTCAACAACAAAGATAAATATAACCTCAGAGTTAACAGCTGGAAAACAGATTTCTAAGCAAATGAACTTAAGAAGCAAGGTGGAGTAGCTATTCTAATATCTAATAAAATAGACTTTCAACCAAAATTAATCAAAAAGAAATGGGGAAGGACATTTCATCCTCATCAAATGAAAAATGCACCAAGATGATATCTCAATCCTGATCATCTATGCCCCAAATACAAAGGTACCCACATTTGTGAAAGAAACATTACTAAAGCTTAAATCACACGTTGATCCCCAAACGTTAAGAGAGGGAGAATTTAACACCCCACTCTCACCAATAGACAATCATCGAGACAGAAACTAAATGGGAAATAATGAAACTAACAAATATCATGCATCAAATGGACCTAACAGATATCTATAGAACATTTCACCCAAACACAAAAGAATATAGTTTCTTCTTAGCACCACAGGGAATCTTCTCCAAAACTGACCATAGAGTCAGTCACAAAGCAAACCTCAACCAATACAAGAAAATTGAATGAACCCTTTGTTCTTTTTTGCATCACCATGGAATAAAGCTAGACCTCAACAACAGAAACAATAAAAAGCCTACACACTCATGGAAACTGAACAACTCTCTGCTCAATGATTACCGGGTCGATGAAGAAATAAAGAAACAAATTAAAGACTTCCCAGAATTCAATGAAAAGGAAGTCACAACTTACCCAAACTTATGAGACACCATAAAAGCAGTGCTAAGAGGAAAGTTCATAGCACTAATTGCCTTCATAAAGAAATTGGAGAAATCCCACACTAGCAACTTAACAGATCACCTGAAAGCTTTAGAAAAATAAAACTAAAAAAAGAAGAAGCAGCAAACATAGCTATGCTCATGGATTGGTAGGATTCACATAGCAAATATGACCATCTTACCAAAAGCAATCTTCAGATTCATTGCAATCACCATCAAAATACAAACACAATTTTTTTACAGACCTTGAAAGAACATTTCTAAACTTCATATGAAAACAAAACAAAACAAACAAACCCAGAAACAATCCAGAACAGCTAAAACAATCCTATGCAATAGTAGAACTTCTGGAGGTATCTCAATCTCAAGCTGTACTACAGAGCAATAGTAAAAAAAAAACCAAAAAACTGTGTGGTATTGACATAGAAATAGACTGGTTTATCAATGGAATTGAGTCAAAGATCCAGAGATCCAGAAACAAACCCACACACCTATGGACACTTGATTTATGACAAGGGAGCCAAAACCATACAATGGAAAAAAGACAGCATCTTCAACAAATGGTTCTGTTCCTCTAGTCTCAGTAAGAGTTCACTAAGAGGGAGAGCCATACATCCTTTCTAAGGTTTCTTTGGTATCCAGAAAGAACTTTCGTTTTTTTAAAATTTTTTATTTAACTTTTATTAATTACACTTTATTCATTTTGTATCCCCCCATAAGCCCCTCCCTCCTCCCCTCCTGATCCTACCCTCCCTCCCCTTTCTGCATGCATGCCCCTCCCCAAGTCCACTGATAGGGGAAGTCTTCCTCTCCTTCTTTCTGATCTTAGTCTATCAGTTCTCATCAGGAGTGGCTGCATTGTCATCTTCTGTGGCCTGGTAAGGCTGCTCCCCCCTCAGGGGGAGGTGATCAAAGAGCAGGCCAATCAGATTATGTCAGAGGCAGTCCCTCTTCCCATTATTATGTAACCCACTTGGACACTGAACTGCCATGGGCTACATCTGTGCAGGGGTTCTAGGTTATCTCCAGGAATAGTCCTTGGTTGGAGTATGAGTCTCTGGGAAGTTCCTTGTGTTCAAATTTTCTTGTTCTGTTGCTCTCTTTGTGGAGTTCCTGTTCTTATTCATCTCTTCTCAAGTGACTGTTGTATAGGAAAACATTGTGGAGAACTAGGGGCTCTTTCTTCTTCATATGTGAGAGTGGCATACTGATCGACACATCAATACCTTCATTGCTTCATAATCCTTTCTAAAACTAAAGAATATTTGCCTGGTAGTGATTTTCTGTCTCTATGAAGATGTGGTTGACCAAGGTTATACGGTAAATTTTCAGTAATGAATAGTTACATAATCTCGCACATGTTTTGCTATCCCCAATGTCTACAAATCAATACATATTTATGGCAATCATACTCTGTGCTAACAATTTTCTCAGACCCCTGTCAGAACGTGAAGACAGTATAAGGTAGTCTATACTCAAGAAACTTACAATACAGGTATGAATGCTGGCTACAAAGCAGGCCCATTTTATTCTCCTTGCCACTATAAACATGCTGTTTGTTTTCTGGTTCCAAATGACAGCTAGGAGATTTTCCTATTGAACTGTTTCATACCTAGAGACGGTGTCTTACCAAAATGCCATTCACAGATAACAACTTTATCTTCTCTCCCCTTCATTATCAAGCAATAAAATGCTGGGTACAAATGTTGTCGCTATTCAATAAAATGCTTGGCCAACAAGGAGAAATTCCATTGGGAAGACCTTTCCAAAGGAGCAAACCTAAGTTTAATAGCTGAAATATGACAGGAAATAGCTTCAGTCCAAAGCTAGTATGCATGAGCTTCAGACGTCAAGCCTGCCGCAGCCCTCTCAATTAGTAGCCTGCTTCCACACAGTTGTTAGTTTTTATGCCAGAAAGGTATTTGATGAACGTGCTGCTCAAGAAGTTTTAAGCTTTAGTTTGTCCTTGTGAGTACTGGTTGTTGCTGAGAACTCTGGAAAGCAGGGAAAGCCTGCTGTGACCAGCCTGTCCAGGTAAGCATTTCCGGAAAACTGCCCAAAAAAAAAAATCAGGAAAAGGGGGTGGAGAGGATTAAACTTATAAGGTTCTAGAAATCTGTTATTAATTTTATCTTGTTCTATGATGATATTCCCTTTCATTTAATATTGGGTTTGTAGTTTAATGCTTTCTTCCTCATGTGAAGCATACAACACTACGACATCATTATAAAGTTAACTGGGATATTTCTGTAAGCTAGCTTTGAACTGACTGTACTGGAGGATGGCTTTAAACTTGTGATTCTTCTTTATTACCACACTCCAGGGACTGCAGGCATGCACAACCACCACCACCTCACTCAATTCATAGTGCACTGAGAATCAAGCCCAGGACCTGTAGCTCCATGTATTCAGCAAGTGCTCTACCAACTGAGCCACATCGCATCCCAGTTTTGTGCAAATAAAACATTCAGGACTCATTTTATAGTTCAAAATGTATTGCATGTTCGGTACTTGTGACGAAAGCCACCAGATGTATCTCCAGGATCAGACTGCCTTGAAGATGTGATGGCTGTTATTGATCATCAACTTGACAGGCTTAGAATCCCCTAGGAGACGAATCACTATATACGATGTTAGAAGTTATCTAGACTAGGTTAAATGAAGAAGGCAGACTCACTCTAAATGTATACAGTACCATTCCATGTACCAGGGCCCCAGACTACATAGAAAGGGGGAAAAAGATGAAAACAAACAAAAACCTAGCACCACTCATTCCCTCTCTTCGTTTGTTGACAATGGGTTGCCATGGGAAGCCTTTTACACTTTGACTGCCATGCCCTTCATACCATGGAGGACTTCTTCTCAAACTGAAAGCCAAAGTAAACCCTTGCTTTTAAATTTTTCTTTGATCAGGTACTTTGCAGCAATAACTAGCAAAGTAATCAAAATGGAAGGCAAATTATTACTTCATAACGTATTGCAGGTCTATATGAACTTCAAGAAAGGAAATAGACTATGAACTGTGCTGAATTACCTCTTAACAATTCGAGATGATGGAAACTTGCCTGGTCAGAAAGACCTATTTTAATGCCCACTTTAATCCAATATGCAAATAAATCAACTTTCACATATGTTTAAAGCCATCTACAGCATTTCATGTTAGCTACGTATCACGATCTGCTAAGTGACTTCTCTGCTTACTAATAGATGGTAGAACTTGAATTTGAAACACTATCTGAAGAGAGGAGCTGGTACCTTAAATGATTGTTTTCCATAAGCGAAGACTTGGAATGTGTTTGAGAGAGAATGAAGTCTAGTTACCATCCCTTGTCCAATCGCTTGGTACAAGAAGGAACTGGACCATCTGCTTCAAATGGAAACTACACCGTGGGCAGTTAGTCTAGGTCAGTCATTCAGAGCACCAAAGATGTAGTCATTGCTTTGTTAGTTCATTTATTAATTGGGAGTGAGCCATTTTGTGGCTTTTACTGGCAGTTTTGCACAGGTGCCTCACACTGGTTCATCGGCTACATTGTCTAATCATCCACAGGAGGCTAATTTAAATGGCTATGCTATTTGTGATTAAGCCAACAGCTGATGGAAACAGTGGCTGTTAGTTTAAATTTCCCTTCCAAAAGGTTTTTTTTTCTAAGTATTTACATACAGAAGGATGTTCAAGAGAATGATGACTACACTTGATACTCAGATAGAGTGATAGTCTACAACTGAATACAATTATGGAGAACAATCAGCCTGCATTAGTTAAATTGTGCATTTTGTCACAAAGCAATGTGGTTAACGGAATGAATGCTTGGTGACTGCTAGGAAAACAGACTTTTATAGAGATTTTGCTTACATTTTGTATCTTTACAAAAGTGGAACTAATTCATCAATAACTTCACATGTAGTCACCTTTAGCACACAAATCCATGAATCAAAGCTCCCTTGTCATTTAAAGTTAATTGGTTTCTAATCAAGGCAGCCTAATGTAGACATTAATTAGCAAAACAGAGTTACACATACGCTTTAGCTTTGAACTGAGTACATTAACTTCTTTTTATCAGAAAAATTTATTGTGGAAATTCATCAAATATCAGCCACCTATAGGATTGTGGCGGTCCTTAGGATGCCTCAAACTGATGTGAAGCCTGAAGTTTGAGGACTCCTCCTCCAGACTACTTTCTAGTATATTTATCATACCTCCTGCAACCATCAAAACCATTTGGACAAGCAACGGATGAGTGGTTATCCCATCCTGTGGAAGATTTGATCAATGACCCTCCCAGGATATTTTCTTCTGAAAGTGAAATTGTCTGTGTATTCACCTCTAAAATATCTATGTTCACTGCATTTTTTTTTTTTGGTCTTGTTTTGTTTGTTTGTTTTTCAAGACAAATTTCTCTGTGTAGCTTTGGCTACCCTGGACTCACTTTGTAGATCAGGCTGGCCTTGAACTCCCAGCAAGCCACCAGGCTCTGCCTCCCCAAGTGTATTATTAGTAACACAGCGGTTACTCTTTGATCATCTGTCTACGCAAATAACCACACAAAGAGACTAGGATTTACTTAATTAGTCTAGAGGACAGTACTGAGCAATAATTATTTTGTTCTAAACCTCCAAGCTAGTCTAGTTTCTTTCCATTCAAATTTCCCACATTATGCTTGCTTTTTAATAATTTCCTAGGTCACTTTCATTTCTCCTGGTGCTTCCTGGTTCTTTCCTCATGGCTCTGTCTCCTATCTCCTCTCCTTTTTCTCCTCCCCCTGATAGATTCAGACATCTCACCCTATTCTCTGCATTGCTCAGCATTGGCTGGTTGGTTTTTCATTGTTAATACAGAGAACAAATGGTGAGCATGTTTACACTAACATGAGACAAGAGATATTTAGACTATATGTCACAAAGCCATGTCTGGATTGAAACCAGAGAGTGGGGTAGAGAAATCAGCATTTGAATGAACAAGTGTAAACTTTACACAGTCCAAAACACAAAAACGAGCAAACAAACAAACAAACACATTATGCCAACTCTAGTTCCTTCAGTTTGCCTGCAAATGTCATGATTTCCTTGTTTTTAATAGCTGAGTAGTATTCCATTGTGCAAATGTATCACATTTTCTTTATTGATTCTTCACTTGAGGGACATCTAGTTGTTTCAAGTTTCTGGCTATTATGGATAAAGCTGCTATGAACATAATTGAGCAAGTATCCTGGTGGTATGGTGGAACATCTTTTGCATATATGCCTAGGAGTGGAATAGCTGGGTCTTGAAGTAGACTATTCTGTCTGCATTTAGAAGAGTGTAAATAGATCCATATTTATGACCCTGTACAAAACTCAAGTGCAAGTGGATCAAGGACCTCAAAATAAAACCAGACACACTAAATCTAATAGAAGAGAAAGTAGGGAATGGCCTTGTGCACATTTGTACAGGAGAATTCCTGAACTGAACACCAATAGCTCAGGCTCTAAGATCAATGATCTATAAATGAGACCTCACAAAACTGAAAAGCTTCTGTAAGGCAAAGGACACTGTCAATAGGACAAAACGACTGCCTACAGACTGGGAAAATATCTTCACCAACCCTATATCCAACAGAGGACTAATATCCAAAATAAATAAATAACTCAAGAAATTAAACACCAATAAGCCAAATAACCCAATTAAAATTGGGGTGCACACCTAAACAGAATTCTTAACAGAGGAATTTCTACTGGCTGAGAAGCACTTAAATGATCAACATCCTTAGTCATCAGGGAAATGCAAATCAAAATGACTCTGAGATTCCCTCTCTCACACACAATACAATGGCTAAGATCAAAAACTCAAGTGTCAGCACATGCTGATGAGGATATGGAGCAAGAGGAACCCTCCTCCAGCACAGATACAATGGCAAAACCTATAAAGGGAGAACCATACCAATAGACCAAGAGATGAGTGGAAAGGAGATTGAAAAGTGGACAAATTGGAATGTGGGCATATGTATCTGGGAATTTTTGTGAAGCAAGATTGCCAAGGAAGGTCAAGCAGTGTTTTGTTTCATTTTTGTAGGGACCAGAAGCCCTTTATCCAATAGCCACCAAATCTGCATATCCATAGACAACTGTGTGAGAATATAAAAATCTACTGATCCAGATGCTGTACCCTCAGCTCAGCTAAAAGATGGCAGTGATTAGCAGGAAAGGGAAGCTTAATAAAACTTCAGGTAATTCATTTTTAAGATCATTGTTCACAGAGTACTTATGAAAAATCCTTCAGTTGCTGATTCCACATTCAAGGATCTGGGGATAGTAAATGTGGGTTTTCTTAGTTGAGGTTAGTCACCTTAATGTAATAATAAATAAGAATTTCCACCACATTCATTTCATTTGCTTATTTCTACCAACCCTGGATATTTTTCACATCCAATCTTGTTTCTGTCATCGTTTTGGGTCCTCTTCAGAGAGGTTCTCTAACTCACACATCTCCACTAGTCTGTGGTACTAAATTAATTGAAATTTTCTATTTTTATAGTAGTCACCACTATATGAGATGTTTCCCTAAGTTTTATACAGTCACTTGATGTCTCTTTCCACTCTAGAATTAAAGCTCCATGAAGCTACAGGCTGTCTTATGTCTGTTGCAATTTCCCAGTACCCACCTCTATGTAGAAAGAGAGGTAAACTCAGTTATCTCCCAAGGTACAATTTCCATGAAACTGGGAGTTACTGTTCACAGATTTTGAAGAGAGAGAGAGAGAGAGAGAGAGAGAGAGAGAGAGAGAGAGGAAGAGAGAGAGAGAGAGAGAAAGAGAAGTTTAGTCTTAAAATTTGAGTTTTCAAGTTTCTACACCTAAAAATACTCATGTCAAAACATTGAGAACAAGAAAATATTGGCACGTCCAATTTGCACCCATTTTCTAACTGTATTTCCATGGACACTTTGACCTCCAAATGTATGGGTTGATATTCTAATTCTCAAAACTAGTGTACCTGGAAAGTACACTAGTCAAAGTGTCCCCTTTGACCAAATGTATGGGCTGAAATTCTAATTCTCAAAACTAGTGTAACTGGAAATAGACCCTTTGAAAAGTAATTAAGATGTAATGATGGTATACAGACAAACCCTGAATTAAATTGGAATGGAGTGTTCTTTCAAACAAAAAGAAACAACTACGCTATGCAAGAACACCCCAAGAAGATGGCTGTCTCCAGCTAGGAAGCTCACATTAGATTTTCAGCTGAGTTTGTCTATGCCTTGATCTGTCTATGCCTTGTCTCCATCTTTAGAACCATAAAAATGTTAATTTCTGTTCTTTCACCTAGCCACTGACATTTGTCATGGCAGCCTGAAATTATATGAGTGCGATGTAATTAATAAAAATTATTAAAAACATTTTCTTATTCCCCTGTTCTTTATTCAGGGCTCACTTTGCTTCTATCACTAATAACAATAACAATAGTTGGAAACCTATGGTGGTAAAGTTAATGGGGATTGAGGGAATAGTTCTCTCAGATCAAAGCTGAAATTCCTTGAAGATGAAGTATTCCTTCCCACAAATTTTATTTATTATGTGCTATGTTTCCAAAACAGATGGCACTGGATAAACAAGGAACATAAACTTGGTTATTGTATTATCTCTGTCTCAATTTTAGGTTGACCGGGAGATAGCCTGGAAGATTTTATGTCTTCAGTTGACATAAAATATGAGATCATAAAGTAAGGAGTGGTGTACATTTGAGGCATTCTTTGGACCTTATGAAAACCATGTAAGATCAAAGTCATGAGCATTAAACAATACCCACACCATTCCAGGCTGTTTTGGAGAGGTGGCTATATTTCTTCTTAACCAAAAGTCAATGGATGTGCTTCACTGATTAACTTAGCAATGCCACAAACATTAAGTAACCTACTTTTTCTCTTATTCTGTCTTCAGGAAGTAAAGGTCACAGGTGTCGATGACAGTGAAGAAAACTGTAGCTAACTGCTCATCCAAATAATGAGTTTTAAAATGACACGGGTCACTTCAACTTGTTTGATGTACCAATGATTTGAATTAGTGAATCAAGTAGGTGCGTACATTGTTTTAATTACAACAGCTGTGTTATAGCAACATCTATGAATGAGCTTATTACGGCAGCTTATTATTAAAAATGTGTTGCCAGTGGATTTTTATAATGACACTGTAAAACGTTATTAAAGAATACAACTTCATCTCTGAATCATTCAATAAATATTAATAAAGCTTTTATGATTTGACCGTAATTTAAAACGTTATTATCTTTGAAGCAGGTGCCAGCCATCAGGTGACCATGAAGCTCAGTAGCACGGCAGTGTGGGATCTTCCCACTGCTGTGAGTTGAGTTAAGTACTTAGCCGTTGTATGACTTTGAGAGTGTCCATCTTTTGAATCATAACTCCTGTATCCGCTTCTGTTCTACACAAACTTGAGGAGAAACAGAATTTTACCCGAATCCTCCCTCTGTGTTTTAAAGTACCGCCGTGCGCACCTCACGTGCGCGCTACCGGCTGTGGTTTGAATTTTCCATGCACAGGCAAGCTTTGGCCAACTCCCTTTTAACTGTGCTGTTTCATATTACCAAATACATTTATCCAAACACTTACCAAAGGTTTGGGAGATCCCAGTATCTATGAACTGCTTTAAAAATCCATCAGCCTCTAAGTTTTAGTGCTGGGGTAATGGTCAAACCCAGGTCCATCTCTTTCAATTATTTATTTGAACAAATATAAGTTAGCAAAATGACAACAAGGAATCCTTCCTGAGTGGTGAGTGCCGAGGATATATGCAGAATGTTTAAAATCTCAGACTTTTGGATAAATCAATGGAAAGCCATGAAAGGAATTATTATGATAACATAGAAAACTGAAATTCCTTTACAAACTACAAACTATAAAAACTAATACAATTTTTAATTGTATCATTCCTTCTAATGTGCTATCAATTAGAAATAATGAGAAACTTGTAATTTGCTTTAATTCTTTTGCTTTTCTGAAATGGAGTCTTAGAATATTATTTCTTTTTTTTCCATTTGAAACAAACCCATCCATCATCAGATTAGTATTGTTGGGCCAAATAAATACGAGCTACTAATATCTCACTCATTATCCATAAATAACTCCACTAAAATTGCTAATGTTCTCTGTTTAGCTAATGTATTAGTTACTCTTCTTATTACTGTCAAAACCAACCTAAGAGAGAAAGGGTTTAGTCTGGCTCTCAGGTCCCGGGTTTGTGGTGGCAAAGTCAAGGCAACAGGCAGTTATGGTGGTCTTCAGGGTCAGGAAGCAGAAAGAGACATAGAGATGAAGGCTGGTACTCTGCTTGCATTCTTCTTTATAGTTCCTCCAGGACCTGGCACTCTGCTTGCTTTCTCCTATATGCATTCCATCCAGGACTCCAGATCATAGATAAGTGCTCGTATGGGTCTGTGTTTCCTTGCTCAGCGACTTCACAAAGGTGTGTGGAGGCTTGTTGCTTCTAGGATCTGTCAAGTGAACAGCCAGCTATTATAGTCAGATTCATTATTTCCAGCTTAAACACTTTGACTTTGAGCTAAAACAGAGATTTATTGCTTCCTCCCCCTTTGGCTGTGCAATATTCATACATTTCCTTTTCTCATCATAGCCAAACAAACCCAAAGGACAGCCATTTTTTTTTCTAGCACAGATTCTGTTCTTAACGCTTTGTACATCCCCAGGAACCCAGATCTCTGCATTTGTTTAGTGTATAACTTCTCAGGTAACGTTTGTGATGAGAAAAAGTAGCAAAGAAAATGACTTTTTTAAAGAGTATGAGGGAGTCAACGAAAGACAAAGGTTTCCTAAAGCAAACAAAGCCATGGTTTAATAAATATGTATACCTTACAAGTTTATGTGGCTTCTACATGCCTTTTGGTTATTTGATGACTTCAGATTAATATGTAGGGCTTTTAATTCTCCTATTTATGTTGAATAAACTCAAATTTGAATGGACAACTTTCAGGACTCCTAAGGAGAAAGTTATTCTGCATTGGCAATGGCGTTAAGAGTAATAACACTATAAGAGTAACAATTCTTTGTTTTTCTAGTTTAGTCTCCCCCTCATTGCTCATATTTCATAGTAGTCCTAGAAGCATATGGAATGATACAATTGTGGTGAGTCAAGAGTCGTGACCTCTTCCACAAACTCCGTGCTTTCATTTCCCCCTTAGCTGATTGAGATAAATTTTACAGATTAAAAAAAAAAAAAAACTCTATATATTTAGGCACTGGGGAGATGGCTTAGTTAGAAAAGTATGTGTCTTGCAAGTATGTGGCCCTGATTTTGATTCCTACAACCCAGCAGGGTGTCATTGGAATCCCTGCACTGAGAAGGCATAGCTCGGCAGATCCTTGGAGCAAAATGGCCACTCAGCCTAGTCTACATGGAGAGCCACAGGCTGGTGGGAGAACCTGCTTCAAAAACAGCTGTGTGGAACCTCATGAATGACCTCTGAGATACCCTCACAGAGGTATGCACATATACAAATAAAAAATAAAATTAAATCATGGAATGGTGACATGGCCCACCAGGTGACACAGGCCCACTTGCTGTGTCCTGGAGACCTGAGTTCAACCCCAAGACCCACAGGATAGTTAGCGGAAAGACCTCAGTCCACAAAATTATTTTCCAGCTTTCACACATGTGCTCTGGCATCTATGTACCCACACTCACAGACACTCCATATGGAAACACTTATGCATGTATTAACTGTAGTGAGAAATTTGGGATTTTTGGTTGCTTTAGAAGACACAGCAATATTATAGGACCATGGTTTTGCTTTAATCCCAGGCGTGGAGATAGGAGGCTGCTTCACAGCAGCTGACTATGCTTTGCCTCATGCTCTAGCAAGGCTGTGATTTTGCCAGCTGCAGATAGTTTCTGTAATGATTAGAATTCTGGGAACTTTTTAAGGGGCATATAAATGCTAAGGTCCTGAGAGGTGATGTGTTGTTGGTTGGTTGTTCGTGGCTGTTTTTGCAGTAGTCATGCACAAAGAATAAAAAAGAAGAAATTAGACATCCTGACTTGCCCCAGGGAGCTCAATGCCCCTAGTCAGCAGAAAGTAGTCTAATGATAATGTCGGCCCCTTTCCTCTCTATCCTTTTAACAAAATTTTCCCTATGTAGTGTTAGAGGGTTGAAAGGGAAGAAGAAAAGGAGTGGAGAAGGGTGGAATAAAGAGGAACCCAGAAAATAGCAAATGCCTGTTACAATGAATGATAAATAATTTTAAATAGATCACATATTTACAACATACAATGTGATGGTTTTGTGTATGTATATATTGTGAATCTTTAACAAGGTAATTATAATACCAATGACCTCACATGGTTATTCTGTGTTCACAAGGGGATGAATATATTTAAGATTGACTCTTAGGAAATGTCAAGTGTATAATCCAGTATTACCAACCACAGTCAGAACTTAAGGTCCCACAGATTCGACTCTGTACCCTTTGACTAACATACCTTTTCTAGTGGTAACACTGCGTTTTCTCAAAACCTTTGTCTCCTTGTTTAAAAAGTGAGTAAAGCATATTTGTCTTCTATTTCAGAGACTCATTGAGGATCAAATGCAAAACCCACAAAAAATTGCAAATCTGCTTCTTCTTTCTGACACGCTATTTGATTCTTTTCCTGGGATTATCACACTGAAGACACCAGATATTTATGTGTCAAGTTAAATCTAACATGGAAAAATTCTGAGGAGTTACGCAAATAATCAGTAATATCACTTGATTGTTTTATCTCAGTGAGATTTCAAAGCATTACACACTTAGGTGGCATTATTAGTCCGAGAAAGTTCTTTGCAGAAAATACAAATGAATAGAATTATGAAGCGGAAATCTTCTACAGTCTTAAAATGTGAAGGAAACTGTTCATAAATGAGTTCTTGTTTCCAGACTGAATATATCACTCATCTGACATTTGTGCAATTTATAATTCATTTTAGGAAAATTTAGGCAATTGTGAGTTTTAAGAAACTAAAAAATTTTGTAACACTGCATAGTTTTCTTAAAACTAAAAGCAAGCATATTTTTAATCCAAGAAAATCATTATATATATGATTCTTTTATAATTTCCAACTTCCTCTTTAGCTTTGATGGGTAGAAAACACCCAACATTTGAAGTTATGAGGTACATGCATGGCTTTACTTACATGAATTGATGACCTGTTAGGCCAGATCCTGTTGTGTGCTCTTTGTACCTGAGAATAATTCGATTGTTCCACCAGCCTTACAAGGTAGAGTCTACAATAGTCTCCAGTTTCCATGTAGGGAAACAGATACTGACAGTTAAGTGGTATGATCTCATAGCTGGCAAGTGGGAAAGTCAGGATTTGGATCCAAGATAGAGGCAGAGCCAAAGATTGAGAGCTGTGCCCGAATGCTCTGGGCCCTTGGCCTTGAGTAAGGTCAAGTCCATGTACCACAGAGGATACCGAAAAGTCAAGTGTCTGGCTTCACATTTATACTCCTCAGGCTCAGCAGTTCCCTTGTTGCAAACTTTACCCACTAATTTCAGAATGATTTCCTAACTGTTCTCCCTCCTTTGGGTGCTCAGTGTCAGCCCTGTCCTCCCAAACATCTCCATTATTGTTGTAAACAAACAAACAAACAAACAAACAAACAAACACTGTTAGGGTTTTAATAATCTCATCACCAAAATCTGCAAACATTTCAACTCCCTCCTTCCTGACATGGTTGAACAAGAATTTTTCTTCCAGACGAGCTCATATAGGAAGGAGTGGTATTCAGGCCCCAGCATCAGCTCTGGCTGCCCCTATTAACTGAACTGACACATCTCTCTCCTCAATGGCTCCCACTCAGTGGCTTCCTTTTCTTATCTAACAGCCTTAACAGAACCCACCCACAATCACTTTTAACCCACCATTCCACTCCTGCTCTGCACAGCAAACTGCTCTCTGTGCCTCACTACTTCATGCGCCCCCTCCTTCTATTTTCGTAACGGTGCGCGCTTGCTGTCTGTCCCCAACATTCAGCAAGAATGGCTTCGAAATACTGTGCCACATCCACTAGGCAGTTTCTTTCCTTAACATGTCCAGCTTGTGAGCTACATTAAATTTCCATATATTCTCTTTGAAGAGTTCTCGCTCTAGGATTCCATGATGCTACTTTTGTCTAATTTTCTTCCTTTTCATCTAAAGTATCTTTTCAGGTGCTCCTCAGCCCAGGCTCAAAATGCTCCATGGTGATGCTCAGAATCTTCACTCTTCTTTCTTCCTCTTCCTCCTAGGACTCCCAACATTTGAACCATTCTCTACCTCCCATACCTCACTCACCGTGTTGTCTTATTTGAAAAAAAAAATTGCTGCAGGTTTTAATTTACATTAAGACTCTTAGAGAGTACGTTATCTAGTTTATCTCGATCAATCTTAAATGCCCTTAATGCACCAAGTACCCTTAATGTATTTGAGGACAGCAAGAAAGATTTAGGATATGCCAAAAGGGAAGAGGTCTTGCGACCACAGAAGGACAGGCTGGAGTAAAGCAGCCACAAGGCAAAGGATGCCATAACCACCAAAAGCCGGGACAGAAAAGCATAAACTGTTCAGCTGAATCTCCACAGGGAGCCAGAATTGTGACCCTGCCAGTATCTTGAATCTAGCCCAGACATCTGGTCTTCAGAATGGTGAGACAATGTTCTTTAGTTTGTTTGTTTCTTGCTGCATTATTCAAAATTATGTCGTGGGCTACAACGTATTGACGGTTGACAGCAAACTGAGAAAACTACTATAAAGCCTTCTGCGCTGGACATATTTTGTCAACTCAAAACCAGTATTACCTGGGAAGAGGAACCCTCAACTGAGGAATTGGCCTGTGGGTGTGTCTGTGAGGCATTCTCTTTATTCATGATTGACAAGGGAGAGTACAACCCATTCCATTTCAGTGCACCTGTGGGTAGCTGGACCCAGGTTGTGTAAGAAAAATAACCTGACCAACTCTCCATTAATCTGCCTATTAAAAAAAAATGGCATCATTTGTAAAGTGCCTGGGTTAGGAATCGCATGCTTCCCTTGATTGCTGACTCACTTTTGTCTTATAAGTGGGAAAGAGGGATCCCCATGTCTAAGCTATCAGTATATTTTGTCACATTGGGAAGGACTCAGGAACACAGAATTAGACTAACTCTGACCTTCTCTCAACCTTTGTTCTGTGCATGCTTTACTCAATATTTGAATTTATAATTAGGTAATAAACATCCATGAACAATATACAAATTAGGATGGCACGAGAAACCGAATCCAGTCCTTTTCTTTTTCATTCCATTTGCCAGTCAGCCCTACTCCCCTTTAGCTGAGTATTATTCTGTATCATAGGCCCATCACTTACATCCTTTCCTTTTAAAAGTAGGGATTTTGCATCTGCATGCATTCCTAGAAGAATATTTCTTTTGGTTTAATTAATTTGACTTTAAATGTTATCATGCTGTTAAGGCTCGGACTTAATTTCTAAGTCTTAAGCATAGTCAAGGTTGCTAGGGATTTTGGCTGCTGTGTAATTTTCTAGTTCATAAGTGGCTTGCTGGAGTAAGTCATCCACATCTGTGTTGTTTCTGTATTTTTCTTTTGTGACTAATACTGCTGTACTCCCTCTTGGGTTAGCTACTGTTACATGAATTTGGAGAAGAATACACTCAGCACCAAAATCGTTGAGTCATTTTCTATTTCCTAAATGGACCTGTTCTCTTCCTGTATGCCATCTAAGACACCAGGCATGGTTCTTAAATTCCCCTATAGCATAGTTTATGAGTTCCCCCCACCCCCTTGGAGTTTAGACACTGTATTGTAGTCAGGGTTATAGTCTTTCTAAAGAGTGGCTGTTTTTGCTCTTAACTTAAAACATGTCACAAGCTTGCCTGAATTTGCGACAAAATCTGGACTTCTAGGAAAGGCCTATGGAGTGAGGCAGAGCTTAGCCCTTCCACGCTTGCTGTCCAGCCTCCTAAGGTGGCTTCCTCCCCTCACTCATCATAGTCCATCCACACTGATGCCCTTTCTATTAGCAGAAGTCCCATACTGTCTCGCCTTCAGTGCTTTCATTCATGTACTTTCTGATGTCTGAACCATCCCCCCAGTGTGTCTGACATTCAATAGTTTATTTCATGCCAGTCTTATAATAAACCTTATTTTCTTTTAGAAAAATAAATGTGGCTGACCACGCTTTGCAGTGTTCAATCCTTATTTATTCTCTCTTGCAAAATTCTTCCACTCCTTTATAATAGGTGTCACATGTTGTATTATTTATTTCTTTTTCTTCTCTAGACAATAAAGACTCAAAGTTCAAGGACTGGTTTCATCTTGGTCCAATGGCGCGGCAAACTGTCTGCACTGCACAGCCCAAATCACAAAGTGCTGCCAGGAAACATTTTTTTTTAATCACACACACACACACACACACACACACACACACACACACACACACACAAAGCCATGTTATAGAAAAATCTGTTTTAAAGCAAGAAGACTTGTCATTCAATGAAGATTTCTTGAACTTCTGCCTAAATGAATGAATGGAGGTGTATATGTGCTTTAGAGAAAGGTCTTGCTACCCTGTTCTATAACAGCCCTGGGAGAAATTGCCTCATATATTCAAAATGCTATTACACCTCCTCTCAACACTCCACACAAGAATAATCAAGTTTGAGACAACTTGGTAAAGTATCAGCTTCTCCTCTTATTACCTGCTGACGCCTTAGCTCTTGTGGACACTCATCCCAATTAACAACTCCAACCGGTCTGCCTGGCACAGTGGAACCCAGGCCTCTAATTCCTCCATCTTTTCTGTTATAACTTCACTCCCTTTGTTTCCCACGTTAGTTATGACTACATTCTGGGGTCTTTGTCTGCCTCAGACAGGCTTGAATGGCCACCCAATTCTTTAATATTACTGTGCTAGGGCTGCTGCTTGCCTGAGTCCTCCACTGCAAGCTTATCAATCCCAATGTTTTCTTCAGGTTTCACATCCATTCTTAGCCACTGGTTTAGTTATGATTTGATTTGAACAACGCTTTCTTTATAAGCGCATGCTACTCAGAGGTGTCTAATGTCCCGGTATTTACTCCTCGCTCATCCATTGTTGTCTATCATGTTGTTAATCCAGTTGCGTTCACTTTTCCACCTGAGTTCTAAACGTCAGCTCTATCTTGAAAACATCATTTCTGACCTCTTAAAAATCAGCACACTGGATGGCAGCCACCCCTTCTCTCTTCTCAGAATGTTTCCCCTTGCTTGTGGTGGAGTGGTAAGCATTGTTTGATTCTCATACCCATATAAAATCCGATGCTTGCTGCAGGATACAGAGTAATGCAATTTCCATACAGAATACAGTCTACAGGACGATTTTTCCTGCCCATAAAACATGTGTTTGAAAAAGCCACCTAACACTGCTACTGACTCATTTTAAAGCTTGGCCGTAATATACAAGTACCACGATCACAACATTATATATGTAGTTTATGAATCACGAGCCATCCGGATCTTTTAGGATCATGACTAGAACTTGAAAACTAAATGTGAAAGTGAACTTCAATATTAGTAAAATTCAACCCCCCCCCAAATGCTTGCATTTTCAATGTCTCCTTGAGGGATCTTTTTTCCAGTCTCCTTATGCTTGAGCGTGAGGAGGAGTGTAAGTTACCTTGGAGAAGTATCTATCATGAACCGCAAGAGAAGTTCACTGGGTCATATGCATGTACCCACCCCCACCTTTTCCTCTTGAGCTTAAAACTAACTCCGTTCTTGCTTTCGGCCAGGAGCATAATTTGCATCATATATTTTGCTTTGACTGGATGCCAAGAGTAGACAACATATTTGATGTGAGGAATTGTGAACAATTCTTTGAAAAGTTTCAACTATTACTGCTTTGGGGGGCTTCAGTTTCAGGTTTAATAACATCTAGCATGTTGATTCAAACATGTTTGGGTCATAGGAATAAATATCATGAAAATACAAACTTTTCTATTTAAAATACGGCAATAGCGTCCAACGTTTACTGCCTCTTGACAGGTGGTTCAGTGGATCTGTGGGTTTATTTATAATCACACAGAACCTCTTAACTGCCATTGTTAGCACCAGACCCATAATCCCATAGGAGGACTTCCGGAAATATCTTCGAGTTTTTTAGTTTCTGAATGGAACACATACTTGGATGTGCAGAGTGGAATTCAAACTGACTAGAATTATTTTTGGCTCTCTATTTTCCTCACATCTCTCAACCCTTCGGTTCCCAAAGCACACTCTCATAAAATGCATAATTACTTGGTTCAGGTGTTATCTGAATACTGCTTCCGTGGTATCAAAAAGAGAGTTACAATGTCAATTATTTCTGTTCTGGGAAGCTACACCCATCTCAACAGCATCCATCGTGAATGTTGAGCAAGTATGGGGATCTCAGTAAGGTTTTCACTCCCAGACTGTCTTTTGGCAAAGGCCAGAAGACCACAACAAAGTGACTGGAAATCCCCTAGGAAGAGAACATTTGAGTGGAGAGGGTTTATGAAAAGTGACACTTTGTTGCAGTTTTTCCAAGCAAATTTAACTGCCTGTCAGGAAGACAGGGGTTGCCATGGTAAGCAGTTTTTGGAATAGGTAAACCAAGTAAGAGTGAGACAGAGCATGTGTGAAGCTCCTGGGAAAGGGAAGTTCAGGTTGCCTGGAGCAAGAATAACTTGAGTATTTAAAATCAGGAAGAGCGCAGCACCCTCCTCCCCAATGTGATGCTGGCAAATGTCTATTTTTCCGTCAGGCAATTTGCCTTCCAAAATGAATAGCATAGGAATCACTAAGGTTTAGTTGAAGAGAAGACTGAATCAGAGAATCATTATTAGTCACCAGTTAGGATGTTGTTTTGTGTCTGTGGTGGAGTGGGAATGCACATTTGTATGTTTCTGTGCAGGTGTGTTCACATGTGCACACATAGAGGCTAACAGTTGGCATATGTTGTCTTCTGTCATTAGGTTTTAGGACAAGATCTCTCTTCACTTAACCTGAGCTTGCAGATTTAGCTAAACTGACTGGCCAGTGAGCCTCCAGTATGGACCTGGCTCTGCCTCCCACATCTGAGCTTATAGACCTGGACCACTTTTGACAATTTTTATGTGGGTCTGAAAGGTATGTACTCTGGGTGTGAATCTTATGCTGAAAGAATTTAGCCCACTGAGCCATTTCTCTAGTCCCCAAGTTGTTGTTTTCTAAATAATAAAAAATTACGATTATGATCAAAACAACTCTCTTTAACATGCATTATTTTAAAGCCAGGTTGGATCACAATTTAAAGTAAATTGGCTAAGTAACCCCTGAAACATAGTCAAAAGATAAGGTATATATAAGCACCATGATTCTGGTAATGCTGGTGTCATTACGTTGCCCCCCCCCCAATTATCTCTAGTTCAAAAGCTTTCGGTGTATATTCCCAGTGCGCATGACATCATTTAGCAAAATGGAGATAACAGGCAACATGTACCAATATATATAACCTTATTGAACACTTCTAGACAAGTGTCTCTCTTTTTCTAGATGCATTATCTCACAGTGTTTTATCTATGCCAACAGCCTTTATATCCCCTACATGCTGCTGGCTCCTGCTTCTGATCACAGAAAGCTCCACCTCAAAGCCTTCTGCTCCCGTCCTGTGCCTTAAGCAACCATGTACCTACCACTGCCTCTCATTGCATGTCTGAAATCCTCCCTTTCAATGTTGTGAGCTCAGTAGGAGCTAAATTGGTCCATTGAACGTGAAATCTTTTATATGACAGGTATTGGCAGAATACAAATGAATTCATGTTGAAAAATTAAAAATAAGCAAAGAGAATACAAAACCAGAAAACCCTACATGATCGACAGGAATACCAATCCAATAAGGTTTGGGTGTGTGACATGCAAGAAGTACAAGGTGAAGTCCAGAAGAATCCAAAGCTGAATTAAGCTCCCTGAGCCAGAGCAATCAAAGACCAAGTGGTTGAGAGGGGGACTTCTGTCTTCCAGACATATCCTTGCAAGGAGAAACAGGAGTCTATGTATGTGGATGAGGGAACCATAGTCATATCCCTATAGAGGGGAGAAATGGGCAGCATCAACATCCAGAAGACTTGGTACCCAGGTCCAGCCCCAGAAGCTGTCATTCTCACACAGCTGGCTGAGAACTAGTCAGGAAACCTTCTCAGCAGGCTCTGCCATCCTCCCTTTCAGACCTGGGGTTCCTAAAGATACTGCTTGATAAGGGATCATAATTTCAAGGAAGGAGATACCACTCTGCGTAGAGATGGCTTGTTTTTTACATCTTTATAGTCTTTTCTCAAATGCTGCGTTATCTACCTTTGCCTGGAACAACATCCTCCTTATTTGGGCCACATAGCCTGCCATATTTGTACTTTGTTTTTATTTTTACTACTTTATTGATTATCTTCTCTACTGGATTGTAAACTAAGGACAATGATCTCATTGCATTGTTTATCATGTTTCCTTCACCTTACATGGCTCACTCTGCTCTTGTTATATAAAAATGCTTATTAATAGAAACTATCTGGAAAAGAGCTGCATACCCTGAATGAAAGGACCCTAGGATCTCAAACCATACTATAAACCCACGCAATTCCTTTGTAGACATTTACATGTGAGCACTTGTTAGAGCACAGCACAAGTGAAAATACTGAACAAGATCACAGGTGGGGATTGCAGGGTGCCTGGAATGGATGCTTCAGGGATATGATGTTTGCCAGGATAAACCATGTCTGCTTCCTCCCTACACAGACCACAAAACCACTCCATACCAAAGTCTCTAAGGATTTAGTGATATTTCTTAGAAGTCACAAATTCATGGGGATGATCACCTATGCTATTGATTGGATTTTTCAAAATGTCTAAAGCAAAATAGTTTCAGGGACATTAAGATGCCATATGGATCTAGGCTGTGGGTTCTCAGCTTGTATAGATGTGAAATTGCCCAGAACCAAGGTGTGTGTATGATTCAGTGATGCAGAGATATAAACTTCCATGTGTATGGTACCCTGAGAAAATTAGAATAAAATAACAGCAGTGAGAAAAAATTATTTATTAATTCTGCTGTGATGGGCCACCCACAGGATACTCTACACACTTGATCCACTCAAGCCTTCATAAGATGAGGACAATCATTACCAATCTTCAGATGGGACAAATGAAGCTTGTAATGATAATAGGACATATCTAAATTCATAAAGAGCAAGCAGTTAAATCTGGATGGCCTAGAGGTCATCTGCTTAGCCACAGTGCTCACTGACTTCTTAATAGTTTTGTGAGGAGCAACTTTATTCAATGTGACAGTCACAAGGCAGCGTGTAGACATATTTGTACCATGATTAAAACAAACCTGTAGCTTCCTGTCGAGTTTCTGGGGTAGGAATACGACTGCAGCACACAGGAAATCATGGCTACCACACTCTGAAAAGCGGAACGGAACGCACCCCTCACTGGGTGCAGATAGATGGAGGAAGGTGAGGTTCAATAGTAGCTGCATTTATCTGAGAGACTCATGAGAAGGATCTGTCTTCTCTAGGCCAATAACATTTGAATAGACTTTGCACTATGAATGTAGCCTAAGCAGAGCCCTGTTCTTGACTTCAGTTAAGCACCAGAGCTCTAGAACATGGGAAGATAGATCAGGTCCCATGTTCTACAAAGTAGGGCCCCAGAACTGGAAAATTTACTGTGCTGAAACAGATAATCAATGAGTAATTTTTTTAGCTATTTTCATTTTTTTGCTTTCAGGTTGACACAAGCTTGAATCATATGGTAAGAGAAAACCTCAACTGAGGAATTGCTCTGCAGACGATCTGGAAGATGAGTGACATGGGAAGGTCCATCCTTATGTAGGTGGTACCACCCCATAGCAGGAAGTCCTGGGATGTAAAAGAAAGGTAACTGAGTAAACCAGGGGAAACAAGCTGGTAAGCCCAGTTTCTCATGGTCTCTGCTTCAGTGCCTGCCTTGAGTTCCTGTCCTGACTTCCCTTCCTGTTGGACTGTGATCAGGATGGTTAAGCCAAATAAACTTTTTCCTCTCCAACTGGGTTGTGATATAGTATCACAACAATAAAAACCTAATTCGAATGGTGAAATAAGGTAGAATTTAATCAAAACAGAGAGTCCAAAAAAGGCAAAAACCCAAAGGAAAAATGAGATAAGGTCAGGCAGGAATCAACTAGTAAACTGGTTTGAAACTAATTTCTTGAAACTTGAACTGAGCTTTATGCTTCCTAAAAGCAGAACTGATGGTAACAAAGGAAAGCGGAGTCAATCCTACTAGGAGGATTCCCACGCTGGAGGAAAGAGTATGAAGCCAGGCTCATTATGCTATAATCTGGAGTTTTTAGATCTCACCTAATAAATCTCTCTTGGGTCCTAGATGCAATCACAACCTCACTTCTTCTGGAAGGTAAAATGCAGCACCTTGGTTGCGGCTTTCTGACTCAATGGACATCTCTTCCTTTTGTTTGTAGGTTGGAGGGAACATTTAGCTTGCTTTAGTTTGGATAGTCCCCTCTCTAACTGGGCATTTTTGTCAAGGGACCATTAAAATGCTGAGATGTCAGCTATACCAGCAACATAATGAGGATAATAACATTTTATTGAGAAAGCATATCCCCCAATACTTATTTGTTTCTAGGTGTGTTTGTTTAAAACTCATTTTGCTTTACAAATACATTTTTAAAATATGCTTGAGTTTTAAAATAAGTAGTGTCCTAACTGACATTGTTTAAAGAGCATGTCCTTTAAAGCAAGGCCAATCTCTTTCCTATTCCCCAGTGCATCTCTAAAAATAGTCTGAACTTAGATACTGCAGGCTCTCGATTAATATGAATTAGGGATTCAGAAGATATGGCTTCCTCTTTCTGGTATTATAGTTAAGTGCTGTAATATTTTCTAACAATATTCCTGTTATAAAAATATTGGTAAGATAACAAATGTATGGGACTGGGTGCCCAACACTTTATAATGAACACTTTTTTTTTTTTTTGACAAACTAAAGATGAAGGAAATGCTAAGACATTACCGTACGTGCAACTAACTGACTTATCACTGAAAATATAAAGGTCATGTATTCCAAACTTTGGCTATGGTTTCACTTAGAGTTTTCCTCTTAATTCCTGTATTAGAAATTTGACTTTTACCTGCCTTTAATATGGTAATAGATTTTTTAATTCAAGAACTTATTATAGCCAGAGGAGTATTCTCTCACAGAGCATGTTTTGCCTGGAGCTGATCTTGAATTGCAAAGCACACTAAATGTGTAAATACAGTTAACTTCAGAGTGTATTGTTTTGCTGGTCTGTCTAAATTGTGTGTTTCCAGATACCAGCTTCTCTTTGAGATTTGTGTTCTTAAGAGAGCAGTTTTTTTTTTCCACCTGCAGGGAAAACGAGGCCTTCTTTTCAGAGAAATACAGCTTGTTGTACATATCCTCGAAACCCATGTAATAAAGCACAGAAAGAAAGGAGGGAAATTTCCAGGCTAGATCTGTAGCTGTGATCTGTTTGTGAATTGACTGCCAAAGTGTGAACTACAATGGCAGACTCTGTCTGTCTCTATTGTACGTGTTAATGTGCCCAAGGCTAGTAAGCATCGAGTGTATTTAATATGCAAGAGAAATAACAGCACAAAACCATCTATTTGGGGTGTCTTAAAAGATATTTTTTTAATATGAAAAAATTTTATTTATTTGTTTTTTTTTTTACTCACTTTACATCCTGATTATCACCCCACCCTCCTTCTGTCCCATTCTCACGCTCCCTCCTACTCCCCTCCCCCCACCCTTTTCCTCAGAAAAGCAGAGCTCCCTTTCCCATCCAGCGCAGCTCATCAAGTTGTATCAGGACTGAACATGTCCTCTTCACCTGTGACCTGGCATGGCAGTCCCGCCAGGAGAAGTGATCAAAAAGCTGGCAAGTGAGTCCTTGCACAATGCAGTCCCCACTTCACTTACTAGAGGACTCACATGAAGCCTAAGCTGTCCATCTGCTACATCTTTGTAGGGGCCAAGGTCCCTACATGGTCCTTGGTTGATGCTTCAGTCTCAGCAAACCCCTCTGGGCCCTGGCTGGTTGGCTCTGTTGGTCCTCTTGTGGAACTCTTGTCACCTCCTTTTCTCTTTCCTCCCTCTTTTCCTCAAGACCCCCTATATTTGGCTGTGAGTATCAGCATCTGTTTTGAGGTGCTTCTGGGTAGAGTCTTTCAGAGGTAAACTCTGTCAGGTTCCTGTCTGCAAGCTCAACAGAGTATTGTTCGTAGTATCTAGAGTTGGTACTCTCCCATAAGGTAGGTCTTTGGTTGGGCCAGGCATCAGTTGGACCTTTCCTCAATTTCTGCCCGATCTGCTTTATCTTTATCCCTGCACAACTTGTAGGCAGAGTAAATTTGGGGTTGAAGCTTTTGTGGGTGGATTGAAGTTTTCCTTCCTCTACTAGAAGGTTTCCTCTTCAGTCTCTATGCTCTATGCTACTAGGAGTCACTGCTTGAATCCTCTCCTCATATGCTCCCGGGGGCCTATCCTGACCTAGGTCTCCAGGTTGTCACAGAGACACTCCCACCCTCCATTTCTGTTTTCTCTACTGGCCTTCTGTCCTCTCACCCTTACTCTCCCCAGGTCTGAGCTCTATCCTCTTAACTCTTTGCATCCCTTCTCCTATCTTGTTCCCTTTCTTTGGCCACTCCCTATGTCTATTTTATCTTCCCTTCCAAGTGAGATTTGTGCATCCTCCCTGGGATCCTCCTTGTTCTTTTTCTTCTTTAGGTCTCTGCCTCATAGTATAGTATGCTTATCCTGCACCATATGGTTAAAATCTCCGTATAAGTGAGTACTTAACATGTGTGTCTTCCTGGGTCTGAGTTACCTCACTCAGGATGATCTTTTCTAGTTCCATCCATATGCCTACAAATTTCATGATTTTTTTAAAAAATAATTGAGTAGTATTTCATTGTGTAAATGTGCCGGTTTGTTTATCCGTTCTTCAATTGAGGGTCATCTGGGTTGTTTCTAGGTTCTACTTATTACAAATAAAGCTCCTATGAACAGTGTTGAGCAAGTGCTCTTGTTGTATAGTGGAGCATCTTTTGGGTATGTACACAAGAGTAGTATAGCTGGGTCTAAAGGTAGACCTATTTGAAATTTTCTGAGAAAGCGCCAGATTGACTTTCAAAGTAGTTGTACAAGTGTGTATTCCCACCAGCAATAGAGGAGGGCACCCTCTCTCCACCCTTGGCCAGCATGTGCTGTCACTTGAGATGTTGATCTTAGTTATTCTGCATGTGTGCATGGAATCTCAGAGTCATTATGATTTGCATTTCCCTGATGACTAAGGAAGTTGAGCATTTCTTCAAGTGTTTCTTAACCATTCAATATTCCTCTTGAGAAATCTCTGTTTAGTGTGATGCCCTATTTATTTAATTGATATATTTTGTTTATTGGTGTTTGATTTCTCCAGTTCATTATATATTTTGAATATTAGCCCTTTGTCAGATGTAGGAGTGTAGTCCGTTGTTTCATTCTATTGACAGTGTCCTTTGCCTTACAGACTTTCAGTCTCAAGAGGTCCCATTTAATTGTTGATCTTAGAGCCTGAGCTGTTGGTGTTCTGTTCAGCAAGTTGTCTCCTTTGCCAAAGAGTTTGAGGCTATTCTCCACTTTCTCTTTTAATAGATTTAGTGTGTCTGATTCTATGTTGAGGTCTTTGATCCACTTGGATTTGAGCTTTGTGTGGGGAGATAAATATGGATCTATTTGCACTTTTCTACCCGTAGACATCCAGCTAGACCAGCACCATTTGCTAAGATGCTGTCTTTTTTCTATTGTATTTGGCTCCTTTGTCAAAAATCATATAATTATGTCATTAGATGCAGAAAAACACATTTGACAAAATCCAACACCCTTGCATCATGAAAGTCTTGGAGAGATAAGGGATATAAGGCACATACCTAAACATAATAAAGGCAAAATACAACAAACTGATAGTCAACGTCAAATTAAATGGAGAGGAATTCAAAGAAATTCCACTAAAATCAGGGACAAAAAAAGGCTGCCCATTCTCTCCCTAACTCCTCAATATAGTCCTTGAAGTTCTAGGTAGAGCAATAAGACAACTAACAGAGACCAAGGAGATACAAATTGGGAAGGAAGAAATCAAAGTATCCCTATTTGCAGATGATATGATAGTGTATGTAAGTCACCCCCAAATTCCATAAGAGAACCGCAGCTGTTAAACACCTTCAGCAAAGTGGCTGAATACAAGATTAATGTTTTTTTTTTTTTAAAATTAATAGCTCTCCTGTACACAAAGGACAAACAGACTGAGAGAGTAATTAGAGAAACTACAACCTTCACAATAGCCACAAATAATATAAAGTATCTTGGTGTAACTCTTACCAAGGAAGTGAAAGACCTATATGATAAGAACTTCAAATCTCTGATGAAAGAAATTGAAGAAGATGCCAGAAGATGGGAAAGTTTCTCATGTCTCATGGATCAGTAAGATTAACAGTAAAAATGGTGATCTTACCAAAGGCAATCTGCAGATTCAGTGCAATCCCCATCAAATTACCAACCCGATTCTTTACATACCTTGAAAGAACAATTGTGAACTTCATATGGAAGGACAAAAAACCCAGAACAGCTAAGACAATCCTATACGATAAAAGAAATTCTGGAGGTATCTTCATCCCTGATTTTAAGTTGTACTATAGAACAACAGTAATAAAAACCCCATGGTACTGGAATGAAGATACACTGGTCGATCAATGGAATTGAATAGAAGACCCAGAAAAAAACACCACATACCTTCGAAATGTTCTTAGTGAAACGTAAATGAAGAAGCATGTTCGCATGTTCTGATGTTGAAATGCTTTGAATGACAAAATAGTCTAAACTGCATGAAGACATGCAACTGTCCATTTAGCAGTAGTGTGTCACTCTCCCTACATGTTTTAGGCCCTGTTGATGCTAAAAACCAGAGGAAAATGAGTGGTAAAACCAAGATTTCTGAGTACCAAAACAGTTCAAAACTCCTGTATTTATTAAGCCTAAAACCTACATGCAAATAAATAAGAAGTAATGATGATATTTAACCTGCTAAATGCTGTGCCCACCTCAAAACATTTTTTTCTGCAACATTTTTGTTTATATGTAGAGTGAAACTAAGTCAGAAATTGATTCAGAACTTCCCAGGTTTACATGGTCCATCTATTCCTTCATAACATCTCAACCTCAAAGCATGTTATCTCATCATGTTAAAGAGGAAGAACATTCTTACATTCTTACTCTGTCTTCATCGTTTAGCATGCTCAAGTGTGACTTTAAATTTTAAGTGTATTGTGTAAATCTTCTTTGGCACTGCTTAGGTTCTGAGTCATATTACAAGGCACTGATGAGTTAAAGGCCACTGTCTCACATTCTTGCATCCAACAAACTCAAAAGAAGGCAACTAAAGATAGGGCTAACGCAACAGAAGCCTAGCAAGGATTTTATCAAGAGTACCAGTGTTTTCATTGGAATTTTAAAGTTCTCTTTCCTTGCTCCATTGATGGCTCTGTTCTGGTCTTACCTTGGGTTAGATGTCAGATACTAAAGAAACTAAAACTGTGTGTTTTAATCTTTTCAATGACAAATCATTTTGGCACAAAGGAAAATAATGACGTTGGCTTGAACAGCTCCCTGAATATCTCCAGTCTTTTGTAAAGGAGACTTGGTAGAAACCTGTGGGTAGAGTCCTCATTCATCACTCCTACCTGGAAAAGCAAATCTGTGTATGTGGTAAATGAATGTACATGATACACTAGAACAGCTATCAACATACTCATTTCAGCCACTTTCTCTTTCATCCCATAAGCCTCAAGCAAACATCCATGGAATGCAGAATATATTTGCACTTTGGTGAACCATGGCAAAGCCATTCTTACTGAATTAATCAGATATATTAAGACCATCGCATGTCTTGAGTTTGTAGCCTCACCTGGAAGGTTTTCTACTTAGCTTTGGCTAATATTTAGCTGGCTGCAATATTTAAGGAGTGCTATCTACTTTGATTATTTTAAATATGCTAGGAATAGATTCACAGGGAAAAATCAGTTATGATGCCAAACTTAAGGAACTTTCACTTCTACAAATTTCTTGCTCATTGCTACAGTCTTTTTTCTTCTACCATCTTCATGAAATTCAGTATGTTTTTTTTTTCAGTTGTCTACCCTCTTATATTTTTTCCTTTTAATTTATTTTTATTTTTATTAATTACAGTTTATTCACTTTGGATCACCCCTGTACCTCCCACCCTCCTTCTCTCCACCAGTCCACTGAAAAGGGAGGTCCTCCTCCCTTTCCCTCTGATCTTAGTCCATCAGGTCTCATCAGTTATGGCTGCACTGTCTTCTTCTGTGGCCTGGTAAGGCTGCTCCCACCTCAGGGAGAGGTGATCAAAGAGCAGGCCAATCAGTTCATGTCAGAGACAGTCCCTGTCCCCATTACTATGGAGGCCACTTGGATATTGAACTGTCATAGGCTACCTCTGTGCAGGGGTTCTAGGCCATCTCCATGAGTGGTCCTTGGCTGGATTATCAGTTTCAGAAAAGACCCCTGTGCTCAGACTTTTAGAATCTGTCGCTGTCCTTTTGGAGCTCTTGTCCTCTCCAGGTTCAGTATGGTTTTGAGAAGCTCAAATCTTTTCACAAGCAAACTCTGTCATCAATTATTGCTTTAATTCTTGAAACTCCTATTCCTTTAGCATCATTGAGCTCTTCTAAAATTACAGTGCCTTGTGTAATTTGTAGAAGGTCTTCTGACAAATAATTGAGAAAACACCTGCTAGGGAGCTCTTGGTTTCAAATGCTTCCTACTCAGGGCAAACATTTGAATTTATCCATTTCAATATGACACAGCTTCCTTTATAAAATAGGAGTAAGATGTTTATGTGGTGGTATATAGCAGAGTCTATGCATGCTACAGAATAAAGGGAACAACATCTTATAGTCCAGAGCTTCCAAAATCAGTGTCCCATATCAGAATCTACCTTCTTCCACAATAGACTACACTTTTTCTTTCCTCCAAAATACTTTTTTCCAGGCTATCATAAAAGTTCAGGTTTCATCATTGACTGACATTAAACATAGCTGCAAAAATCAATGACAAAAGTCCTGGTAATTTGAAAAATAAATACCATCATTTGTGATAACTAAACGTTTATAGCGGATGGAAAATGCTGTGTATCTACAAAATAGAGACAGATATAAATTCTTATAAATGTGTCTGCAGAGGTGGGAGCTTCCTAAAATTCCTTATAAACTTTTACTGCATTAAAGGCAAAAAATATCCAACCCTTCATTCACAAACATGTTTGGTGGCATTGTTGTGATTTTTATGCTTCATTTCCATAGGCAACTTTTTGATTAAACCTATAGATTTTATTTTCACTTGTAACTGCTATGTATCTGATGACAAGATTCTTGTCTTCTTCCAGAAAATGCTATGTATGCTAGGGATAGAGTCAGAGGCTTAAGCATCCCTTAAATGTCTTCCTTCCTTCCTTTCTTTCTTTCTTTCTTTCTTTCTTTCTTTCTTTCTTTCTTTCTTTCTTTCTTTCTTTCTTTCTTTCTCTCTCTCTCTCTCTCTCTCTCTTAAAATTCTGTACTGTAGTCCTAATAATGTAAACAGGAAAATGGCAAGGACCTCCAAGTGGATTCTAGGAAATAATCAAACAAGTCTGATTCGTCAAAGTTCCCTAACTTGGAGTTTTCAATAACCTTCTAAAGGGCACTAACAAATTTTAACAAATTACTGAGTTCTCGAGTTACTATGCCCAATATGACAATGTGACTGTTTTCAGCTTGGCTTAGTAGGCCAGTCAACCAGGAGTGTGTGACTGGGAACTTAGAGAGCTCACAAGAGCCCTCCTTTGCCTCCTCCAGCACCTCCTCTAGGCCCTGGTAACAGCTTAGATCTAATTAGAACAGCTCAGTGAATAAAATTCCTATCAGAATCCTTTCAGTACTTATAATAGTTGAAAACTCTCCTGTGTCCCCAAACTACCTAGAATACAAACCATACATATTTTAGAAATCTACATCAGCAGTTTCCAATATAAATATGATTATGAGCTATACATGTGCTGTTTCAAGTGTGCTAGAAGGCACAGCTTCAAAAATGTAAAAATCAATAAGAAACCAAGGGAAATCACCCTTAATGGCGTGTATCTTTAAACTACTACTGTTTTATCCCACATTCAGTACAAAGCATTGTTCATGTGATATTTTAGAACTGTGTGGGTGCCTTCAAAATTGGCATCTATTTTGTATCTATAGCAATTTCAATCAGAAAGTTTTCCAGGCTTAGCAAGCACATGTGTTTAATGGCTACCAGATCTCTGTTGTTCCTCCTCCAGAGTGTCCACTCGTGGGTGAGGGCAGGGAGTTCAGGCTAAGGAGGTGAGCAGCAAGGAGTCACCACTTGGACACCAGGAGTTGGGTGAGAGCAACCTGAAGGCAGGTGGCTGCCGACTTGCCGAAAGAGATGACAGGTTATGTGGCTTTGGTTTTCCAATCAAGTTCCTCCATGCCATCTCTGAGCCGGCCAATGGATGCTTATCTCTGGGCAGACTCTGCAATACCAGGTCATGTACTTTCTGCCTGACTACTTCCATAGTCACTTCTGTGGAAGCTGCCCAGGCAATGAGCCCTAATGACCCTTTGCCAGGGATGCCCACAGACACTAAGGGGTTTTTGTTGTTGTTGTTTTGTTTTTGTTTTCCTTTCTTGGTAAGTCCATTTAAGGGCATCTACTGATAAGTACAAGGTTCATTCTTTTTAATTTTATTTTCAGTTGCTGCACATTTTTTGACATGCATTTAATTTTATCAAATGGGGTATAGATGGTATTGATGAGAAATGCCAAGTTTTGTTACATAGAAACATTCATAAATAGAAAGGACTTTGTGGTTTCTATAAAAAACAATTCCTGCTGGAAATGTAGACCCCAGGTTTTCCAAAGAAAGGTTGAAGAATGGGTGACAGAAGAAATGACATACGAGTTTCATAGTTGTGCTTTTCCACATTTATATAGAAAATAGTTCTTTTTTGGAACTATGAAAAATGTCATAGAATGACACAGTCCTTAGCTGTGTTGTTGTTTAAAGGATAACTATTAAATGCTTCAGACAGTCAGGACTGAACAACTTACCAACAAGGGCTGAGCCTGGTTAAGTGTAAAGATGCAATAAGAACAGAAATAACAGAGACTTGGGGCTTTCTAAAATACTTTCCTTCTAACCTGGAACCTCCGTCTGTGGTCTAGCTTTCATATTGGCAGAGAGTGCTATTCAAGTCGCAGGGAGGGAAACAAGCAACAGTCCCATCCTGCTGTGATGCCAATGACCTATTACAATGAACAGCATGACAAGATTACCCTAAAGATGCAATCGTGGCACCCATATGTTAGCAGGCATCAACAACTGTCTAATTGGACGCAAGGCCCACTCAACAAGAAGAAAATTATGTCTAGGGCTGGAAACCTAACAAACTACCCAGGGCTAGAACCTACCATTATCACTTTGCTAGACCAGCATAATTTCTAACTGCATTTTAAATAGCTCATCTTATGCCCACAGATAAGTGTAGCTGCCACCCCACATCGAAGAAGCTTCTGTTTGCAGAAGAGACTGTCACAGAAGGCCACACTAGTGATGGACGCAAAGACAAACAGATCATGTGGAGACCAGGTATGGTGATTATGTCTACAGCACAACTCCTGCACCTAAGGCTCAGGAAACATCACAGAAGAGAGGGCAGAAAGACAGTAGCAGGCAGTGGACAAGGAAGTCTATCGTGAGATTGTGAATCCTACAAATGACAGGGGAACCTCATCCATAAACCCCCAACAGTGTGGCTGCCTAGACAAGACCACCGATTGTAATGCCAATAGGCAGGCTGACAAGTAAGGGGAAAAATCTCACAGGGGTCTCAAAACCAAAAAACACGGGCAGAGGAAGCATTAGCCTCTCACGGAGATGAGCCCCCTGATTGGATATCTCATATCAAGGGATCAGCCCTGAAATTTTATATATATTTATCAAAGTAAACTGACTTGGCAAGTCGTATTCAGACATTTATGTATTTACATATATGAAGCCATAACAAAGTCTATCAATTGGGAAGAAAGTGATAGGGGCATAGAGGGATTAGAAGAGGAGAACGTAGAATAAGGTGGCAAGTAGAATAATTATGTTGTGATTTTAAAAGATTTTGATACTGTTAATAATCTTTTTAAAATACAGAAAAAATACCTTTCTTTCCTAAGAATTTCAACATGTTTTTATTTCTCAGTCTTGTATTGTATCTCCTTCTCTTTTGCTTTAGTTGACCCAATTTGACATAATAGTTGATCCATTGCCATTTGCTTAATTTCATACGTAAAGTTGTGGTGCAAAGTTCGTAATGGGGAATCGTGTATGAAGCTTCTTGCTCAAGGACTCTTAATTCAGAAGATGTGAAGTGAAAGCCAGAGTTCTGAAACTCTTAAGCAGTCTGGGATGAATTTAAGGACAACAGATAACTTCGTCTAGAATGATGTCAGTCAGTCTCGCATACAGATGTCACCGTACGGTTTGCTGCCTTCGCAGATGGATTAATTATTGTCAGCAATGCAGACGAGATTAAGGTCATATCGGTTAATAAGCGTTAGTTCTTTGTGTGGGCAGGTTTTGATTAAATGGTGCTTTTAATATTTTAACATACTGCACTGCCTAACCAGGCATTCAGCACCTTAAGAATCAATGAACAATTTGCCTTTTAGAAAAGAGCAATGAAAATGTTTAATATAAGGAAGTCATGGTCATTTGTCCTTAAACATTTGGCTTTTTAAAAATGTGGAAAGTAAAACTCAATACAGATAATTTTCATCAATCTGCTAGGCCCATGCATCGAGCCTATTTTATATTGGCTAAAATATCCCCCCCCCCAGTTCTGTTACTAAGGAAACATTCATATTGTTCAAAATGAACTGTCCATTTCAAAATAGCAACATCTTTTCCCTCAGATTTATTATATGGCGATATCCACACAGTAGGTTTATCAGCTCAGCTCCAGCACCATGAGGTTCTGAGCATGTACTACACAGGAGAATTGACGGCAGGCACTGACAACTTACCTTTATCCTAGCGAGGAGAAAGACTACAGCAAAATCAGGAAGTTACAGGCTGTGTCAGAACCTCATGCCCATCACTGGCTGCTCCTCCTCTTGTTTCAAAATTCAAGCTATCATGTTGTTGAGGAACAACTATCATATGTACATAACGGAAGCAAGGAGCACGGTGACAGGGTATCGGCACCCGGACTAGAAATCCTCCCATCTTCTAGATTGGAACTTATAAGCCCATGGTTCTAATGAAGAGGAATGAAAGGTAAAACAGATACGCTTCAGAAATCATTTATGACAACTCAAAACTATCATACAGAAAGTATAATATTTACTTTAAGGTGAGTAGGTAGTAATGTTTATGTTAATACTATCAAAAGGTGACAATAGGCAAACCTCTCATTCCTTAAAGAATTTAAACATCCATTTTCTATAGTGTCTGAACTTACCTCTAAGAATGGACCATAAGCTCTTCCATTGCCTTGCCCTGCTTATATTTCTTCATAAGTACAAGGTTAATGAAAAAAAAAAACAGGAGTTATGAACAACTTTAAGATCTCATAATAACCAGAAATTGAAAATACAGGAAGACTTATGCTGAAAAGGTTATAGATTCCTAAACAAGTTGAATTATATTTCTGTTTACAAAAAAATTACATGCAGTTGCTTTAAATAGGAAAACGAGAGGCAGAGGAAAAAAAAACAAAGAGAGCCTACATTGTACAACATAGAGATAACCTTTACTAACATGCTTCATTTTTACTTTTCTAAGTACTCTGCATAATTAAGACATAGATTTTACATACTACTTTAGCAAACCTCAACACAAATCACATTTTTATGCTATTCACTTGATACGCTTTTTTTTCTTTTTGGTGTTATATAGTATGCCAGAGAAATAGTGTTATTTATTTGAACATTTCTTTAATATGGGCACTAAGGCTTCTAAGCTTCACTGTTGAGAATAATGCTACAATAAATACCTTCATATGTGAATTATTATCTACATTGTCATTGCAAACCTCACATAGTAAAATTATCATTTATAAGATAATACATGTATTGTCACAGATATATTTTTATACAGTAAAATGCATTCCCATCAAATACAGAGTCTCCATGGCTCTCCAGGATGGATGTGCCAATTTACACTTCCATGCCACTGTTAAAGAGCCTGTTCTCCTCACGCCTCAAGAGAATGGCTGAATTTCAATGCCTTTCCATGAGAGTGCCCTATACCAGTGGTTTTTAAAAGCAGCAATTAAATGAGGTCAAAAGGAAGAGCCTGGCTTAATCTGTGAAAAATATGACTTTACTGTTAATTAACTGACCCTAAAGCTTAGTGGTATTTTTCCTGATTAGCTTTTAGAGCCTAAACCTTTCTCAGTGCTTAGTCAAGTCAGTCTAATAAGGTACATGTGCAGCAATCATTAATTGCACCGGAGATTCCAAACCAGACGCGTGGAGTCATTGACCAAGTCCTGAGTCTTTTCTTTGGAGTTTAAAACTTGCTGTTTCCTGGGGACTGGCTCTTTGCCCCTGTCATATTTCACAAGAGACATTTGCCCAAGATAAACTGGGTCAACGGGCATCTTTCTTTGGAGGGCCAGGGTTTAGGCAATGGTTCATAACAAATAACTCTTAACTGATTGTTGATAACATTGTGGTGGTGACAGCATACTGTGTCGTTGTTGAAAGGCCAGAATGGACTTCTTCCCCCTCCTTTTTTAAAACAACTTATATTCATTGTATATCCCAATTGTAGCCCCCTCCCTCAACTCCTCCCAGTCCCATTCTCCCTCTCTCCTCCAAGGAGAACTCCCCTTTTCAGTGAACTAAGGGAAAGGGGGCAGAATGGACTCCTTAACAGCCCTCTGTCTTGCTGACATCTTTCTTAGCATATTAAACCCGTGAAGAAACTATCTAGGAGAAGAAGTGTGACCCCAACCTCTGGATCCAAAGTGCAGAAGAAAGCTCTGAACGACTCAGCTGAGTTACACTTGGCACACTCCACCAGGTACCATTCATGTTTCCTTCTGTAGTGGTCTTAATCTCAACAGATTTGTGGCATTTACAGTAGTATTAGTTTTGACATCCCCATAGGACTTTCTCCACTGTAGTTCGGGGACTGACTTGAACTGGTATTAAGTGAAGTTGAGAAAGTAGCGTTGGTAGATTTGACACGTTTCTGAAGGCTCTTAACAGTCATCATTTGAGGTTCTACCCTCCTAGCTTGTATGTCCAGCCTTCATGTGACAGACACATGCTTGATCTTCTGATCTCAGGCCGAGTGCCATCCCCAGAAACGTTGGCAATGACATCCTCCCAGATTTCAGCATCCTCAGTTATCCTTGACCTGTCTCATTCCCTAAGACCCTGTGCTGGAGAGTTTTCTGTCTCCTTGATAACAAGCTATCTGAAGAGAAGGAACATCAGCTGAGGAAAATGCCTCTATAAGATCCAGCTGTAGGACATTTTCTTGATTGGTGACTAATGGGGGAGATCCTAGCCCAGTGTGGATGGTGGTATCCTCCAGCTGGTAGTCTCGGCTTCTATAAGAAAACAGGCTGATCAAGGCACGGGAAGCGCATCAGTGGGCAGCACTCCTCCGTGGCCTCTGTATCGGCTACTGCCTCCAGGTTCTTGGCCATTTGACTTTCTGCCCGCATTGCTTTGGATGATGAACCATTATATGGAACCCTTTTCTTTCCAAGTTGCTTTTGGTCATGGTGTTTCATTGCAGCAATAGTAACCCTGAGTAAGAAGCACCCAATGCTTATGCAAAATAATCCTGTCAGTACCACTTTGAACTCACTGAATCAACCAAGCAGGACTCTCATGGGTTTACAGAGTATGAAATGGCAAGCATGGCCCTGCCTGCATCTGTGCCTGGTCCTCTGCCTGTATGTTAGAGCTGTTAATTTTGTGGTTTCATGAGACCTCTAACAGTGGGAGTGGGTGTATCCCTGACTCTTTTTTTTAACTTTTATTAGTTACACTTTATTCACTTTGTATCCCCCCATAAGCCCCTCTCTCCTCCCCTCCTAATCTCACCTTCCCTCCCCCTTCTTCACACATGCCCCTCCCCAAGTCCACTGATAGGGGAGGCCCCCTCTCCTTCCTTCTGATCTTAGTCTATCAAATCTCATCAGGAGTGGCTGCATTGTCATCTTCTGTGGCCTGGTAAGGCTGCTCCCCCCTCAGGGGGAGGTGATCAAAGAGCAGGCCAATCAGTTTATGTCAGAGGCAGTTCCTCTTTCCATTACTATGTAACCCACTTGGACACTACACTGCCATGGGCTACATCTGTGCAGGGGTTCTAGGTTATCTCCATGCATGATACTTGGTTAGAGTATGAGTCTCTGGAAAGACCCCTGTGTTCAAATTTTCTGGTTCTGTTGCTCTCCTTGTGGAGACCCTGTCCTCTCCAGATCTTACTATTTCCCACTTCTTTCATAAGATTCCATGCACTCTGCCCAACAGTTGGCCATAAGTCTCAGCATCTGCTTTGATAGTCTGCAGGGCAGAGCCTTTCAGAGGCCCTCTGTGGCAGGTTCCTAACTTGTTTCCTGTTCTCTTCTTCTTCTGATATCCATCCTCTTTGCCTTTTGGGATTGGGATTGAGCATTTTAACAAGAGTCCTCCCTCTTGATTAGTTTCTTTAGATGTACAGATTTTAGTAGGTTTATCCTATATTATATGTCTGTATGAGTGAGTATATACTGTGTGTGTCTTTCTGTTTCTGGGAAAGCTCACTCAGGATGATCCTTTTCAGGTCCCACCATTTACCTGCAAATTTCATGATTTCCTTGTTTTTCATTGCTGAGTAATATTCCAATGTGTAGAGGTACCACAATTTCTGTATCCATTCTTCAGTTGAGGGGCATCTGGGTTGTTTCCAGTTTCTGGCTATTACAAATAAAGCTGCTACAAACATGGTTGTGCAAATGTCCTTATTGTGTATTTGAGCCTCTTTTGGATATATGCCTAGGAGTGGTATGGCTGGATCTTGAGGAAGCGTTATTCCTAGTTGTCTGAGAATGCCCCAGATTGATTTCGAGAGTGGTTGTACAAGTTTACATTCCCACCAGCAATGGAGGAGGGTTCCCCTTCCTCCACAACCTCTCCAGCATGTGTTGTCACTTGAGTTTTTGATCTTGGCCATTCTGATGGGTGTAAGGTGAAATCTCAGGGTCGTTTTGTTTTGATTTGTATTTCCCTGATGGCAAATGAGGTTGAGCCTTTCTTTAAGTGTTTCATTGAATGGCAGAGAAACACTTAAAGAAATGCTCGACCTCATTAGCTATCTCTGACTCTTTTGCCTGCTATTGAGACTCTTTTTCTCTTATTGGGTTATCTTGTCCAGCCTTAATATGAGGGCTTTCACCATGGTTTGTTGTATTTTATTTTCTTCTGTTTGGCTGTCTCTCTTGGAAGTCTGCTCTTTTCTCAAGAGGAAACTGAAGGAGAGGGATCTGGGAAAGGGGAGGGGATAAGAGGAGTGGAGAGAGAATAGAAACTGGTCTGAATGTACTGTTTGAGAGAAGAATCAATTCTCTTTTGAAAAGGCAAGAGGAAGGGGAGAGGGAGGAGGAGGAAAAAAGAAAGGGACCTCTGCACAATGCCATCATTTCTTGAAGCCTCCAGCTCCTACCTGGACCCAGCGCACCACCATCTTGGTCACATTATCTAAATCTCAATCTCAGAACCTTTAGTCTTTTCTCGTCTGTTTGTAACTAAATCACTGCCACTTTGTAACCGGCCCTGTCCTGTGCCTATACTTCCTTTCTATTGCTTAATGCTCATAATGCTGTAGGCTTTCCTTGTTTTGTTGACTAAGGGAGTGCCAGGTCAAGACAATAGCAAAGAATTAAGTCTTAAAATACTTTCTCATATATATATATGAGAAGAAAGAAAGGACTCAACCAAGCAGGACTCTCATGGGTTTACAGAGTATGAAATGGCAAGCATGGCCCTGCCTGCATCTGTGCCTGGTCCTCTGCCTGTATGTTAGAGCTGTTAATTTTGTGGTTTCATGAGACCTCTAACAGTGGGAGTGGGTGTATCCCTGATTCTTTTTTTTTAACTTTTATTAGTTACACTTTATTCACTTTGTATCCCCCCATAAGCCCCTCTCTCCTCCCCTCCTAATCTCACCTTCCCTCCCCCTTCTTCACACATGCCCCTCCCCAAGTCCACTGATAGGGGAGTACCATTATATATATGGTACTTTTGTCCTTGCTTTCTTTCTCTTGTCTTACAGTCTTTGTTGCTCTTAGCTCCTTGGTTTTCATTGCACTTCTTTGAATATGTCCCATCAAGTCATGTAATATTCGTCTGGAAGATTCCTCTGTTGCTCGTCCTCCAAGTGTTCAACATAGTTGTCTAGTTTCCCACTCTCACAATATTAGACTACAGATTCTGTACTGTGGCTCTCTTTTATTTACTTCCCACCTTAAGCCACCCAGAGGCAGTCTCCTCTTCTTGGCTTGTAAAAATTAGAAAACCCCATGCTTCTGTCCTGAGCAATCTTTGCTTCATTTATTCACCTTTATACTTTTGCAATTCAGTTCATGCAGTTGTTGCTATTGTGCTGCTAGCCTTGGTATGGGAGCTGCATTTGCATGCCTATCTGCATGAGGCAGCTTTAAGTATACAACTTGGAAACTGGACTGTCTACAATCTCCCTTTCTTCAAAGTCTACCTCCTCATCTGAGTAAATGCCTCTGTTACCCAGGTGCTCAAGCACATACTCTGGGCATTATCTTGATTCTGCATCTCATCTTGCTTCAATATCAGGCATATGGACCTGGAAGTTTCAGCTCAAGTATATCCACAATCCAAGCAATTGTCACCCACTAGACCAGTTCCCATGCTGTTATGTTTTAAGGAGTTCCCAGGGTTGCTTACTTGCTGTCCTTGCTTCTATTCTGTTTTACACAGCAAGCAGCAAATAAGACTGTGACTTTCAGGAGCTGCAGGAGGTTAAGAGCATTTGCTGCTCTTACCTAGAACTCACATTTGTTTCCCAAAATTCACATTGCCACTCATGACTGTCTGTAATTCCAGTTTCAGGGGATTCAACACCCTCTGCTGGACTCTGTCAACCCTGCACCCATGTTGTGCACATACATAAATGTAGTTAAAGCCCTTACACACAACAATAATAATAACTTTAAAAACAAAATAAATCTTTTGAAAAAAAAAAAAGATTATGACACATAGAACTACTATCCAAAAGTATATTGTAATACATAGGATGATCTGAAAACCTTAATTAATTGGAGAAATACAGTGAGGAGGGAGAAAAAAAAAGGGTACCCAGGGATGAGCATAAGAGCTATACACATGATGTGACTCACATAGTAAAGCTGCTCACATTATAACATCAAAATGAATAAAGTGTAATTAATAAAAAAAAATGCCATTATCTGTAAAAAAAAAAAAATCCTAATGTCTTTTCCTAAGCTGTATGTGAAAGAATCTCCTCCTTCCTCTGAGCCTCATCTCACACCATGCTCCAGCTCGCTTATCATTTCAACTACAGCAGGCCTCTGGGTGCTTCCTGGCGTTGTGGTTTTTGTTGGTCAAGGGATGTGTGGTTGCTGCTCCTCCGCCTGGCCACGCTGTGCTGAGCTTTGTGAGCCAAGCACTGTAACCTGGAAGGGGCCTCCCCTGAGTGAGTTCTTTAAGGAGACCACAATCTCTATCCCGTCATCTTGTCTTCTCTCTCATACCCCAACTAGAATACATGCTGTATAAGGACTCTACTTCTCTTGTTTAGTGTTATGTCTACAGTGATGTATTCAATTTCTGCTACTTAGATTGTATTTTTGAGCAGATAAGTATATAAAAGAATAACTGAATAAGTTGGGTATAGTGGGAGACTTTTTTGATTGCGTTTCTTTGGCTCAAATTTACCAAACAAGGCAATTTCATACATATGCTTTTCTTGTGCATATACATGAGACTTGAGATCTTGGCCAAATTATGCATTTCTATGGAAACTAGATATGACCAGATTTGGTTTTGTTTTCACAGATGTAGAAGCTAAGGTACAGAGTAATTGTCCCATGCTTTGAACAATATCTATCCTGGACCATTATATCTCTAATTGAAATTTCTGATTAAACCTGTGGCCCACCCCCAAACCATAGGCCACACACTTCCTCAACATAATCAATTTGCTGCTGAAGAGAACAGAGCAAGGAGCTCTGGACTCCGTCTCTTTACCTATTTTCTTTGCTCCTTAAACTACCTGGACTTTTGTTAACATGCAATAAGAGAAATTTCATCCAGTTTCATTGGCTCTTTTGGGAAACTATGATACGGAAATTTTAAAAATGTTGTTTGCGTAGAATTTTACTTTTCTATTTTCTGAATGTAGACCTGAGCGTACCGATGCCACTCGTAGTTCTACACTTTTCTTCCCGTGAACATTAAGTCACTCATACCTCTAGTATTAAAATAAAACATTTTCTTTAATGAGGCCCTCCCAAGGCTGTGTTTAGTCTGTCAGTGAGGATTCCTCCCCAGTAGAGGGAATCCCATAAGAGTTTTAACAGTATCTTACCCTGGACTCTTTTTATTGCTCTGTGTATGGGAGAAATAATTAAAAATAATCAAAGACAAACTTGCCAGAACCCTTCCAGGGTGATCAGTGAGTATCACGTGAAACAATGTGGCTTTCCAGACATTACTGTTACCAGGATCTGAGATGAAAGGAAACATTGGTGAGACAGAAAATTTGCCACCTAAATGACTGAATAGAAACATGAAAGAAAAGACACTGGGCACACCAGTCTAGACCTAATTGCAAAGAGGATCCTTTCCATGAAATGCAATTAGACTTCTAGAGAGATCAAAGCATTCTTCTACCAGGGAGGTGTGAAGGCAAAGAAATAGTCTCTCTGCGAGTGAGAAGCATTACCAAGATTTAGGGGAAGAATCCAGAATATCTCCCAAGATTTGGGGAGCAAACTGAAATGTGTGCGAAAGGTTGTTAGTTATGACGGCCCACACACAAGACATAAATAAATGCAATTAGCACAAGGTACTCTCGCTAGTAAAATAAATCATCCGGTGCTGTAATTAAATGTCATTGGAGAGCTTCTTTATAATAATAGTTAGTTCATTATATAAATTTTGAAAATTAAATTTACAACATTCAGTAGAAGCTATTCATAATTCTCTATTTTGCTGGAACGCCGGCACCTTGCTCCCAGAAGTCTCTCTGTGTGTAATATTGTGTGTTCCTTAGAACTTCCAGAAACATTGGGAAAACCATGCATTGTGCTTCACCATGAAAAGCAAGGTGGAGCATGGAGCATTGTGGGAATACGTATTATTTCTCTCATTGAGAGTTTTCCTTCCTGCAGATCCTAGTCAAGCTGGAGTTAATATTTGTTTCTAGCTTTTTCCCCCACTGTGGAAAGAAAATAGATGATATCTGATGTCTAAGTTTTATCATTGCTGAAAGAGAGTTGTTAACTCGTGTTGTGTTTGCTAAAATAAGAGTTCCTGAAAGATTCTAACAATTATGCGATTTTTTTGTCGACCCAATGGTCCCCTGAGCCAAGGAATAGTAGATTTTGTTATCAGGAAATTGTGGGATTTGGAAAAATCAGAAAACCATGGACAACTTTGTGAGTGCAGATTCTCTTATATTTCCAGCAAAATCCAAACAAGGACGACACCAGTAGACATGTTAATATGGAAGGGGGAAAGCTCACGTGCCTCTGCCCCTAGACAGCAGAAGAACGGTGAGAGCAGGAAAATAGTCTTCCCCAGAGAAGAACCCCCAAATGGTTTAGCCAGTACCAAATGGTCAGCCCTGACGTCACATACACACAAGTAACACTTTACAGACTGAGCAGGTTGTTTTTACATATTTGGGAGTGTGTGTGTGTGTGTGTGTGTGTGTGTGTGGTGTGTAGACGCTATAATAATTAAAGAAAACAGAATTTGAGATAGATCAAAAACAGCAGGACATTTAATGGAAAGGGTTAGAGGGAGGGAAAGGGGAGAATGATGTTATTATAATTTTAAAAAATAAGAAAAAGACATTGGAAAAATAAAAAAAATAAAACAAAAACATACCTCACAATGAAAACTTCCTGGCGACACAGAGAAGGAAACCAAATGTTCTTAGAGATTTGTGGTGACTCATCCGCCCTCCAATCTGAGGGAAGATTTCATTTCAAAAACTACTTTCTAATGTTAAGAGATAATAGTTCAGTATGAAAAAAGTTCACCAGGAATGCATCGCACAAAGTATGAAAAGACCTAAGACACAGGCTGACCCCTGAGAAGAGGGATGGCAATGACCACCAGCATTCAGGCTCAGAGAAGGGAGGGGAGTGTTTACAGACTAGAGAATGGAAGAGAGCTGAGTCAGATCTGCAGGGATCACATCCCCTTCCTATACTTGTTTTGTGAAAGAATATTTTCAGGGTGCTTCCACTGTCTCCAAGAAAGCTGCATGCAGTTCTAAGTTATGAAATTTACATAGACGCAGCCTGGCTCTTTGTTCTCTTAATGTCTGGGAGGAGGGAAGGATGGCAGAAGCTCTGGGCATTCTCCTGAAATGACAAATGCATGCTATCAATTCAGCATTCACATTGTGTGTGTGTGTGTGTGTGTGTGTGTGTGTGTGTGTGTGCTGGGACCTCAACTCTGCTAGGGCAAGCATTTTACAGACTGAGTATCTCCTCAATCCCCACTTGCAAGATGTTTTTGGAAAGTCAGCATGTGCTGGACTGAGAACCTCAGGGGATTTCTCAGAGCCAAAGTCTGTGTGCCATTCCTTCTGTTGCTCCGCGCCTTTCGCTGTCATGGCCGTTCCATCTCTCCCGCTATTTAGCGCAGAAGGCCCTCACTGTAGAGTGGAAGAACAGGAAGTGACTGCTAAGGGATGGTTGAGAGAACAGAGGTGAGGCTTGTTCCTAGAAAGTTTGTGTAAAGTTCATGAGAGCACTTGCATAAAAAAAAAAAAAAAAAACAATGATAATTGCAACATCAGGTTTTAAATCTGCGGCTTTGCAGTTTCCTTTAAGATTGGGAAACTTTCGTCTGTCGTTTTCAACTGCTCCTTGTGTTTCTCCTTTGTGAGCTGAAGTTACACATATATAAAGGTGCTTTCAGTTTTGTGGTAGCCCAGTCATATTACATTACATCATATACGATGTATTATATTGCAAATGCTTCCTTTTCATTTTGATTTATTACAAACAATGGCTGCTGCTTTGTCTTCAACTCTACCAACTTTGTCTGTCTGTGAGATCTAATCTATATAAATTAAGTCCAGCATATTCTGATCTTTTTATATGTTACATAAATCTTTTTTTTTTAAAAAGGCTTTGTTGAAGTATGGTTGGCAATGTTAAGATTTACCTATTTAAATGTACAAGGTCGGTACCTTTCAATAGGTCTTTGTGCAGTTGTATTTTTATCAGTTAGATAGCTAATAGTGAGTGTGTTCTCTTGTATATCTGTGTTAACTTTTTTTTCAGGGTTGCATTACTTTACAATGTGGCTGCACCATTCTACACTTCTAGAAACCATGCTTGAGGCTTTCATTGCTCTATGGACTTACAAACCTCTGCGGTTGGCAATCTTTTTCATGAAGCCATTCTTGTGGATGTGAGGTCATAGCTTAGGGTTTAAATTTACCTTTCTCCGAAGACCTTGAACTCATGACCTTGCTCATGTGTTTATTGGTCTTTTGCCTATGTTTTTGATGAAATATACATTGTTATCATCTGTGCATTTTAAATTGAGTTGCAATCATATATTTTTTTCTGTTATAAGAGCTTTGTACATTCTGCATATAAGGCCTCTTATTCACTATACGAGTTAAAATATTTTCTTTCAGCATTTTTCTTATCTTTCCTTTTTTGTCTGTTTTCTGAAGTGTCGAGGTTTCAAATTTTAATGATGTGTAAGTTGTCATTGTTTCTGTTTTCAGTGTATTCTATTAAAATTATTGCCTGTTGGTGTCCATGAAGACTATTTCTTGTCTCCGGGTTGTTGCAGGAGGTGGTCTTTTACACTTATAGATATGTCCATTTTGAATCTTTACAATTTTTTTCTGTTTAGTTTTTGAATAGCAGACTACAGTTTGAGCTGTTTAAGGATCTGCTGTCTGTGTAAGTTCTACAACCCTCCCCCCCCATTATCTGGCTTTCCTGGTGCCCACATTCTCTTACCTTTTTGCATGTGTAGTAGGCTCTGATTGGGTGCTGGATCTGAGGAATTTGGCTCTGCTGCATTGTAGATATTTGCATTCTATTCATATTTATGATCTTTGTTCTAATACATAGTTAAATTACTTGGAAACAGCCTGATCCTTTTAAGCTTTGCTTTTAAGATTTGTTAGGTGGTCCCAGAATAACATTTAGTCCAGGGCTAATTATCCCCCATACTGAGTCAAGACTTTCCTGTGTGTTCTATCTAATGTTGTGTGAATTACAAGGTTTTTCCACATGGCTGGGAACAACAGGCACTATTTCTGGCCAGTGCAAGTGCCAGCTACTGTTCGTGCCTGTTTGACTTGAATGTGAAATGTCCCCCACAGGCTTCTGTATTTGAACATTTGATTCCTAGCTCATGGTGTTCTTCTGAGAGGTTTTAGAACCTTTGAGGTATAAGACATGGATCGCAGAAATGTTTCCTAGGAAGGGGTGAGGGCCAGATCTTTGAGGATTATAGTTCAGCCTGGTCCTTATCACAGGAAATGAGACCTCGCTGTGTGTTCCCACTAGGAACTCTGCCAGGCCTTCCACCATGATGGATTCTGATGCCCAGGAGTCAATATATAGTTGCTGCTGTCAGGCATTTGTCACCATGGCAAAGAGAGTTCAGAATACACTGCTGGTTCTATTACTGTCTTTTTCTGCACTGACTAGTTTCATCACACACATGTGATAGCATTTAGTGCTTATGAGAGCCCCCTTGAGTCAACAGAGCTTTCTATTTGGCAGCTGTGTCCTCTCAGGGTCTCAGTGCTGAGAACTCTGGCTGACCTTGCCTTCCAGAACTCTAGGAACTTCACTTCCTGTCACAGACACTGCTGGCCTTTGTCTGGATTCCCTTTTCTTCATGACGCTCTCTTCCAGCACTTACAGGTCACGTTCTGGTTGTCTGTCCTCAGTGTTTTAATATTGGTCCCAGTCAGTCCGTGTTAGGTCAAATGCGGAGTCTGTAAAATGACATTTTTACAGTGCTAAAAGCAAATTTTCCCCTATATGGAATTTTTCCTACCCCCCCCCAAAAAAGTGCCCAAACAATGATTCAAGAATAAAAACTTTACCAGATAAGTAACACTGGAAGAATTTGTTAAAAGCAATCACAGGTAGAATGGAAAAGGATTCACGAAAGCCTCACATCTCCGAAAGGAAACATGAACAACTGAAGGCTTAATGAGTGTAAAAACACAAATTAAAATTTGTACAAAGCAATTCTGTACACAAATGTACATCTGAATATATAATTTACTAAGCATGGAACATAGCATAGTGGAGAAGTAAAGATTAAAGGTTCTCAATTACCTTTTCATTCTCCATGACTTCGTGCTTCCTTCCTAAATCTAGGAAGTCAACAGAAGAGATGACGCATGTGTTAAAGTGCTTGGTATATAAACACAGGGACCTATATTTACATTTGCAGCACTTAGAAAGCAGCTGCTGCATGTACCTGGGCTCCTAGGACTGGGGGGTGGAGCCAGGACCAGAGATCCAAAGGGCTCATTGCCCAGCCAGTCTCCCCGAATGGTAAGGACCAGATGCAATGAGAGACTATGTCTCAAAAATAAAGTGGAGAAGTGTTTGAACAAGACATCCAGTGCTGCTCTCCACGTGTAGTGTATCTGCTCCCCACACACACACCACAAAAAAAAAAGGTAAAAAATAGTACATAATCCAAGGCTTCACTGTTAAAAGGATTTAAAATCCATCAGAAAGCAACAAAGGGTTAGAAAGTGAAATTATTTTCTTGTTTTATTAACAACATGAAATATATCTTAGGTCACTAGCTTCCTAATACAAAAATCGATAGGGTCAAATTTAAGGAATATGATTTTGAGATCTATCTTCTCCTCATGAGAAAAAGTAAGGACCAAAAATAATCTGCATGCCATCTCACTCTGGTTCTAAACTTCATAAATTCTTTCCTTGTAATTCCTCTGATGTTGAGAGATATATGGCAATCAATTAGTTATCATAGCTTTGGTTATAGCAATTGCTGTCTCCCTGTGAATGGAACATGAATGTGTCTGAAAATGGTATAACTTAGAGTTGGTAGAACGTGACTACAATGACTTACTATGGGCACCTGTTTTACATATTAATAGCTAATATTTATTTATGTACTTATTTATTTGACAGCTTCGTGTCTGTATATAATGAATTTAGTAACCTTACCCTCACTTCTCTCTCTCATTCCTCTCCCTCTTCTACTGACACCCTTCTCATTGCATTCCTCTCCTACTGCTTTGATCCTTTTTGTAGGATCCACTGAGTTTAAGGAGAGTTGCTTGCATGAGCATGGGTTGGAGGTTATTTACTGGAGTATGGGCTACACTACTGGAAAAATGGTAGTCCTCTCCCAGCAAACACTAACTCCCAGTGTTCCCTGGAGAGGCATGGAGCTTCATGAGTTCATTGCCAGCCCGTGATGACACGTAGATGAGTCTAGTCTTGTTCAGATGACCACAGGTGCAGTGAGGTTATACGTGCAAAAAGACTCTGTCTTCTCCAGAAGACTCTCTCTTTTTTTGTAGCATACCTCCTTATCCTTTACCTCTGATATCCTTTCTGTCCCTTCTCTCATGAGTTGTCTGAGCCATTGAGAAGGTGAAATAGATAGACACGGTTTGGATATCTAAAAGCAAGCCCTAGACAGTTTCTGAAGAGCAAGACATGGGAGTTGGAGAATAAAAAAAAAAAAATTAAGAGTATTTTTTTCATATGACACAAGATGTTAGAGTGGCCACAGATGTTCCTACCTTTATTTTTTAGGGACCCCTCCCCCCATTCAATGTCAAATTGTTGTTTAGACGCAAAATCACTGAGTCTGCTAAAAGTGTCATCAAAACTTTGGTGTAAAACGAAGTGAGTTTTTGACATGTGACTGAACATGAAATGGAATAAATAGAATAAACACATGAGAATACAAAGGTCCAAAATTCGGCAAGGCAGCAACATCTAACCTGAAGCAGTCATGGCAGCTTGGGTTCCTAAAATTTTCTGAAATCTGGAGAGTAATCCCTAGTTATCCTTAACCAATTTCCCAGTTCCATTTTGATTTCGGAGAACAGGCTAACATCATCAGATACCTAGTTAGAACATTTTTTTCTCTTTTACTTATTTGTTTTTATTTTTTTATTTATTACAATTTATTCACTTTGTATCCCAACTGTATACCCCTGCCTCATCCCCTCCCATTCCCGCCCTCCCTCCCTCTTCTCCTTCCCTGCCCCTCCCCCAGTCCACTGATAGGGGAGGTCCTCCTCCCCTTCCATCTGACCCTAGCCTATAAGGTCTCATCAGGACTGGCTGTACTGTCTTCCTCTGTGGCCTGGTAAGGTTCTTCTCCCATCAGGGGAGGTGATCAAAGAGCCACTCACTGAGTTCATTTCAGAGACAGCCCCTGTGCCTCTTACTAGGGAACCCACTTGGACACTGAGCTGCCATGGCCTACATCTGTTCTGGGGTTCTAGCTTATCTCCATGAATGGTCCTGGGTATCAGTCTCAGAAAAGACCACTGGGCCCAGATTTCTTGGTCCTTTTGCTCTCCTTGTGAGTTCCTGTCCCCTCCAGGTCTTTCTATCTCCTCCTTCTTTTGTACGATTCCTTGAACTCTGCCCAAAGTTTGGCTATGACTCTCAGCATCTGCTTTAATACCCTGCAGGGTAGAGTCTTTCAGAGGCCCTCTGTGGTAAGCTCCTGTCCTGCTCCCTGTTTTCTCCCTCTTCAGATGTCTATCCTGTTTACCTTTCTGAATGAGGATTGAGCATTTTACCTGGAGTTCTCTTTCTTGCTTAGCTTCTTTAGGTGTACAGATTTTAGTATATTTGTCCTGTATCATATGTTTAATATCCACTTATAAGTGAGTATGTACCATGTTTGTCTTTCTGCTTCTGGGTTACCTCACTCAAGATAATCTTTCCTAGTTCCCACCATTTGCCTGCAAATTTTATGATTTCCTTGTTTTTAATTGCTGAGTAGTATTCCATTGTGTAAATGTACCACAATTTCTGTATCCATGCCTCAACTGAGGGACATCTGGGTTGTTTCCAGATTCTGGCTATTACAAATAAAGCTGCTACAAACATGGTTGCGCAAATGTCCTTGTTGTATACTTGAGCATATTTTGCATATATGCCCTCTATGCCTAAACAAAATGCCAGTGTGTGTATGTGTGTATTTGGGGTGGGGACTACATTTTCATTATCTAGTCATTAATGGATAAGTATCTAGGCTCCTTCCATTTCCTGTCTATTATGAATAGAAAAGCAATGAGCATGGCTAAAGATCTGTGGAGTCTGATGTTGATCCCTTCAGTTATAGTTACATTAATTTTTGAGAGGGAGTAGGTATGATTTGTTTTTTTAATTTGATTTTTTTTAAAGTTAACATCAAAGCAATGGATTTCATCAGGGCATTTCCATATCTCATTTGTCCTTTCTTGCCCTCTCTAGTACTACTCTCTCTCTTCTCTAACTCCCCTCTATAATCCACTTCCTCTTCTCATACACTTTGGGATCCTCCTTTTCTCCTTTCCTTCCCTGTCATCTCTTCTTCCCTTCCAATACCTCTTTCTGTTTATGCCAAATGTTAACACATACTATCCAATCCTTATGAAACACTGTGAGAAAGCAAATCTGCATTCTGTGCTTCAGAGAGTATCAGTAAGTTAAGAATCTATGTTCAAATACATGGTTATGAAGTTAAAATTGAATACCTTCAATTACACTGCTGAGGTTCATTTTTTAAGTCAGTGATTTTCCTCCTGAGAATTGGCTTTAAAATAATGTAAAAAAATTTAAAGCTATAATCATGTAAATACAGCGACAGTATTTAGTAATAACATTCTAAATAACTTACTGTGGTTTCAATAGTGTTGTTACTTAGTAAGTCCTGATTTGTGCCCCTATTGGAATAGGAACCAGCTGTCTGCACCTAGCCGTGTGAGCTTTAGGTCTTAGGGATTAGTGTGCATAAGCTCAGCATACAGAACCACAGGAAGAGGGGGCTTTAAAAATGTATTGTGTGTTTATAAAAGTTAGAAAGATACTAGTTATAATGATCACAGTTTTCACTTTAGACACCGGAACAGTGAAATACAGCTGCTGTTTTCCACAGTGATGCTATTTTATTACTTTTATGATTAAAAAAAATAATAACATCTGTGTCCAGCAGTTGACTAAAAGTCCCAAGGAGAAACGTAAACAAGAGTTGGAGGCTTCAGGGTGAGGCGAAGAATAAATACTGAGGTCTGAGTTAGTAGGACAGAGTCATGGGGTGACTTCAGCGTGGCTTCGGAAAGTGAACGCAGTTAAGGTAAACAATCTTATTTCTTCCAAATTCATTCTGCTGAGCAGTTCCTAACATCACACCTCACTGGAGGAAAAAAACAAAAAACAAAACAAAACAAAACAAACAAACAAACAAAAAACGGAAAGGAAGAAGGGGTGTTCAGCTATCATATAATCCACATAAGCCCTTTACCCTCTCACTGTAGAAGCCTGGAGGTTCCAATATGACAGTGAAGAAGGAAGGATGCTTTAGGTTTTTTTTTTTTATGCTCTGAAAGATCTAAATTTTACAATACATCTCTTCTGCACCCCACCTAGCGCTTCCTCATTCTCTCTTCTCCTTTGGAGGGGGCGGCGTAAGGCAGTAAATGGCCGCAAGAGGCCCAGAGAGAAAAGAAACACAAACGACGCACAACTTCAAGCAATTCTTTGATTCCATTAATCTCGGCCTTCAGTCTCAGAAGCAACAGATACTCAAAGTCTGCTTGAGAGCTTTAGGCTCAGCACAATGTCAAGTGAGTTTATTGGGGGTGCTCTACCTCTAAATAGTGTCCTATTCCCAGGGTGGCTTTGCCTGTCAGCACTGCGTCCTTAGGTCAGCTCTAGGCATCAGAGCATGGATAAGCACATGGAAGCTTTCCTTACGGAACCTATTGATTTGATCAGAATAAAAAATTTATTCTGATAAACAATTAATCCCATGGCATTCAAACATTGCTAGCCTTCCATGAACAGAATAAAATTCAATCAACCATTTGAGATCAGGGAAGGCATCGCGATCCCACTGATGATGACACCTGTAAGTCAGGTTATAATTACTTCTCCCAAATCCCGACAGTAACCAAACAGGAGCACAGCAGCAAAGCAGGGAGTGTTGCTCGTGTGTCAAGGGATAACCAGAGATCTTCCCCCCTCCCCGCTAAGGTAAGAAGCGTAAACACATTAGGGGCATCCCAACCATAAGCTGTACTTTCTCTTTCCACCCAACCTCCCCACTCACTGAACGAAATAACCGTCACATAATGGCACTTTCCTCTCGCTGAAATTTGGTCTTAAAGCGAAGCGTAACTTTCTGAATAATTATTTTCGGCTTGTAAATGGTGTCTCTCTCGACCCAACCAAGCGTGTAACAAGAAGATGGAGATGAGACTTCGCTTTCAGTTCATTTCCCTTCTTTGTAATTGACAAGCTCTCGCTGGGTGTCAACTTTAAAAGATGACAAATCCTAAATCTTAGAGGACCCAATTCAATAGTTCAGCTCTCTAAATTGTTTGCAAATTAATCTACATTTTCAAATGAGTCAGGCATGAAATATAAGATGACATCTATATTACAAAAATATTAATTTCCTTGTCTTTCTTTTTTTTTTTTTTGCCAAAGACAAAAGATACGTTTAAAATATCCATTCTGTTAAGATTTTACAAATGAACATACACTGTGCATTTTAGTGGCTTGGAATTTTCTAATTTATTTTACACTAATTCATTTCCATCTAGTTAATGCAGGTTATTCAGTTTGTAAATGTTCTGTGCATTGATGAGGGGAAAATTAAGTAGGTGAAGTATTTTCACTACACCACATTTTTAATGAAGGCTTATTTGCGTTTAACAAATGAAGTAAGGTGAGTCCCGCTGGTTTATGGCCTAGTGTGAGCCCTCTTTTCAAGTAGCCATGGCCTCAGTTTACCCATGTGTAAGTAAATACTGCTGTGCTGTTTTCATGTGAACTAATTGGCGGTTGGTGAGAATTCTGCACATTTTTAATTTCCGGCTGAGCTTGCCATCATACTGATACCGATGATTTACTGAGGTTACGGGTATATAAGATCGATGTTGTATGGTTTTTCCATCCCTCTAACATGAATCTTCTTCAGATGATTTTAAACTCCATTGAGTCACCATATATCCTGCGCCTAACAATTAACTCTAATACCGATATCAAAAGAAATTGATCTAAATTAATTAATGATCATTAAAGGACAGTCAAGCATGGTTCCTTAAATATACCACATTGCAGATAAGACTATTTCCTGAACCTGAACCCTTTAGTACATTCTAGCAAAAAGACAGGAAGAAATCTTCATTTCAGAAATGCAAGTGAAAGAATTTCTAAGCTGTGATAGACACTAGATTATTCTTAACTCAATGTCACAGCTATTATCATCAGATACTACTTTATATATGTTCCTAATATAGCAAAGTAGTCATTTACATGAACGTGGTCTCTACCACAGCTATAAAACAACAACAGCAAAAATCAAAAAACAAAACAAAACAAAATGCAAAACATGGACCAGTAAAGCAGTTAGTGAGAACGCAGGTGAAATCAACAGATTTGTGTTTGAGTCATGTATGTAAACCATGTGTTTGAACATCCAAGGTGGACTTTGTATGCCACCCAATTCGGTTTAGTTATTTTACAGATAAAGGGGGTCTGATTAATGAAACAAATCCAGAAGGAAGGGTTATTCAAAAACTAATAAGTACATTGGCAGAAGTACTTTTAGATTTCGTGTGCATTGTACCATGTGTATGGGTGAAAACGAAAAATGACTTTTTGTTTGTGAACAGAACCATGACTGACCTACTATATAGTTCATTAACAGCTGTGGCTCCACAGTAAACCTGACAGAGAGATGACACAAAAGCCCTGCTCCACGACTTCCTGATTCAGCTACCGCCATCAAGGAGGGGGCAGAGTTTTTATCTGATGTAGGTCAATGAAAGGAATATAATTTAATGCAAAACTCTGAGATTGAAGAACAGAGAAAGAAACCAGAGAGTCTAATTTGGGGTTCTGAAACAATTATGCATGAGCCCGTCTTTGATTTCAATGGTTCTAATATTACCGTTTCACTAATTAAAATGGAATCTCTTGACTGAATGTTCTTCATTGAACTATGCTGAATGTATCTCTAAAATGCTCTCTCCCACACTGGCTACACTGTGCTAATAATTCCTACATCCTGCCCTTTGGACATGGTGTCCTGTATCCAGAGAGCGTTCGTTACACATATGGGTGATGATGATACGTTTCTTCTGCTTTCATGGTTGGTGCCCTCAGAAATTCCAGTGTGAGACAGAAGGTTTTTATTCTAAAATAGTTATGTGCATAGATGTTTGTCTTCCTTCTTACACTGTGAATTCCTGGGAGTCTGTTCTCTGTATAATGTGAACTAAATGTCACAATCCAAGTTGCTGTAAAAAAATGTTTTGTTAAAATATGAGTTTGTGAGAATGCATTTCTGCAATTGTTCTGTTGACTGGCTATTTACCTTTCTCTAGGTTTGATCGTATAGGTTTTCTCTTGTGTTTTTATGGGATTCCTATGTGTGCAAATGTGTGTCTCTACATTCATATGTTTCTTGTGCTTTTCTTTTGTTTCTTTTTCTTATGTTTATTTTGCCTTATTCTTTTTTCATTTTATTTTATTTTACTATTAATCTTTAGAAGGAGAGGTGTGGGGAATATCAGAGAAGATGGGCAAGGAGAACCATAATCAGAGTACATTGAATGTAAAAAAATTATTCAATAAACAAAAATTAGGAAAGAGATGCACACACACACACACATATGTGCTTTTTATGTTTAGATACTTTTTTTTAAATACCTTGAGACTCTCAATGGTGGGACGGAGTCCCACCAATGAAATGTTGGTATACAGACTCAGTAGCCATTTCACATTGGTTGTATCTAATTCTTCCCTTTCCCAGAAATAATTTTTATTCTGACAAGGGTGGACAGTGGGATGACATAAGGAAGCAAAGGCAAAGCCGCCAAGTCATTAATTACAGATGTTGTGGGTCGATACTCCAGATTTCAGCCGTTGTTCTGATCTGCACTTGGCTGCTTAGGTTATAATTACCTTCATTGTTGGTCTTTGAAGAGTATTATAATGCTTATCCAGAAGGCCACTCATAGACTAAGGTCTCATAGAATGTGGCACATTTATGAAAAAATAGTAATTTATTATTTAAGAGATAATTTGATTATACATCTGTTTGTTGTTTCATTTCCTAGTTCTATATTTTTAATTGTTTGTTTACCCAAAGAAATTATTTCTTATCCCACATATCCATGAATCATTTGAAACACAGGTTGCTGACAAACAAAAAAAATTTTCTTTAAGATTTATTTTTTATTATTTTCAACCACGTGTGTATGAGAGCAAGAGAGAGACAGAGAGAGAGAAGGAGGGAGAGAGATTATACCTGTGGTTTTAGGTTCTCAGGGGCCAGGGGCATTGAATTCCCACCCCAGGATGTATAGGCAGTTACTCTCTAAAAGCAGTATGGGCGCCTAACCATGAAGCCATCTCTCCAGTCCTCAGAGTATTCCTTTACATCCCTAGATCACTCTGCACCCTGAAAGATATTAGCTTTCTTCATCCGTAAAATCTTCCATGAAAATATCATTTCTGTATAAATCCATACTGATGTTGTTTCTTGGTTCACCCACAGCACACTTACAGAAAGCTGCAACGTTTGGAGAGTTAATGAATGCCCCAACAGTATGAATCCATAGACACATTACCACATTTGTCAAAGCACTCAAAGCCGTAATAGTAATGGTCTTCAATGGCAATATCTTTCTATTTGATGAACAACTAGGGGCAATTTTAAAAGGATAGATAAATTGATGATAGAGAGAGATAGATAGATAGATAGATAGATAGATAGATAGATAGATAGATAGATAAGGTATTCTGCCTCAATCTGCTACTAGAATTTCAGGCATGAGACACCACACCAGCCCAATATTCTTGTTTTAGCTCTGACCTTGGTTCTGTGAAAGAACTACTCAGTGAAAGATGGGAGCAGTCACTGGATCACTTCATCTTGAACTTATTTTTGTTTTTTGGAGCTTCCTTATGGATTTGAGACACTCCCACCTCCCCCAGGCTCTTGTATAGATGAATAACCTCTTTTGCTTAGGAATCGTTTTGAGGGTTTTCCTTTAGAGGGACTGATGTCAACATGTTCTGTACTGAAGGCCACGTGGAGTCCTTTGCAGCTATTCTGGTTCTGGCACTGTAGTGAGAAGGCAACAGTGGACAGGTCATAAAGAAGTAGACACGGCTCCCTTCCAACCAAACTTTATCTACACAAGAGGTGGGATGCTGAGCCTTGGGTCATAGGTTCTCAACCCTGGGACTTCTTTTCCTATTTTGGATTCCAATTATACTGCACTAGTTTTTCAAATCTGGAACAAATATCTACCTTTGACGCTAATTTGAAGCACTTAAAGTGGCTTAATCTTTTTAGTCACGTGAATGCATAGTTGCAGTTTTCTCATGAAATAACACGAATGTACCTCTCTACTTCTTTTGTGATGACAAAATTACTGCACCTGAAGTTTTTCTTTAATCTATTGTGTGTAAAGCTGGTGTAGAAGCTGCTTTTGATGATTGCTAAATCTGTGGAATTATTCATATTAAAAGTGGCAGCACTCTTAGCCTTAGAAAAGTTTAATATATAAAAGTTTAATATATGAAAAGTTTAAATATAAGAAACCTTATGATACTTATGAAACGTCCTTCCAGACCATCTCAAGGTAAACACGGCTCGTGATTAATTTACATTAAATGGCATCTCTAACTTTTTTTGGTATCAGCATTTTACTTATCTATCCACAGTCACCGCAGAAATCTTTGCAGCGAACCCAATAGAAAACAATGCATTCTGTTTCATGTGCCATTTCTAATTGAAAAAAAAAAAAATTAAGCGTTCAACAATGTCAAAGATTTTGACCGAATGACCTAAGTTAGCATCAATAGTTACAGGATTGTAACTGTATCTTTCCCATCTGCTTTTTCTCATGTGTGAAGCAGATTTGGCCAGTTTCTTGATGCTTTCGCTTCAATATATAAAATTGTTCTCTTTAAAAAAAAATGCTGCAGCAGAGCCAGAAAGAAAATGGAGTATGTACTCACCGAGCTGTGAAATTCAAAGATCTATTCGAGTCCATTAGCTACAAAACATACATCATCCACTAACGTACTGGACAGTGAACAGAAGCCTCCGAGGAGCACAGCATATACAGACTAGGGAGAGGTAAGCACTCTAGCGAAGGTCAGATGCTGCAGATAGCAGTTTAGACATTTCCCAGGATGGTAAGCAGGGTTGGTGTTCAAGCAGTCCTTTCCAAAGCTGTCTCTCCATCTCCGGTGACCACTGTCGGGATTTTACAAGATTCCCTTAGAGATTTTTCAGTGGTCTTTATTTTGACCATAGATTATATATATATATATATATATATATATATATATATATATATATATATATATATATATTTGACACGCTTTTCATTTTAGGAGGTTTCAACCCGTGTAGCTTTGGAATGGTTGGTATGTATTAAGCATCTTGTAAGTTTTATCTAAATGATGAGGATAAATAGGAAAGGAAATAAGTAAGCTTCCGTGTTCAGCAAGAAACTTAAAGCAGTATTTACCCAGCATGAGTTTCAGTACTTATGAAGGGAAATGATTCATACCTGTCTTCAGTTTTTAAACCCTTCCCCAATTGTTGCCATGAGGTAGAAAAATACTTAAGTGATGTTTGCCAAGATTAAAAATAACTCAATTAAAAATTTCTTCTGGAGTCACACTCATCTGTTTTTTTTTTTTTGTTTTTTTTTTTACTGTCACATGTGCAGGTTTTATGCTCTTGTAAGAGAAAGCGCTAACTGGTAATCACATGAGCAGCAAAATGTCTCTTACGCATAACAAAGGACAGTCAAGGGATGAGATTGGTGAGTATCCTAATTCCAGGCAGTATTTTCTCCATGTGCTCACACCATTGCACCCGAAAGGAAGAATGTGCATGAACTGAGACATTTATAGTTAGAACAACAAATAATTCAAAGAATCCTGAGATTACTTGTAACAGCTAAAATAAGTTAGGAATTCAGAAGGACCGAATATCTTCATCCTTTATAACAACAGAGGTTATAGCTGTGATAATCCAGCACTTGTTAAGTGCTTGCTCCAGGAAACATCTGTGTAATGATGTCACATGTTCAAAGTTCAAAATATCTTATTCCGCACTTAGACCTGAGCACTATCTAGGCATGGGGACACTTTCTTTCTTTCTTTCTTTTTTTCTGTTTTTTTTTTTGTTTTCCATAATTTTATTTTTCTCATTAGTTACATTTTGTTAATTCTGTATCCCAGCTGTATCCCTCATTCCCTCCCCAATCCCACCCTCCCTCCCTCATCTCCTCCCTGCCCCTTTCCAAGTCCATTAATAGGGGAGGACCTCCTCCCCTTTCATATGACTCACTTTTGTCAGGTATTTTCCGGACTGGCTGCAAAGTCCTCCTCTGTGGCCTAACAGTACTGCTCCTCCCTTGGGAGGTGGGGAGGTCAAAGAGCCAGTCATTGAGTTCATGTTAGAAATAGTCCTTGTTCCTCTTACTATGGGAAAACAATTGATTACTGAGCTATCACGGGTCACATCCAAAATAGAAACTAAGAATCACAACCAAACCTTCGGCAGAGTGCAGGGAATCATATGAAATAAGGGGAGTTTGATGTGGAAAGAATAGGAGCTCCACAAGGACCAAACGTATCTGGGCACAGGGTCTTTTCTGAGATGGACACTCAACCAAAGTCCATGAGAGGATAAAACCTAGAACCTCTGCTCGGATGTGACACTTTCTACAATGTGTTGTGTTCCAGCCACTGGAAATTTATTCATAAAGTGATTATCAACTTTGAGTTTAGGGAGAAATGAAGACTAGTAAAAAATATATACACACACACACACATACATCATTTAATTTGAAGGAGATTTCTGAATCTGCTATTACAATCTAACCTGTGAATACTAAGAACTCTGCAGTGTTTTAGTGAGAAAGCTCACTTCATGTCAAATGTTTTAGCTAAAGCCTATTAAAGGTATATTTTTAAGAACTGCGGAGAAGGCTAAGTTGTTAAAGTGGACGTTGCATTATACAGTTCTCACCCGAGTGCTGGGGAAGTAGAGACAGGAGAATCCTGAAGCTTGCTGGCCAGCCAGCCTGGCTAAATCAGTGAGTTCCAGGGTCAGTGAGATAGCCCATCTCTAAAAGCAAGGTGGAGGATTGCAGACCAAGAAACCAGAGGGCTGTCCGTGATCTATACATGTACACATGTACATGCGTAACCACAGAGAGACAGACAGACACACACACACACACAAAGCACACATGCATGCACTATTTCAGAGACCCCCCAAAATAATCATCACTTTACAGACAATTACAAGAAGAAAAACAAAAATACAAACAGTAAATATTAGTGGTGCAATTTTCTTCTTCCTCATTTTCCCCATTTTAATTTTTCCCTACAATATCTTGAGAACGATTGCCCTCAAAATGAATCTGGGTATTTTCCTTCATGCTTGGACCATAAATAGATTACCGCTTTAGGAATCTGTTCCGAATCAGAAGTTACCTACTGACTGTAATTTATTTTGAGTGGATGTAGCTAAGTGGACATGAAAAGCGCAGGCTTGCTCAGTGCCCATTTGAACACTTCCTGCAGCGCAGCTATAAGACAAGTGTGGCTGGAATCTGAGTGGGAAAGTCATATAGCTGGAATTCGATGGTTCTCTTCTTACCAATTCTTTGAATTATGACTCCTGTGCATTTCAATCAATCTTCTTAATGGCACCAATCATTTCTGTGGGGTCAGAGTTTTGCCATAACGTGGAACAGCATGGTGTAATAACTTTTCTTTGTTAGTACAGCATAACTAATCAACCACTTCCTTTTAATGTGTGATTGGATTTAGTAAAACCATAGTTCAAACAAATGAAGGTCTATTGCTGACCTCAAAATGGGACCTGGGTCTACGGAGACCCTTTAACACAGCCACTGAATGAATTCTTTTCTTCGCTCTGCTTTCTTCAAGAAATGAAATCTCTCATGCAGCGAGCCTAGAAGTAAAATCACGAGAGTGTGTTTGTAGGGTGATGACTGACTGGTGTGCTCCCCAGCTCTGATCTAAATGTTAAAGGAAAACCACAATGTTCTTTGTGCCAATTTTATATACATGTGTGATTTATACAGAAATTTCCACTTTTTCTTTTCAAACGTTATTAAATCAGGACAACTGCCTACCACATTCCCATTTATAATAGCGTCACATTCTTTCAGGGTTGTCATGTAGATAATAGGCAATCAGGAGGGAAAGTTTTTCAAAATTGTAGTCCTTTAGATGTTACAATTAAATTAATTACAAATCTCGAGTAAACAACTCTTAATCACATTAAACATCTCTGCCGCATTATACACAGTTTTGTTATGATGTAAATTGAAAGCCAATGGAATATGTTTTAGAATAAACACAGCCACACAGTCCCAAAGCTCTCGCTAACCCTTTATTAATAAACAGATGCGTGGCAAAGACGTGCCCCAAACATCTGCTCTTGCTAAAAGTGGCATCTTGTCTTTCAGTCTTAATAGGGGCAGTTTGATAACCTAAATAATACTTATTTTTAATTTTTTACATGAATAGTCTACGGCTAGCCAATTCTTAAGCACTTTGTTAATTAGCAAAGTAGCTTGGCAAAATAAACCGTCTCATCAGAAAGTCAAGGAAAGGTGGCCAGTGACCAAAGAAAATTATCTAAAGACCCAGGCCCTGAAGCAGTGGATTTTTGCAGAGAAGTTTACAAGGCTGATCTCAGATACTATAGAAGGTAGGGTAGGGAGATGGCGGTGAGAAAGATAAGGTAAAGAAACTGATTCTAACGGTAGCTTCTAGGGAAAAAAGTGAGGTAAGGGAGAGAGAGGGAGACAGACAGAGAGAGGGAATTCTGATGAATGGCAAACTGATGAATGCCTTCATGATTACCGTGTCACAGACATGGTGTTGGCCTTTAATATGCCTGTGGTATAAAAATATATCAAGATGAACGGTGTGCAGTCTAAAATTCTAATGCTAGGATGTGGGCTTGTGTTCATCATGACTATCTTCAGTCAAAGAGCTGAGAATGAGCATTTCTTTGGCACCACATGATGTTCTCTAGTCAAAGAAAGTTTGATGCAAATTGAGATTGGCTTTGCAGCAGATTCATGAGACCATGCGTACTATCGCAATTCACTTCCACTTAAGTAGCCCCAAAGTGAGAGGCCCAGGCAGCAGTTCTGATATGAAATTTTAGAAAAAAAAAAAAAATCTGCCTCTCTGAATTTGAATCCGGTGGCTTCAGAAATCTCAGCTGGGACCAATAGGCTCTTGGGATTATGATGAGGCCTTCCTAAACTCATAGTACCTTTCTAGAAAAATACTTGGAAGTTGGTTCTACCTATTACAGTGTTTTTGTGTCTGTGTGTGGAATGGATAAAAAAGAACAGCTGACAGAAATGAAAATCATATTTTGGGGTGAAAGATATTCACTGACCCATATAAAATATGTCTCCAATTGTTCTACACATTTCAAGCTACAAATTATAACCTATCCCAGATACAAGCTTTAAATGTACTGGAATGAACTAAGTGATCATCTTTGTAATGACTTGGTCTAAATTCTTCTCTTCCTGACCTTGCCTACTCACCTAAACACATTCAGCAAACATGCAGGTACTACTCTAGGCTCCATGGATGTGGGAACCCCGGCTCTGCTGTTCTGCATCCTGTTCTTCAGCAACCCCCAACCCCTTTGGATGTGTGCTGCACTTGGGCAAGTCCAGGGTTATCACTGAAACTCATGTGAGCTAAGTGAAACTTCAAGAAGAACACAAGCTTCTGCTTGAAGTGATGGTAGATGATTCACAGAGCAGTTGGCAGGGACAAGAAGAAGAATGGCTCTTACGACCTCCTTTTCATAAGGCCACCGCTTGGAAAGGATATCAAATACAAAAATCTAGATTTGATCTTTTAAATTCGGTAATGCCTTCCTCCACATCCTCTCCAGCATGTGCTGTCACTTGAGTTTTTGATCTTAGCCAATCTGATGGGTGTAAGATGGAATCTCAGAGTCATTTTGATTTGTACTTCCGTGATGACTAAGGATGTTGAGCATTTCTTTTAGTGTTTCTCCACCATGCTATATTCCTCTGTTGAAGAGGGAGGGAGGGTGGGGCTGGGAGGAGACGAGGGAGGGGGTTACAGCCAGGATACAAAGTGAATAAATTGTAATAAATAAATAAATAGGAAAAAAGAATTCTCTACTAAGCTCTGTACCCCATTTTTAATTGGATTATTTGGTTTGTTGATGTCTAATTTCTTGAGTTCTTTATATATTCTGAATATTAGCCCTCTATGTGGTTGATGAAGATTTTTTTTTCCCAGTCTATAGGCTGTCATTTTGTTCTGTTGACAGTGTCCTTTGCTTTACAGAAGCTTTTCAGTTTCATGAGTTCCCATTTACTAATTGCTGATCTTAGAGCTTGAGCTGAGCCCAGGGGGTCCTGCAGAGACTGATACACCAACCAAGGACCATGCATAGAGAGGGCCTAGACCCCCTGCTCAGATATAGCCAATATGTAGTTCAGTCTCCATGTGGGTTCCTGAGTAAGGGGAGCAGGGGCTGCCTCTGTCATGAATTCGGTTGTCTGCTCTTTGATCACTGGCCCCTGGCAATGCAGCCCTGAGGATCCAGGGCACAGTGAAAGAGGATCCAGGCATCCTGATGAGACTTGGTAAGCAATGGACAAATGGCAATGGAGGAGAACTCCTCATTTCAGTGAACCAGGGGAAGAGGATGGGGGGAAGAGGGAGGGTGGGACTGGGAGGAGTTGAGGGAGGGGACTACAGTCAGTATATACAATGAATACATTGTTAAAAAATTTAAAAGATACAAAAAAAAATCTTCACTGCCATATACAAGGAACATTTTGTTCTTCCCATGAAGCCGTGCTAGGTAATTCCCCCTCTTTTACCTTTCCCTGGGAATGACAAACACTAGAGCTGCATCTCAATGATAGTACGATCAATAGAATGACACACAACTGGAATTCCAGCCCCAGGAAAACAGAGGCAGGGGGATGACTCAAGGTTAGCTTGAGCTACATAGTAAGCAGGAAAACAGTCCTTGCTACATGGAGACATATTGCAACAAAACAAAGCAAAATGCACATATGCAAATAACAATGTGTACTCTTAAACAAGCAGTTTAAGAGTAAAAATACGGTTAGAACTGATATGACCAGGTTAATTGTTTGGGACGAAAGAATTTGTGAGGCACTTCTCGTTTTCCACAGTAGCTATTCAATAATCCAAGAAGTTTCCAAACAATTTTCTTTTTGTTGTTCTGGTAAGAAAAAAGAATCTTGTAGAAAAGTTTGTGTTCTTACACATATCTACCAGGCATCTTCAGTCTTAGGATCTCAAAAATATCATAGAGCATTGGTTAGATGTTGGTATTAGAGAGGGGACTGGCAGGCTATAAGGTCTCAAAGGCTCCATTTATATTGCGTTGAACAATAGCCACTCTGCATTTCTTTCCCCAAATCGATTTGCTATATATATATATATGTATATATATATTTTTATAAGCACTTCACATCTGTTTATCTGTGTGCTGGAAGAATTGTTTAACACTTTTCTCTAATTCTTGTGTTGTGGAATGATTATTCCACTTTATGAATATATTTTTATTTATTAATATTATATATTAAAATAATTTAGTCACTCTCCTAGGCCCATCACTTCACAGTCCATCGCTGCAGGGAAATTTAAGAAACTGGAAGCAGCTACTTGCACCCAGAGTCAAGAGCAAGTAGTCCCCAGAAGAATCAGAAGAAACTGTAGAGAGCTCCATGCAACATGGAAGAGAGCCCTGCTCCAGAAGGGAATGGTAGACATTTGTAGTCAAGGCTGTCAAATAGCCCAAGGTCACTCTAAAGCAAATCAAATCACCCAACACTTGAAGGAAATAATCAAAAGTAGAAATCATAATCTATCAGGAAAATTGTGAAATCTCGTAAGAAACTATTCCATAATGAAAGGGAGACTGCACAGGTACTTCCAAGCGAACACTGTAGACAGTGTCCACTTCCCCTCTAAGTTTTGTTCACAGTGCTTCTACCCAGACCTACCGCCCCACATCTCTCTCTATTCCCTTCCCTGTCTATCGTTCTATACATTTATCCAAGTTGTGCAAGTGATCTCTGGAAAATATCAGAGATTTTGACACGAAAATGCATCAGTGTTTTCTGATGCTGGAAACCTCAGCCATCTTTCCCAAGGCATTGTGATGAAGAGAAGAATGGCCGAGACAGTATAAGAAAATGAAGTCTCTGAGTAATCAGATGTGCTTTCTTCTACTGACATCACTGTTGACCAGTTGAGACCTTAGTTTTGTTATTGTTGTGTGTGTGTTTTTTTAAAGAGTATAGTTGATTAAAAGTTAAAAATCATTCTGTGAACTTCTAACATAGTCTTTCAAGTTTGGATGTATATAATTGGCAAGTAAAATAGCAACCTTTAAATGAAAAAAAAAATCCATTTGTGAAGCTTTTGAGAAAAATAAATGGTTAAATGGCAGATTTTTTTTTCCCCAAAACATCTTTGTGATGATGGATGTGTTTCAATATTTAGATTAACAGGGAAAAATGTAAACATATCTTTATTGAAAACATAAAGACCCCTTTTTTTCCGGAGTCAAAAATTTAAAGTAAACTTCTCAAAGTTAATGCTTATTTGTCTAGTGCATGAACAGTGGGGAGAGAAAAACCATCAACTAAAATTTTCTCTGTTTAAAACAGGAGAAAGAATGATGTGCTCCCTAAAGTACACATTGAAATGATGGTAAGAACACTAAACAAATGGTGGTGGGAGCCTGTTTACTCTGAAATGCTGTACAGTGGTTCACAAGAACAGATAGAATATGCCAGAGTTCAAATATAACCATCATGCTCAAGTTCCATCATGTGACGTACATCATTCCTTTGCGAGACATTCCAAATCGAAAAGCTCCAGATGATTAAGCAAACTCTGTGTAAGGTAGTTCACCCTGAAGGACTTAAATTCACGGATTTTTTTTTTTTTTCCTGATAGGTGATTTCTGAATGAATAGTTCTGGTCTGAAATCTTAATGAGAGGGTGTGAATTTAACTATCAAATACATGCGATGGAAACTGCAACTCCCAGTAGCTCTAGTAAATTCTTCTTTATAGCTCCCAAGGGTTTCTGAACATGACAACTGACTTTCTCAAGATTGTCATTGGTAAGAAAGACCTGGAAACTCAAAGTCCCCCGGCAAGCTTGAGAGTGAGTTGTCAGTATCACTGCAGGTGACGGACTGACTCAGACATGAAGAAGGCAGAGTCAAGAGGATCCATGCAGACACAAGGAAAGCGTGGGCAAGAGAAGCAAGGTAGGAATTTCTTGATTTCTCCCAAACCAGAAGTTATTTCCTATCATTCAAACCTCTGCTGGTCTGTTCCCCACAAAATATATTTATGGGAATACCTTGAACCTAGGTAACTGCAGACTCAAAGGTACTGACAACATTATTCTGCTACTAGGAGCCTCTCTGTGTGTCTGAGTCTGTGTGGAAGACATCATTTTCTGATTCTTTCACATCTAGGACTATAAACACCTTCTAAATTCCAGGTCTTGACTCAGTCCTTACCACCATACTTTCCACAGTAATAAATTTAAAACAAGGAAAATAAGTATATTCCCAAAAGTATTAATGCTGAATAAAAATAGAGTGTATTGTGAAGAATAAAAAAAATTGAACATAATTAATAGCTGTAGAGAATTTCTTCAATCATACCATGTAAGAAGGTAAATGATCATATGTAGTTCTGAGATGTAATGCAAAGAGGTTCACTGTTCTCCTCAGTTTTTACACCCAAAGCCAAAGGTATAACACACACACGTTAGTTAAAACGTACTTATGAAAAACCTAAGAAAAAGCCTACATACATACATGTGTGTATGTGAGTGCATGTAGGTACACAAAACACTTTTTAGAAAACCTGAACTCATAAGCCTTGTGCTATACACTGTGAATATTCACATATTTTTCTGCTGTAAGGTTAATGAAATTTCAGAATGCCCTGCCAAATACAGCATCTAAAAGCAAAATGTTTATATTAGGAACTCCCAAGCCAAACCCAAGAATATGATATAAGTATGATTTTCTGCTAATTAGATTTAGTCTAGGAATGTAAGAATGGATTAATAATAGAACATCAATAAACATAAGTCATGTAAAAAGAAAAAAAAGTGTTTGAATAGATGCTGTCAAGATGTTTGACATAATACTGTTTTGTGCAAATGACTTAAAGCACTACAGTTAAACAGGAGTTTACCAAAACATAGTAAGCTAAATAGTGTTTACCAAAACCCAAGATAAAGCATTGTCAAATGAAGAAAAGTTGAAAGCTACTTAATAACTGCTAGCATTGAGTTCTATCAATTTAGTATGTGATGTGTGACAAGCAAACACCACAAAAGCAAAGATACAGCACCAGCCCATAATTCCATTTCAGGAAATCATGGTCATCAACTAAAATGTTTTTTAAATAATAAAATCTATCCTAGTACATATCATTTAGTAGTATTTTTATTAACTTCGTCACATATTTTCTTTGCCTCAGTTCTTCCATCAAAAAAGTAGTGAAATGTTAAGTGTCTACCCTGTCATTAATTAAAGGAGTGAAATGATTTAACAAATACACAATCTCCATGATGCCCAGAAAAATGGTACTTCTTGTTCCTTATAATAATTACCATGGTTATCATTTCATCTATCTATCTGTCTGCTTGTCTATCTGTATGCATATATGTCTGGAATTCAAGTCAGAATTTTCTTTCCTGTAGGGTTCTGAAGCTGTTTAAATCAATTCACTCGCAATCTTCGCTCCTTACTCAACATGAAACTTCATGTTCTCATCTCCTTGACTTACTAATAGTGCAAAATGAAGGCAAATGCATCCTTTGTAAAATAGTCTTAACCTGGCTGTAATGACATTAAACAAGGGAAACTTTCCTCTAGCCTCACTGGACAGTGTATTTAGCCACTCAAACAAAACAAAACAAACAAACAAACAAAAAGCCTATCTTAGTGCTGAAATAGTCAAGCCTCAGAAATTAGATTCACTTACATAGTTATTCATTCTTCCCTAGGTGATCTTATAAAATAAATCAAATTAAATTACTAGAATTGTACTTGTGTCTACCTGATATCAGCCCTTGTACTTATTTTCTGTTTACTATTTAAAAATGACTTACATACGTAGAAGAAACCTCTCTTATTCACTGTTTGTAACTAATTTAAATTGGAAAAAAACATTAGAAGGTGGAAAAATTCCTATATTCATGGATTGGCAGAATTACTATTATGAAAATGACTATATTACCAGAAGCAAACTATGGTTTCCATATAGTCCTTATCAAAATCCCAATGACAATTTTAGCAGAAATAGAAAACAAACAAACAAAAACTTCGCATTTCACTTCGAAATGCAGAAGACACTGACCAGCTAAAACGTGAGAAAAACAACGCTAGGGGTATCATAATAATTTCCCAGAATCAGAAAAAGAAAATAGCATAGTAATTGAACAAAAGTGGGTTCCAGGGCAGTCTCTGGGGAACTAAACCTTAAACAATGCATGTGTTTTCATAAATAACCACAGAGCATAAAACGCCACATAAGGATACAAAGTAAATCTTTTATATTAGATAATTAAAGGGATGAAGAGCAAGATTAAAAGAGAGGATCATGATTTATTCACTCCCTTACTTTCTTAATGAAGAAATACAACAAATAATTAAAATCACCAAGAAAGTATTTTCTTGCTGCTAGAAATGTAACATTCTTTCCTAACTTTCCGATACTTCCAGCTTTACAAATGAAACTGGTTTAAAGTTGCTTTTAAAGTCCTCAGAAAAGTAAGTCCCTGGCTCTGCAAAATGGGCATGCTTTGCACTTTTAATTTTTATAACTGACATGAAGAATGTGATTGAAGAATTATTATCGCTTGTTCTTTCTAGCATATTTTGACTCCCGAGGTTATCAGAATTTCCCCTCCCCATATTATCTGACAGCTGAAATTACACAAATCCTATTTCGCTGGAGAGCTAATAGCTTTACCTTGTGTGTCGTTAGCACCATCCATATAAGGAAGTAGAAAATGTGAGGTGTGGATTTTTGAAATATGATAAACCAAGAATACTGTTAGATGGAGCACAAGGTGTGACTCCAGGCCACACATATTCTTATTAGAATAAACATGCCTGCGTTTTATTGTACTAAAATAGTCAGCGTTCTGTGCTAAGAGTTGACATCTTTCAAATTATTTATTAAGTTAGAATATATAAACCTAAGATGAAGTATGTTTTCACTATCATTATTTTAATGAAATACACGGCACAAGGGACCACAAATAGGCAGACAAACATATTTATGTTTGAGAATATGCAGTTGGGATGGAGAAACTATTTGTTTATATGTTTTGGACCTGAATACTTTTTCAACATGGTTTTTGATGTTTATATAAGCTGTATTTTAAGAAAATATACATGCAAATTATATCACCCTTGAATATTCAAAATTAAAACACATTAGTGTATTTACTTAAATATAAACTTTAATAGTCACATGTTATTCATAATTACAACGCTTAGATTGCAATGGATAGTTTTGATCTCAGTAATGTTGAAAGTGTCTTCTTCATACTTTGCATTTGCACAACCATTTTCATTTAAACATGTTCTAAACATGTTCTTTTCTTTTGTTTGAAAAGGAGCAGAAACATTTTGTGTTTATTTAAAAATATATACAGATGGTGCCAGGGCCTTTTAATTTTAATAATTATTTAGTTATTCATTTATATATTTTTTTACCTTAAGGTTTCGCTTATATATGATATGCAAATCAAAATGACCCTGAGATTCCATCTTACACCTGTCAGAATGGCTAAGATTAAAAACTCAAGTGACAGTACATGCTGGAGAGGATGTGGAGAAGGGGAACACTCCTCCATTGCTGGTGGGAGTGTAAACTTGTACAACCACTTTGGAAATCAATCTAGTGCTTCCTTAGAAACCTGGGAATAGATCTACCTCAAGTCTCAGCCATACCACTCCTGCACATATACCCAAAATATGCTCTACCAAACAGCAAGGCCATTTGCTTAGCTATGCTCATAGTGGCATTATTCAAAATAGCCAGAAACTGGAAACAACCCAGATGCCCCTCAAACACGAAGAAAGGATAAAGAAAATGTGATTACATTTACACAATGGAATACTACTCAGATAAACAAGGAAATTATGAAATTTGCAGGCAAATGGATGGAACTGGAAAAGATCATCCTGAGTGAGGTAACACAGACCTAAAAAACACACATGAAGTGAGCCTAACATAGCTCTCTTCTGAGAGGCTCCACCCAGCAAAGGATGGACAGATGCTAAGAATCACAGCCAAAGACTGGGCAGAACGCAGGGAGCCTTGTGGAAGAGTTGGGAGAAGGATAGAAGGACCCAGAGAGGACAGGAGTTTCACAAAAAGACCAACAGAGCCAACTAACTAGGGCCCAGGGGGAGTCGTAAAGACTGTAGGCCGCCTACCTATATATACTGGATGGGAAAGTTGCTCTTCTTGGCCTGTTTCTGACAAGGACTTTTTTGCATTCAGGCTAATCACTTCCCCCTGGTGGAGCTGCTTTGCCAGGTCACTGTGGAAGAGGATGTGCTCAGCCCAGAGATGACTTGAAATTTGGGGGTGGGTTAGTGAGGGGGTCCTGAGTGGTAGGGGAGGAGGTAGGAGGGAGGGTGGGAGCAGGAGGAGAGGAGGATGGAGACTGGGATTGGGATGTAAAGTGAGCAACTAAATAAATAAATTTAAAAGTTAAAAAGAAAGGGGAAAAGGAAAGAAAATCCTCCTGCCACATAATAATCAAAACACTAAAGGTACAGAACAAAAGAAAGAATATTAAAATCTGTAAAGGAAAAAGCCCAAGTAATATATAAAGGCAGACCTATCAGCATTAAACCTGACTTCTCAACTAAGACTTTAAAAGCCAGAAAGGCCTGGGCAAATATCTTGCAGACCATAAGAGACCACAGATGTCAGCACAGACTACTACACGAAGCAAAACTTTCAATCACCATAGATGGAGAAAACAAGACATTCCACTGCAAAAACTAATTTAAACAATATCTATGCACAAATCCAGCCCTACAGAAAAGACTAGAAAGAAAACTCCCACCCAAGGAGGTTAACTACACACAAGAAAACATGGGAAATAATTCCACCGCAGCAAAAGCAAAGTACGCATGCACATGCACACACACAAATGCACACACACACACAAACACACACACACACACACTACCGCCACCAGCATCAAAATAAGAGGAACTAACAATCATTGGTTATTAATATCTCTCAACATCAATGGACTCAATTCTTCAACAACAACAAACAAAACACAACAGGATAACAGAGTGGATGCATGAACAGGATCCACCATTCTGTACATACAAGAAACACACCTCAGCAACACTGATAGACATTATCTATGAATAAAAAGATGAAGAAAGGTTTTCCAAGCAAACATGCCCAAGAAGCAACCTGGAATATCCATCCTGATATCTAATAAAATTGATTTTCTGCCAAAATTAATTGAAAGAGTTGGGGAAGGAAACTTCATACTCATCAAAGGAAAACTACACCAAGAAGACATCTCAATTCTGAGCATCTATGCCCCAAATACAGGACCAGCCACATTTGTAAAAGAAACATTACTAAAGCTCAACTCACACATAGAACTCCACATATTAGTAGCAGGAGATTTCAACACCCCACTTTCACCAATGGATAGGTCCTTGAGACAGAAACTAAACAGAGAAATAATGAAACTAATAGATGTCATGAACCAAATGGACCTAAGAGATATCTATAGAACTTTTCACCCAAACACGAAAGAACATACCTTTATCTCAGAACTTTTTCCAAAACTGACCATATACTCGGTCATTTCAACCAATACAAGAAAATCAAAATAACTAACTCCTTGTACCTTATCAGATTACCATGAAGTAAAGCTGGACTTCCAAGACAAGAGAAAGCCTACAAACTCATGGAACTTGGACGGCTCTCTACTCAATGACCACTGGAACAACGATGGAATAAAGGAAGACATTAAAGACTTTCTAGAATCTTGGGATTTTTCCAGATCTGGGTTAGGGGAAAGCCCAGGAAGTCCACATGAGCCCCACTCCCCAGCTGAGACTCCTAGCAACAGGGGATATAGAACCTAAAGTGGCCACTTCCTGTAGCCAAGCCAGACCTAAAGGATAAAATAAATAAGAAATTATATGGCGAACATATTCCATTACAGATGTGTGGAGCACTGCTCAAAGACACTGAAACTAGATACTGTAAAAGTGAAATGTGCACAGTTCTTGCATGAAAAAAAATCTAACGTGCTTCTATCCATAGACCTAGGGTCAAGAATTTTGCCTTCATTCAACATCAAAAGTGAATAAAATAGTAAGTGATTCTGTGTTTGTAGTGTTACATCAAGAGATTGTAGGTGTATGGAACTCTGAGTGAGAGATTTGCCCCTGGCCTCAAATGACTTTCTTTCTTATTTTCTTTTCTTTGCTTAGTTTTTTCTTCTTTTTCTTTATCCTTTTCTCACACCACATCTCTCCTACACCCTCCCATCCCTCCTCTCCTCCCACCTCCTCTCACCACAGATCTACTGCTTCTCTATTTTTCTTTAAAAAAAGGCAGGCATCCAGTGATATTAACTGAACTGAACTTGGCATAACAAGATGCATAACTAGGCACAAATGTTCATATCAAGGCTGGGTATGGACAAGGCAACCCAGTAGGAGTAAAAGGCTGCCACAGCAGCAAAAGAGTCAGCGACAGCCCCTGCTCTCACTGCTAGGAGTCCAATATAAACCCCAGCGTGTGTGTGAAGGCCCTAAAGCAGACCCATGCAGGCTCTGTGATTGCCACTTCAGTCTCTCAGGGCTCCTATGAGCCCTTGAGTCTGTGGGGTTTTTTTGTAGGGTCCTTGACCCTTGCTGCTCCTACAATCATTCTTCTTCCTCTTCTCTTCCACAGGTTTCCCCAAACTCTGGTCTCTGCATCTGTTTCCAGCACTTGCTGGCTGAAGCCTCTCTGATGACCATTGGACTAGGCACTGATCTATGAGTATAGCAGAATATAATCGGGGAATTATTTCATTGAATTCTTAAATTTTTAACTTATTTAAGTTTCCTTACTTTACATTCCAAAGGTGCCTCTCCTCTCCTTTCAATCCCTCCTCCCCCTTTCCCCTTCTCTCGCTCTTTTCCCCCAGAAAAGGGGAGTTCCCTTCTCTTGAATCAACCCCTCCACAGCACAGCAAGTCACATCAGGACTGAGTATAGCCTCATCCATTGAGGCCAGGCAAGGCAGCCCTGCCAGGAGAAGTGATACAAAAGCAGGCAACAGAGTCCATGTTAGAAACAGCGCCCCCTCCACTCGCTATGCCACCCACATGAAGACGAAGCTGCCCATCGGCCACATATGTGCAGGTCCAGATCATGCATGCTCCTTAATTGATGTCTCATTCTCCGTAAGCCCCTATGGGACTGGGTTAGTTGTCTCTGTTGGTCTTCTTGGGGGGTTCCGGTCCCCTCCAGGTCCTTCCGTCTTTCCCTCAACACTTCCACAGACCTCCCAGAACTCTGCCCAATGCTTGGCAGCAAGTCCCAGCATTTGTCCACCCAGCTTCTGGGTGGAGCCTCCCAGACCACAGGTGTGTTAGGCTCCTGTCCGCCTAGTGTCAGGAGAGGGCTCTCTTCCGTGGGGGTGGGTCTCAGGTTAGGGCTGTCATTGGTTTACATTCCCTCAATCTCTGTTCCCTCGTTATCCCTACACTTCTTGTACACAGGGTAACTTTTGAATGGCGGGTTCTTTCGGTAGGTTACTGTTCCCCTCCTTCCACTAGTCCTGGCTGGCTAGGAGTTGGTCACTCACTTTGGTCTCCATGCCCTCCCCAACCCGTGAGGAGTCTCACCTAGAGTCACACCCATATCCTCTCAGGAGCCTACCTTGTCGCAGGCCTCCGGCTTGTCAAAGAGACGTCCCCCTCAGTTTCTCCTCTTGTTCCCAGCCCTCTCACCTCCCACCCCTGTTCTCCCCACATCTTATCTGCACCCTTGTTTCTTCCCCATTCCACCTCCTGTCCAGTCTCCTCTCTTCTTCCACTTCTTCTGTCTATTCTATTTCCCCTTGTGTGTGACATTCTGTCACCATCCTTTGGGCTCTCCTTGTTAGTTTCTTTGGGTCTGTGGATTGTAGTACGGTTATCATGTACTATAGGTCTAGTAGCCACTTCTAAGTGTATACATACCAGGTGTGTCTTTCTGGGTCTGGGTTACCTCACTCAGGATGATCTTTTCTAGTTCCATCCATTTGCTTGCAAATTCCACGAGTTCCTCATTTACTTGTTTGTGTGTTTTTGCTTTTGGTCAGTTGTGTTTGGTTCTACCCTAGATCTCTGAGTCGTCTGGGTTCTAGGTCCTGACCCGCTCATCACTAGGTATTGATCAGTCATTAATTGGCCTTCCTACAAGCTCTGAGGACCAGTGCCCCAGCACATCTCACAGGCAGGACATGCTGCTGGCTGGGTTGGTATCCCAGTCCCACTACTCACTGCCTTGCCTGGCTACAGAAGATGGCAAGTTCATGCTCCATATCTTCCATTACTGGGAGTCCTCTCTAGGGTAGCCCTCACAGGCTCCAGGAAGTTTCCACTGCCCTGGGTTCCTATTCCAGTCACCTCTGCTCATACTCTCTCCCTAAGCCCCTCCCTCCACAACCTGATCCCTCCTGTCCCCATCTCCACCGACTACCTGCCCCCTCATCCTGGTGGCACTAGCCTTTAATCCCAGAACTCAGGAGGCAGGGGCAGGCAGATCTCTTGTAAGTTCGAGGTCAGTCGGGTCTACAAAACTAAATGGCTTTCTTAGGAAGTCTTCACTGTAGTCAAATGATTAGGTAGTATAATAAGACTGAATGCAAGCACCACCACTTAATAGATATGGAAACTTCAGAGAGTTATTTATCACCCGTGAACCTTGGGTCCTTTGTGTATTGAAGAAGAATAAAGAGTCAAATCAGCCTCAGGATACTGAGTATCAGCTGGATCATGTGCCAGGAGTCAGTAAATACTCAGCAAGTGTGAGCCATAGACAGTTGGATATGGAGAAGACAGGATCTGTACTAACGGCTAAACTTCGCACTTTCCCCTCCATTTTACTGTTATTTAGTAATAACAAACAAACAAAGGAGTGGATATCAGAAGCAACTAACTTAAATTAACAAACAAAAAAGGAGTGGATATAAGAAGCAACTCATTTAAATTTATTGGTATCAGTATTGAGACTATGAAGTACTGACCCTTCATGCTTTCTAAATTAAGACCAGAAATTGGGTGCAGTGGCAGACAATTGTGATCCCAGCTCACTGAAAATACAACTGGAGGACAAGGAGTTCAAGGCCATCTGAAGACACATGGACTGACTCAAAATACGTAAATCAAACAAAATAGGTTAAGAACATTAAAATAATGCAGATAAAAGTTTTAAACTATATTATGTGTTAAAATTCTAACATAAGAGTTCTAAGATCAATGTATTGCTTTTTGTACATCAGCTTATGCAAATCTGTGTAAATATAATTTGACTACCTGTAAAACACTTACTATGAGTTCTTTATTTAAATGAAAAATTTAAAGTTACTTAAGTGACAACATTGTATCCTAATTCATTTTTTTTTTTGTTTAAAATGAACTTTTGTACATGATTTATTCTTTTTTAATCAATACAAGATGGTAGACTCTCAATGAATGACTTGTCTTAGAGACCAACCTTCAGAAGGATGAGACCCAACCTTAGGCTAATTACCAAACAATATCTGGTTATCAAATGCACGCTACATTCTAACCACAGTGCTTCTTGGGGCCTGTGGGATTCCATTGCAGTTTCAAAAAGAAGGGGAGTGCTACCTCTCTCAAGATTGGTCAGGGAACAAACCTAAGTACTTCTCTAGTCTTATTGTTAGTATTTAGGCAGCCTGCTTCTGGGTCGGCCAGCAACCTATGATATCATAATGTGTTGCCTGCCCCGTAGCCACACCTGGCAGCCATGGTCGAGTCTTCAAAAGGATTAATCCACCACTTTGTCCCTTCCTTGCCCTCTCTTCTCTTGCCCTCTTCTCTTTCTCTGTCAGGGCGTCCCCTCTTCTTCCCCCTATCATGTCTCATTCCTCTCTCTCTCTTCATCTCCATCTACTAAAACTCTTTCATATAAAATCTGCTGTGCGCATCATCATTTATTTGGTCCTAATATTGGTGCTTTTGGCTGGGAAGGGCTCTCCTGGTAGCACCTAGTCTGGTCATGCCAGGACCCCTTTAATCAGACCATGATGCTTGCAAAAGATTTTTTTTTCTGCTCTACCTATCCCTAACAACCACGTATGCCTTAAAACATACACTTTCTCTCAACTACTATGCTCTTACCGGGCACACCTGTCCTGATGCTCATAGCTGCTCAGACTCAGCATCCTGCCATGTCCTCCGAGCACCGGGGACACGGCATATACTCACACTGTGCCAAAACAGTCTCATGCCAGATGCTGAAACTGCTACTTTGTACACAGAATGCTTCTAAACCATTGCTGTTAGTGTAAGCAATTATTGGGGACCCTGCCCAAACACAGATGGCTTTAAATTGCACCGCTCCCTCGGGCCCCACAGGTGAGATTTTAAATCTCCCACAGAATGCCTGCTGCAAGAGGCTGGCTTGTGGAGAAGGGTTTTCAGTAGCGCAGACTTCTGATCAACCATGCCACATGCATGCAGAGTTTTGAACGGGGCTGGGACAGCCATCCCATGAGCAAGCACCTGGTCTCACTATGTACATGGCTAGCTGCCATGTTGGTTTGGGGATGAGGATGGAACCATGGCTTCACTGTCATCTCCACTAGGGGCAAGCACATGGTTTCATGCCCATCTTAGCTTAGGGCAATTAAGGACAATCACATGATTGGCAGCCATCTTGGTTATAAAACAAACAAACAAACAAAAACACTGTTGTTGCCCACACTGCCAGCTGCTTTTACTACTTTGTTTCTGTCCCACTGTTTTCAGAGCTGCAAAACTGCAGTCTCTTATAGGTGCCCTAGACGGTCACTGTGCTTCTTCCTACCTCCATTCTGAAGCTGCCTATCTGCCCTTATTCTTTCCTGCAGATGAGATTCCCTCCATGAGAACTTGGCCTTACTACTGATAAAGCCTTGGTTCCAGGCACTGAAGTTCTTGGGCTTAGCCAGGTTAAGCCCATGACCTGCTGTGCTATTTGGTTGATGAACCACTAGCCACATGGTCCATTTCCATTTCCCCTTTCTCATTCACAGAACGACTTCCTCATATTTTCTCCTCTTAGGGAAACCTTTGGCTTCTACATCTACATTTGCCCTACTCAAATGATTAATATCCAGTAACACTAAGAGAGATCCGTGAAGCAAAAAACAATTCCCTATTCCTCTTTTCTCAAAGTCTTGTCTGTTTCTCTCTGCCTGCTATCTCACTAAATATACTTTTTGGTTTCTTTATATACTCTCAAGAAAAAAATCTTAAACTGTAAACCTTAAGGTGACCATGTGTTTTGAACAATTTTAATCACAATTCTCTGTTTATTTTATCTCCTTTTAGACTAGCACAGCAACAAACCTCATTTTAAATTGGTATTTAATAAATTGGATTTTAATAAAATTCAAAGTTACGTTTTATAATATATATAATGTCTTTATCAATTCCTAAATTAATAAATGATGTTTCCCCTGCCATGAGCTGCCTATGATTCAGAGTCACCACTAGGCTTTCTGATTAATAGGTTTTCTATAATAAATTCAAGTGTAATTTTTAAATTGTTTTATACTGTTCTACTATATTGTTTTAAAACTCATAACTCAGGGGTTACTACTTAAAAGTGTTTACCAATACTCTAAATTAAGATCTATTAATTTCATTTATTTATTTATGATAAAACTTGGTCATTGTGCTACATATCTTTACTATCAAAAGGTTAAAATACGATTGGTCTTGTTTTCTAAAAATGGTATTATTATTAATCTATTATATAGCCTTAGACTTTTATAAGCTATAAACTTTTTATAAGCTAAATCATACAGAAAACTGTTATGCTCTCACCTCAATGGACTATATGATTTTTAAGGCTCCAACTTAACAAGGACAAAACCTAAAGTCCTAATATTTGATGGTTAACAAGTGCAAATTAATAGTCAGTCATCTCATAGATGATCTAGTTCTCTAACATGTCCAAAAATATATTTATAGTCCTACAGATACAAACATAGTCTCACTGCCATTTTTAATAAACAGCTGAGGATGGTCCTTGAGTTACCATGTAGGAGCTGGTAAAAATAATAAGAGAAGAGCCTTCCTATCAGGCTCATCTACAGCAAAAACTATGGTCCAGACCTTGGCTGCTGCTCTGAGGCTGTTGGCATTCCCAAAAAAACAAGAGGTCTGCAATGCCCCATCCCACAGGAGTATAGCCAAAAGTCAATTCCACCAGGTGACTGTTTCAATTGCAGCCAAAGGGGATGCTGGTCCCACAGCTGCCTCAACAAGCCATGGCTGCCTGCTGGCAGACTGGCCTCTGGAAGTCAAAATGCTCCCATGCAAGTTTGTCCTCTGTGCCCAGCCATGGAGGCTCAACTAACACAAGAGCCATAGACACTCCAGCTCCTTGGCATGGCAAAGGACAAATGGTCCCTTGATTCAGCGACCTCCACCACCCTCGCACAGGCCAGAGTATCATTGCAGGTCTGTTTTGGCCTCACACCGGAGTCCAGTGGGCATGTTGCCAACTTCTGTCTTGGGAGACTTCAGATGCCTTTTCAGTTCTCTTCGTACACAGGAGACCAGGCCTTATGTGGAGTCCTAGAGCTATTGTCAGGCCTAGATACAATATGCCCTGTTGTCTCAAGAAACAGGCCTGAATGGAACCTTTTACAATCCCTTTAGTGGATAATAAATGATCATAACAGTTTCACCTATGTCTCATGGTAAATACTAGATACAAAGGCCTAAAAAATGTTGTTTGAGGGTCTAAGAAAGTGTCTTAAGGTTGCTAAATGCAAGTTATAAAGATTGCAAGGTCTAAGGTGATTTAAAGTATCCTAAATAGGTAAAGAGGCTTAATATTTCCTCCTGTTGCTATGCTACTGTTCTATTGACTATCCAGAGCTTTGACCTTTATCAATACAGCTCTGATTTATTAATCTAACTCTAATACAAAAACATTCCACTATACCACCCACTCTCGCGGTTCCAAGCTCAAGATTTTAAATCTCGATATATGTACTTATACTAAAGGTTAAGATGAGGTGAGCTTCCCCTTCTACTTCACGAAAGGCTTCTGCCTATTCAGAGCTCACCTTAAAGAATGCTTATGCTGTTAACACAAATGCGTATGTCTACTGTCAGTTTTACAATGTATATTTCAGTGCAGATTATAATTGTGATGCTAACATGTCTAAAGTTATATCTCCTTCGTAAAACTTAAAAGTAATTCTTGTAAGCTGCAGGAAATCAACTCGAAGCCACCTCTCAGGTCAATAGGGCTCCAGATAATGACTGCACTTATTACCTATCTCAGAGGGTGGGGTTCCTCCCCTTTTCCTGATTTTGGGACTTCCCTTTCCTGGCTACTTGATTGATACCTCTTACATGCAACACCAGCTGGATTGGTGAATTCCCCTCATTGGACAGCATAAACGCCTCTCTTGGTAGGGAGATATTGACCATTGAGTGTCCGGCAACTTCCTAGTACCTTTTGAGATGGAGAAAGCCCCAACCACAGTCTTCACTGGCCATAGTTGACCCTTTTTGCTGACCTCCATTTAAGTATTGCTCTTTCCCTTGGGTGAGATTGTTCCCCCTCTACATGTACTCCCCCCCCCAACACACACACACACATTCGTCTATGAAAATCCTAGAGCTAGGTAAACTATGCCTCCTACAGGCAGCTGTGCCTTTGGTCTCTGGCCAATGCTGACAAGTTGTTCGATCAGCTAGAGCCATACTCTACTGAGCCAAACCTTTCCTATGGAATGCCTCTGGCAGGTCACTGACTCCTACCCTCCCAATGGGAGTAGTCCATTCGTCTGTTCCTCCAGATTCTCCTCTAGGATATCTTCTGGAGAATTTCAGATTTCTACACCTACTGCCTGCTTTAAGGGCCTCTAAGTTTACACACTTCTGTAACCAAACTTGGCCTCAATTTCCTTAGATGACAGATTCAAAGCAAAGCCATTTTAATTACTGAGAGTGATTGGGTAAGTAGAGGTTTCCTCAAGTAAATGGAGTGCCCATGTTCAAGTCTCTTTGATCCAAACCTTCTGCCTCTGTTCGCTTTCTCAAAAGTTTTAAATATACACCTAAAGAATTTTCTCCATAACCTACTTAACTTCGTCTTCTGCATATATATTCAGTATCCTGCCAGACGACAATGTTTCCTATATCCACAACAGCACCAAAGCAGCTACCACAAGTGTTCCGGTCTGACCTCAGTGACTTCCATCAAGCTGTACCTGCACTTTCCCTCCCAGTCATGGATGTTCTTACAGACCCTGGACAGCATCAAAACAGCCTATTTTTCCTGGACTTGGCTAGCATTTCAGCCTTTTGACCTCCCTACAGCTTCCCCTGTGTCAGCAGGAAGTAGCCAGAAGAGAATCTATGTCTGATATTCACTTATTATTAACAAAAGACTGGAATGGTGTGTTTCAGGATGGGGACAAGTAGCTGCAGGTTCTCCCAGCATCCCCCAGTCCGTACCTGCTGCCTTGTGTGGCTGACAACCCTCTACCCTAAACTTTCCAGGGCAGGGGCTTCCTCTCCTCCTCTTGGCCATGTAATCTGGCCATTTTGTTGCTATTATTTTTCTCTCTCTCTTAACCCTTTGCATGGCAACCAAGAGCTGCTTCCAATGAACCTAAATATACCATAACTTACCTTATATGAGAAGCAGCCTAAGTTCCTGTTTTTTTTTTTTTTTAATTATAGATAAAGGGAGGAATGTTAGTATTTAGGCAGCCTGCTTCTGGGTTGCCTAGCAACCTTTGATGTCATCATGTATTGCCTGCCAGGTAGCCACACCTGGCAGGTGTGGTTAAGTCTTTAAAAGGATTAACCCACCACTTTGTCTCTTGTCCTCTCCTCTCTTGCCCTCTCTCCTTTCTCTGTTGGGGCACCCCTACTCTCTTCCCCCTATCATGTCTCACTCTCTCCTTCTCTCTCTCTCTCTCTTCATCTCCATCTACTAAACCTCTTTCATATAAAATCTGCTGTGTGCATCATCATTTATTTGGTCCTAACACTTATATATGACTAAGGAGAGGTTTTTATACAGATGTGACATTAAAAATATAGAGTCCAGAATTCATTTCGTTTATTTTAAACTTACCATTTTTATCATAAATTAATGTAAGTGTATTAAGACTCCTGTAATTCCAAAACTGTTATTAAATCTGTGCAGTTTGGCTCTGAAATAAATGAATGTCATCTCTCCTGTGTTTGGAAATGTAATTTCTTCTTAATGGTCCTTATTCAGTATATGCCAAGGCAATTATTCTTGTTGACACCACCCAGATGCATGTGACAGGAAAGCGATAGATCCTTATGTAGAAACAGATAGTACCAAATTTAGGACACCTAATAGTCTTAAAAATAGAGGCCCTATGACTAGTTAGCTGATTATTATATTTTTTTACATCACTAATTCTGGCAAGTAGTTTAGTTTAGTGCTAAAATATCACAAATAGTTTTATTTCTATGTTTGTGTGTCTGTGTGTGTGTATGTGTGTGTGTGTGTGAATGTGTTTGTAGCAATAATAAATAGAAAGAAGGTGTTAATTTGAGAGTGATGGGGAAACATGGAAGGAGTTGAGAAGCAGAGACTTGGGAGGAACTGGCAGGAGGAAAGGAGAGGGGGAAGTGTTGTAATTAAATTTTAATTAAAAATATAAAGTAGAAAGATTAAAAATAAAAAAGCCAAGTCTGGTCTATAAAGGAAGTCCAGGACAGCCAAAGCTACACAGAGAAACCCTGTCTTGAAAAACTAAATAAATTAATAAAGTTAAAAGGCCAGGTTTAAAGATAAAAATCAGATTTGGGGGAATGAGATCACAGATATGTATATTAAATTATCAAGAAGAAATTTTAATATTTTCACCACAAACAGAAATAAGGATTATATCACACAAAGTATCTAAATTTATGAACAATTTATGAACATCAAAAACAATAATGAAACAAAATATTTTATAATATAGTTCTGGTTACCTAGACTATTTCACAGATGCTATAGTGGGTACACTTCAAGGCTGAAAAGAAATACACTTTAACTATTTGTATAAAGTGACATTTGCTCCACTATCTTTGAACTGGAAGTTCACTAGAAGTTATTAAAATGCATTATGACTAAAGATGACTTTTCACAATAACTTCATTTGAGAAAAATAAAAAATTTATTATAACTGATATGAATATTTTCCAGATTACATAGTGTTGATTCGAGAATAGACACACCAGCACTGCATGCTCTTTTTCTGGAATTACCCCAAACATTTCAAAATACCATGTTTTTATCTTTCTCATTGTCTCTACTTCGGGTGAGATAAGGAGACTAGAGGTATGTGGTAATGAAAAATGACTTTCTCTAAGTAAACATTGACAGTGTTCAACTCAATAGACGGATTTTCCTGGCCAAAATTAATAATGATAACTGTAATAATGAGCTTGAAAAATAGGCTGCACCCTTTTTTCTCTTTGAGCTCTATTAAGCTAGGAAAATAGAAACACATCCTCATCCATCATTTCTGATTACACTATTTGAAAGTCTATTTCAAAGAAAGAAAAATATGGAGAAAAGGACTCTTTATTATTATAATAGATACGCTACAGATTAATCTTAAAAGCTATGCTATAAAGCTTTGAGACAAAATGCTTCACAATTTACAGTTTTTATTATACTTTAAAAATTCCTCTCTGTTGTGGTGGTTTGAATGAGAATGGCCCAAACAGGCCCATGCATTTGAATGCTTATTCTACAGTTGGTAAACTGTTTTGGAAGGATCAGAGGGCATGGCATTGTTGGAGAAGGTATGCCACCAGGAGTGGGTTTTAGGGTTTCAAAAGCCCATACCATTAGCAGTATCTATCTGTCTGTCTGCCTGAATATCTATCTATCTATCTATCCATTCATCTATCTATCTATCTATCTATCTATCTATCTATCTATCCATCTCCACCTTTGACTCTCTACCTCCTGCTTGAGGATGAAGGATAAGCTCTTAGCTACTGATCCAGTGTCATACTTGACTACCTGTCTGTTGTCATCCTTTCCATGATGGTCATGGAACTGTAAACAAGCTCTGAAACTGTAAACAAACCCCTAAAACTCTTCTTGTAAGTTGCCTTGCCTATGGTATCACTTCACAGTAACAGAAAAGTAATTAAGACATAAAGAGATATTTATACACACATTTTATATTAATATTGCTCCCAGCTGTAAACTATACTATATAGGCCATTAGAAAAACCACAGTGCAAAAAAAGGTAGGTTAATTTACCTTTTTCAACTGACTGTCTAGGGTACCCTAACTTTTCTTGGGGATGTTTTCTTTCTGAAATAAAAATATTTGACATCCAAAAGAACAGAGAAGAGTAGTAAAAACATCTCATGAATCTCGATGAGAAGGATAAATAGAATAGACAGAGGAAGTGCTCAAAGAGAGGGAAAAGAATAGGGGAGGGAGGACTGAGCAAAATGAGGACAGGGGTCATCCAGAGAGAAGAGAAACCATGTCCTAGGACATCTCTGAGACAGACTGGAGAGCTTCCACAGGGTAAGCTTGTGGGAGGAAATGGGGGTGACTCTAGTGGAGACCTCTACTAGTGGGAGACATGGAGACTAAAGAGGCCACCCTCAAACCAGACAGGACTCCTAGTAGAAGGAGAAGAACACCAACACATCCCAAAAAACTCTGACCCAAAATTTACCCTGCCTACAAGATATTAAAGGATAAAGATAGAGCAGAGATTGAAGGACTGTCCAGCTAATGGCTGGCCACACCATGGGAGAGAGCCAACCTGACACTATTAATGACATTCTGCTATGCTAATAGACAGGAGCCTAGCATAGCTGTCCTCTGAGAGCCCCACACAGCAACAAATTGAAACAGACGGTGAGACTCACAGCCAAACATTGGGCTGAGTGCAGGGGTCCTTGTGGAAGAGTAGAAGGAAGGATAGAAGGACCTGAAGGGAACAGGAGCTCCACAAGAAGACCAACAGTGCCAACTAATCTGGGCCCAGGGATCTTGTGGAGACTGAAACACTGACCAAGGACCACATACAGACTGGACCTAGGCCCTCTACAGATATGTACCTGATGGACAGCTTGGTCTTCAAGTAGATTCCCTAATAAGGGATATGAAGTCTGTTTCTGACAAAGACTCTCTTACATGTTTTTTGATCAGCCCCTAGTGGGGTTGCCTTGCCAGGCCACCATGTACAGGATGCACTATTCCTGATGGACTGGGATGGGTAGATTTGGGGGGGGGGCTCTCCTTTTCTGAAAGAGAAGGGAGGAGTTGTACAGGGAAGAGGGAAGGAGGGTGGGACTATGAAGAGAGGATGGAGGGGCTATGATTGGGATTTAAAGTGAATAAATAAATTAATAAAAATGTCTCCAGGGTCATATCCACAATATGACGGTGTAACTGGGGATATGCAGGCTTTGACTTTTTAAAATCTTTCTTTGGGGTTCCTTATGTCCCTTTTCCCCTTCACCACCCCAATCCCTTCCAACACCAGGTAAGAGAGAAAGTTTAGTGGGGAGAAGAGGCAAGGTTCTCTTTAACTACTTCCTGCTGGTTAGGGTCCTTGGGTTCCTAAATTCCTCTACCTCCTTTTCAACAAACCACACCACCAGGTAGCAGAGAAAAAAGATTCACAGGAAAGTCTGCACGAGGATGTTTCTCAGCTCGCCAAAACCCCCGCATGAGACAGTTTCCTGTTGACAAAGATCACATGCCCTCTCCGGAAGCTGTTTATCAGCTGACAAAGATCTTGTGCCTCTCATGAGGCTGCTGTCAGCTATGGACAAACATCCCCACATCCCACACCTGGGACTAAAACACAACCAAAAACTTCCACTACAGGATTGTTTCACCCACAGTTCATTGCAGGGGAGAATATAACATTGCTACTCTGTATGCACGGTATGTTTGCAGATCATAAGATCGTGTTTCCATTACCCTGCGAACTGAAAGCTTACCAGGTTGTGCTGGCTGCAAGCCCACCACGATGTTACACACTTGCCTGTCATGGGTTTGGAAGTCAAGCCAAGTATGCTCACTTCAGTCACATCTTACAGTTCAACAGCGCTTGCCAGCTCTGAGTGTGATGTCTAGAGCAATTCTATGTCCCTGCTTGTCCAGGGTAGGCCTAGTTTGTGGCAATATGCCAATATGCTTAATAATTCCTCTTGGTGTGGATTATAAAAGATACTGTGATTCTAATTGGAACACACCTTTACTCATAAGACCAACCAATAAACTACAGAATCAGACAGGAAAATGATCATGGAGTTTATTTTGCAGATGAAAGAACCAGACAAAAGTCTTGACTACTCCAGTTTTGAAGTAGGTATGGAATCAGAACTCCAGCCACTGGCTTCCCTGGCCCCTTTTTATCCTTTTATTGGAATAGATTTTTTTTTCACATAATGTATCCCTGACTTTGGTTTCCCTTCTCTCTAGTCCTCCCAGTTCCTCCCCACCTCCCCTCTCATCTGAACCCATCCTCTCTCTGTCTCTCATGAGAAAACAAGCAAGTTTCCAAATATAATAAGCAATATAATATAATCATAAACTAAAAAAAAATAACAAATTAAAATTAGGCAAAATATACAGAAGGAAACAAGTCCAAAAACAGACCACACAAAAGACTGAAACCCACTCATTTGCACAGCTCAGGAATTCCATAAAAATACTAAACTGAAAGTCATAATATACATACAGAGGACCTGTAGGATATAAGAAATAAGAACAAACATATAAATGAAATAAAATAAAACTTAAATATTTTTTTGAAAAAGAAAAATCCTGGCATGATGTTATGACACAAGGACCTCTGAAGATGCCAGAATTCATCTTCTGGTGACCATCTATTCCTGGGCGTGCAATCCACCCTTAAGAGTGGTTAGTTTCTCCAATAGACTCCCTTGGCGGAAACTAGATTTTCTTTTGCAAGTGATTGTCAGCTGGAAACTGCTTCTGCGCTGGGGATGGAGGAATGTATACACTGCTCCTTCCAGCTACTGAACCCCATCTGGGGCAGACCCTTGCAGGAGCTGTGAGTGCTGCCTCAGTCTCTGCGACAGGTATGTGTCAAGACTGTTGATGTAAAGGGCCTGGTTTCTTGGTGTCCTCCATCCCCTTTGACTCTTTATACCTCCTCTTCTGTGGGGTTCTGTAAGGGAAGAAATTTGGTGGAGACATCCCATGTAGAGGTAAAGGCTCCCTGTAGGCACCTGCTAGACTTCTGTATGTTCAATGACTTACACAGCTGTTGTCTTTCTCAATGGTGGAGTAACCTATAGTTTTGGCAACAGAAGGGGCAGTTTTGAAAGACTTAGAATATCATCAGTACTGGGAGGTGATAGGATTTTCCTGAAGGTTGGAGGAAGTGGGTAACTGGGGCATTGTTCTTCAGGTTATAACCAGACCTAGCTTCTTCTTGTTACTTCTCCATTCTCCATCCCATGTGCCTTAGCTGAAGAAGATTCATGGGCACACATACAGACCACCATCTCTACCACCCCCAGGATTTCTAACCAAGCAACGAAGAACTGAACTCACTGAAACTGTGAGCCAACGCAAAACATTCCTCTCTTCAGTTGCTGTGTGTGTGCGTGTGCCTTTGACCATGGAGACAATAAAACTAACACATGTGGTGAGAATGTCATAGGATCATTACTTTTGTTTTGAGATACAGTCTACTGGCTAGCCTTGGCTAGCCTGGACAGACTGGGCTAGACAACACACAGCTGTTAGCCAGCCTCTGCCTCCCAAGTGCTGGGTTTGAAAGGTATGTGCCACCATGCTCAGCTTGATCATAGGATCTTGCCTTTTTCTTATATTTTTGCCTTATCTTTTTCAGTATTAAAATTTGGAGTTATTATGGCTTAAAACAATTTGCAATATAAAAGCAAATGTTAAACAATAATCCAATTACCATGAATTTGCCTAAGAGGAGATATTTTTTAATTTACTGATATTTCCGTTTTGATATTATTTCACAATTTACAATAAGTTCCAAAATAATAGCAGAGCTTAAAAGACGAAAGAGTACAAAAATAATTCATTATGAAACAAGTAGATTCATTTGAAAAGGAAAAAGCATTTAATTACATCTTAGTATATTTGCCATGATTCATGATGGCTATTTACACCAAATGATTTTTTAAATATTAAATATTAAATCCATTTAAATGCAATAAGTTGTATGGAGAATTTTCATCTTTATTTCAGAGTCATGATACTTTAAAATTCATCATTAGAGCTAATAAGAAATTATATTGAAACCACTCTGTATATTTAAATGAAGCATAAATCAATTATTGAAGCAAGGAATTTTTTCATCATTATAATGATTATCAGAATAAATTTAGTTCTTCAATGCTGCCTAATGATGTCTTCAATAACAAATAATTTGCATAAACTTAATTTTTACTAGAAACTCTTTAAATGTGCTTATAATGCCCCCTTCCCCCTCCACCCCCAACTATAGCCTCTTAAAGAATTATCCTGCAGCATCCGGATGCTCTAAATGCCAGATCTCATTACCCTCCACACCCTAGAAATGAAAATTAGCTTCAGAATCAATACACTGTACTAAGCCATTTAACATCTAGTACAGCAAACACTAACAACGTTTACGAAAGAGTAACAGACTCAAAAAGGTCATGCTGGTAAAAAACAGTCAATACAGCCACATGGTGTCACAGAATGTGGGATTTTGTATGTTAGCTATCCTGTGTGATATACAGGGGCTCGTCTACTTCTCCAAGAAAATTCTTTGGATTTCTTTTGGAATTCCTCCAACCGGATGTGAAGCACAGACTGGCTAGCAAAATCACACGCTTTGAGTGCCGTCCTATAACGAGCAAAAGGGCAATGCAAAAAATCACTGAATGTTTGGCTGCTTGCTTCCTTCGGTAAGTTAGCACAACTATGTCATCCTCACCGGTCTAATATCAGCGTGTTTAAACACATATTGAGCACCAAAATTTTGTGATGCATCATCTCACTCAATCTTTTCCACAAACTTCCTCATTTTACATCTGACATTCCACAAGTGTGTCATAGTTTCATCTGGAGACAGCTCCGGTTCCCTGAATCAGCACAGATATTAGGAGAAACAATGCTGGCTTGTCATTGCCCACTCTCATAGAGGTTATTCAATCAATAGAGGTGTAATCCTGAAGTGTTCTGAATCTTGCTGTACGTGCAAAATTTGATGAAGACAACAATAGTGATAATTTAAGTGTGTGCATCTAGGGTTTTGCAGCTTGGATTTTACAAGGTAATGCAGGATTTCTTATAGAGCTGGCTGTGAGAAAGCAATGGAGTCAGCTACTGCCTACACAGGTCTGAAGTGATGTCACAGAATTTTAATGCTTAGAAAAAGCTGACCAGTATTAAGTATTTATATTAGCTAAAATCCTAATGCCCAAGGATGGGTGGACAGATAGGTAGATGAATAGACGTTAATTTATATTTTACTGCTTTCATGTAGATATGTTTTCCAGAATGTGAGAAGTGACAGGGGTGAATTGGAAAAGCCTTGGTGAATTTTCTCACTCAGAGCCTACCAATGGCATCAATGGCATGCTATGTATGTTTTCTACGTCCAGTAAAAGGTATATGATACCTGCTCTGGGTAGATGAAATCCTCATTTTCACCTCTTCGACTCTGAAAATTATACAACACACTCAAGAGTCAAACTCAAGAACAAGCCAGTTAAATTGAAGGGTACATGAGTGATATATGCGCACACTTGTGTTATATTGTACAGAGATGTCATGGTTTTGAATTGTTGATTTTTATTCACTTTCATCTGAAAAGACAAAAAGAGACTTTTTGGACATCCAAAGAATATTACACAAATTCACATACTACCCACCCCTGAAATTCAATCTATTAGTAGACAGTAGGGAGATAGTTTATATTGTTGTAAATAAACTAAATTACCACTGAAAACAATAGTACATATAAAATAGAACTCCTTTAATCTGTTTTTTATTTTCTCCTTTTGCTAAATACTGGGAGGTGCATGGTTATACTTCACAGAATTTCAGTGATTGCTTAAATGTATTTAGTTATGCTTTAGATACTGTATAGTTCACTTAGTGACAACATTACAAGACTGAAAGTTATATTTCATAACGAAGATAAAAAAAAAAGACGGAAAGAGTCCCATCAGTTAATATTTTCTTGTCATAGTCTTCTTCCTCTGATGCAGAGCTGACAAAGTTAACCTATTCACAGACTTTGAGATATAAACCTAGCCATGGAAGCAACCAGGAAGTTATCAGCAAAGTGGAAATCCAAGGCAGAGCTGTTGACAATCTTCTGTCTTATCTTTGTTTCTCAGTTATTCTCACCAGTGCAAAAGGGGATGCTAATCTATATACTTACTGCATAAATTATTCAAGAGGGCTTTAAATTTTAAATTAAATAATGAAAAATTCTTCTGAAAGCATTTGAATGATCAGTTATAAGACTATGTCAGGTTTTTTTTCTCCTATTTTTCATCTAAGACCAAACAATTTTCTTTTGTTAGAGACAAAAAAGAAAAAGAAAAAAAGAAAAATCGTTACACAGAATTGGGTAGATTTACAGTTTTTTGTTTGCAATTTTATTTTACTTTTAGAACTGTGTTTATGTGTGTGTGTGTGTGTGAGAGAGAGAGAGAGAGAGAGAGAGAGAGAGAGAAAGAGAGAGAGAGATGTGTGTGTGTGTCTGTGGATATACTTGTGCTACAAAACAAGTATGGAGGTGACAGGAGAACTTTTGAGAACAGATTTTTGTCCTTCTACCACCCAGGTCTCCTGGCTAATTTAGCAAGTGCTTTTACTCATTGAGCCATCTCCTTGGTCTTGGAATTAGGTACATTTACAAGACAGGACATTTCTGCAATTGAAATCATCTTCACCATGCCCTCTGTGAGGAGAAAAATCCTGAAGCTTAAACTTGCTAGCACTCTTGGAGTTCAGTGGTTTCACAGGAATTCAGATTTCCACACTTCTCAATGTTAAGCCTTTTATAAGCTTTTCTACTGGTTATCCATTTTTGCCTCTCTTTCACGTCATCCCCACTGGGAGGCCTATCTTTTGTGTCAACCAGCATTTGTCAAAGTTCCTGGTCATCGTATTTACTATGATGAAATCTGTTGATTCCATGAGATATTACAATACCAATATGGGGACACCTCCTACCGTCTTCCTGGAGGGTATATCCTTTATTTCTTTTCCTATCAGCACAGTGTGGCATCTCCCACAAACACTCTTATTGTTTTTAAAGTGCCCTCCTTAAAGTGAGCGCAATGTCTAACCCCTAGCAAGAAGCTATTTTCAAGTGATAGCTGCTAAGTGACACTGAATGTATCAACCACAATGTAGGAAAGGCCCATGCTTAAGAGTAGTTGATCAACATAAAGCAGAGGTCATGCTCTCTCTCTCTCTCTCCCCCCCCATGTGTGTGTGCGCGCACGCATGCTTAAAAGAGAAAGAAAACATGAAGTTGGGTGGGTAGGAGTTGGGGGATGAACTGGGGGCATTTGGAAAGGGGAAAGAATTTGATCAAAATATACTGTATGCAATTCTCGATGAATAAATAAACACATTAAGAAAAGAAAAAAAATCTCTCCTTGCGTTGAGCTCAGTTACTGTCTGTCTTCTGCTTTCTGCTCTCTGCTTTGGCTCCATGTCATCTTGCCTCAGCAAGAGTGTGCGAGGAATTTATAAACTTACATATCCCCAATATCAAAGACATATATAAAACAAAAGTCCATCTTAATGTAATGAAATCACTATGGCTTCACGAAAGCCCCCAAGAGTTAATTTCCCTTCCCTCTTGAATGTGAGGAGTGCCAGCTAGTCCTGACTTCGGAATGATGACCCCATCGCTTGCTGACAAGCTATCAGTGTGGCAACTTACTGCGGTTCTGAGAGCTTAATGAGGTAATGTACTCAAAGCGTGTACATTAGTGTCTGACACATCACACACAGGCTCTCTTCTTTCTCAGCTGTGGAAATGCCACCTTTACCATCGTCTCAGAGACCTGTCAAAATTATAACACCAGCTGGCAGTTAAATATCAGAAAACTAACACCAAATAAAACCACGTGAGGAGAATCTGCAAAACTCTCATGCAGATCTCCTAAGCATCTTACCTATTTCTAAGAACCGGTAAGAAAGAATGCTTGGTTGCCTCTGCTGGTTACGTCATCACCTGAAAGCAAGTCTGTGGCCCAGGCCTTGTAGGAAACCTGAAGCTCTGGCCTTCAGTGCTGTGCTAGAGAAAGCGTGGTGATTCAACAGATGTTGGTCTTGAAGACAGAGATTTTGTGCTGCTCTGTGACTAGTTCTCACTGTCTACCCAAGCACTTTTTAAAATGTTTCTATTTTTCCAAGATTTTGATACCTGCTGCGAACCGCATTGAAAATGTTTTCTATTTATCAAGAGTCATACGTATATTTATCTGTTCTGAATTTTATCTTTTAATTTAATCCCCTTATCATCAAATATTTTCTTATATTTGTATTACAAGGAAGCTTGCATTTCAAAAACTATTCATACTTTACCCATCAACTCTGCTAGCAACAGTAGCCAGGACATTTTCAACTCTATCCTCATCGGATATACAGAAAAACAATAAACATATAGCCAGTGTGATTGTATGCTTTTATACTCCCAATACTTGGAAGGATAAAGCAAGGAGATCTCGAGGTTTAGGCAAGGCTTGGCTGTTCACTGAGATTCAATCTAAAACAAAACAAAATAAAATAAAATACATAATGGGGAGATGACTTGCTCAATAAAGCACCTGTCACACAGGCATAAGAACCTGAATTCCCATCCCTCAAGCCATGATGAAAAGGCAGGTAAGGCTGACTCAGGATTTCTGGCCTTTATTAGCCAGATTGATTATCCTAATCTGTGAGCATTCGGGTCCAGGAACAGCCTTATCTTGAAAAGTAAGGTGCTTATTAATAGAGAAACATATTACACATTGACCTCTGGCCTTCACATGTCCACATACTCTGACCACACCTGTATACACACACACACACACACACACACACACAGAGAGAGAGAGAGAGAGAGAGAGAGAGAGAGCACATACTTTGAAGACATTTAAAATATGACAGACCAAATAGACAGTAAAGTCTTCATACTTCCAACCCCACTGGCATTATGGCAAGTTTAATATCTCACTTACCTGAAGATCAGGTAATTGATGTTCATCAGTCACACAAGAAATGGATTACTGGTAAGAATGTGATTTTGGCTCCTGGTCAGCTTCATTGTAAACCTTGGGATGATGGTGATTTGATGTTTACGACTACATACAAAGAAACAAATAGTATTTTGCTATTCGTAGTACTAAAACTTGATCATCTTTGTATAGCGAGAAACCTAGGCACACAATGAGCTGAAATTTAGACACATTATATACACAGAAAACATGTGTCTTCTCTGTCTCCTTGTCTCCACACTTGTTGCAATGAATACAGTTGTTTTTTTAACTTCATTCAATGTCACTTTTATTTCTACTCATTCTATGGGCTTAAGGTCTCCTCTTTTAGCTAGCTTGCCCATGCCTGGTAACAGACTCATTAATAATGCTTCATATCACTTAATCCCATGGGGCAGTGCTGACAAACAAAAGAATCTTCAACAAACAAGTTACCAAATAATTATTATGGTATATAATATAAATCAAAGAATATGAAGTTTTATTTCCTATAAATAAAGGCAGGAAAAAGAAGAGAGTATAAAAATGAGTATGAAAGAAATATGCTCTTAATATCATTTCTATGTGTTTAAATAGTGACGGTATTATTTTTGGAGATATCCTGAAAAGAAATACTCTTAGCTTCCATGTTCAAACAGGAGTGATCTCTGCCTTTCACAGAATACAAGCATTCATCATCTTGGCAATAATCAGATATACAAATTTCCTTGAGCCCACTGCGTAGAAGGAAAAAGTAAAACATTCAAAGTCTCACTAGGCCAGGCTCAGGTTCATTGCTACTTAGTGATATTCGCGATCACAGTTCTCTGCTTTATAAAATAAGTGCTCAGGACAAGGCTTCTTCAGTGTAGCATACATCATATCGCACCATTTTGACAGAAGAGGAAACCTATCTAAATTAAATCATTGCCACAGTCAAACCTAGCAGAGATGCTTTGTCAGCAATGGCGAGGTTTTCGTATTTTAGCTTTAGACTCAAAATTCTGAGCTGAAGGGAAGCATAGAGATAATGAAGTCTGCATCTTCCTCTATGACTGTTAGAAACCAATTTCAGAGCATTGATGCAAATTCCCCAGAGTGTCAGTGGTGACCCCTGACACATTTGGGAGAGCCCAGCCATGTTCTCCTCCTTCATGTTCATTGTTGAACTCCTTCTCAGTGGTCTTACATTCCTAAAAATGCTTACAACTAAAAATAAATTTGGATACTGAAAAGAGAAACGTTACTTTTTTTTCCATCACTAATCCACACGGCATCTCTTTGATGGAATGTTCTCTTTCATTTTTGTACTTGAATGAGCCTCTTCCTAAAGATGGCCTCTCTTTGTCTCCTTCTCTCATCTGACCTCCTCTCCTGTTAGCTTTTGCATCGCAGTTAATTGTTTGGTCTCCTCTCAGTGGTCCCTAACAGAAGTTTACAGTGTGGACAATGCACAGCCGTTTCCCCTACGGTAAAGAGGGTGAGTTTAAGGAATAAGCCAAAATTAGTTAAAGCTTCCTTAGTCGACAATAAAGGAAGAATACTATAATTATACTTAGCAAAAAAGGTTTTGATTTATCCTGTGTAAAGCACAAAGATGGCATCCACAATGCAGCCAGGAAAATGGCCCATTCCCAGAAAGGACTGAGCAAGACTCTATTAGACAAGAACCTTTGAAGCTTCCATTTTCTCTCTTGTCTCCACTGCATTTTCTGCACCTGCTTCACTCTTCGCTGTCGCCAGAGAAATGGAGCAGCCGTCTCTATTTCTCAGTCTACAGAGTCGAAAACAAACACCAATGGAGGCTCTCCAGCTGAATTCGGACCTGCTCAAGAGCAGAAAAGTTAGACTCCAACTCTCTTCGTCTCAGGTGCAATTCGCAGGAGCGCTTGGTCCAGCCTGGGCAGATGTTGATTCCTTTGCCAATAAACTGTGATGGGGGACATTGTAGTACTTAACATGGCTGTTGACAATGTAACTCTGAAAAGCAGAAATGGTGTCTCCAGAAAGAGAAACCAAACAGACCAGGCAGAACAACACTGGGTTTTGACCAAGGTTATAACCATGGTTGAATGTTGAGATCCTCCTGAATAAACCAAACATCACCAACACTTTCTTGATAACTTGGCACTTGAGGTCATGCTAGACTCAAGAGTTTTTATTTATAAATTTCCATAAAATATATTCTGATGGCGTTATTATTCTGCCAAGACTCCTCACAGATCCCCCTTACTCCCTGTCCACCCAACTTCATTTGAAGTACTCAGTCCTACACTAAATGTTTTAAATAGGTTACTTTAAAATACTTTCTACAAAGCTATGGTTTTATACAAAAATAAACTAATAACCAGAGAGAATTAAGTGATTCTTCCAACACCATACGAATAGGAAGTGCACATGAAGGATACAAACCTCCAGAATATTATTCTGGGGCTTTATTCATCTTACAGACCTATTCGTGTGAAAAATTCACTTCAAGGGGAGACTGACTGACCAGCTCTGCTGCCATCGGGGCCCAGAGTCAGCCCTTCCAGTCAGTCAGCCCCAACACCTATTCCATCTACAAGCTGCCGGGCCACTGCTGCAGAGCCAAGTCCAAGAGGACATCATTGCCGTTGAAGATGAAAACCTGAAACACGGCTGTGATCAAAAAAGTCTCAGTGATGGTCTGGTATTTACAGTGCCTCAGAGGCCAGAGACCTTGAGCCAGACCAGTAACTAGTGAACTAGTAGTGGCAATGAATATTTGTCTATAGAGCTGTGTGGTAACACACACACACACACACACACACACACACACACATTTTTCAAAAGAAGGGTGGGAATATAGAGATGTGTTTATGCAGTGGAGAGAGGCTGAACCATATCTATTGACACCGTAGCTACCTCCAGAGGCCATGCTAACATTCATGGTCTGTACTGTCACCCAAATGATGCTGATGTCTGCGGCTCATGCAGCCACCCAGGAGCATGTCTGAGTCCTTGGCCCTTCTACAGCCAGAGGCTATTGATGTCCATGGCCCGTGTTACCATCAAAGGCCATGCAGATGTCTGTGGCCTGTGCCACTGCCTGAAACCATGTTGATGTTCGTGAGCTGGGCTGCCACCAGGGACCACGTTGGTGTTCATGGCCAGCGTTGTCAGGGAAGCAATGTTTGTTTGTGTGGCCATGCTAAGGACCATTGGTGTCCGTGGTTGGTGCTGCTGCCAGGGGCCATGTCTAGGTTCCTGGGCCTGCTGCAGCAGGGGGCTGAGCTGACATCTGTGGCTCCACCAAAAGCCACGCGGATGTCCGCGGTCTGTGTCACAGCCTGAAGTCGTTTTGGTATCCGTGGGCTGGGCTGTCGCCAGAAATCTTGCTGAGGTCCGTGGCACATCCTGATGCTGGAGGCCATGTCTGTGGTCTGTGCTGTCATCAGATACAATATGGAAGTTCATGATCCAAGCTCCTGCTGACTGTAAAGGACAAAGAAGCTTCTCCTGCAGTGGTGTCAAGGACTGCAGACTCACGGGTGACCAAGATGGACATAGAAAAACTCTGTGACAACCACCACCTCACCTCCCAAAAACTAACAACTTAGACAGAGAACCATTAAAGAAAACTTTAAAATTGTGATGGGAATGCCCAAGGGTAGCTCTCTTGAATAGATTGCTAGTGGTGGGGCTGGGGGTGGGAAGCACACACTTTTCTTCGAGGGCAGGTCCCTGGAAGGTTGACCATGCTCCACTGACTATATGGACAACGCAAATTGAACTTGGGTTTTATTTTTCAATCTTTTATTGGGGATCTACAAGCATGGGGGTTGGACCTGGGAAGGCAGGGAAGTAAGGGTGATCAGGGTGCATGTGAATTTCCCAAATAAACAATAAAAATACGGTGGTAAAATAAAAAATATCTACTTCTGTATCTGGGTGTTTTGCCTGTAGTTTCCGTTTGTGTACTACATGAGCACGGTGCCCACAGAGACCGGAAGAGGGTGGGAAATGCCTGGAACTAGAGTTACGGATGGCTGTGAACCACTATGTGGGTGCCAGGAATCAAGCCTGGGTCTTCTGGAAAAACAGCCAGTATTCTTATCCACTGAGCCATCCTTCCAGCCCCTGGGATTTTTGTTTAAACGTTTATTGGGTATTTATTTTTCTCTAAATAATGTGACAAGCGTTCTAGTGGCATCCTCTCAATTAATCCTCATGCAGACACTATCACCATAGTTACTAGTCATTCTGAGATCTGTTGATCATAGCCGACACTCAAAGCCAGAACTGCTTCATGAGAAATTTCTAAGCCAGTGCTATCCAATAAAATAAAATTGAGTGACATATATAATTTTTAACATTTATTTTACCCATATTCTTTAAAAACGAAAAAAAAAGTGTTATCAGTCAGATTTCACTATATTCATTCCTCTCTCGCATATGGTACTTGCTCCTGCATGAATGGGTCCAATTCAGGGCACGCTCCTGCGTAATCTCTTGTCTTCACACCCAGTGAGAGACTTTCTCCGCTACTACACGATCAATGGAAGGATCCCTGAAAAAAGCAACAGCCCGGGGCTCAGCCTGTTCTTTACCCTCCCAGCAGAAAGACCCATCTAAAGGGAAGCTGACATAAAGCACTGCTGTCTCTGTTGCTGTGACAGACACTCTGGCCGAAAGTAAAGTGGGGAGAAAATAGTTATCGGGCTTACAATCCAAAGTCATACAGTCCACCTACAGAGAAAATTTAGGACAGTAATTCAAGCAAAAACCCAAAGCAAAAATGGTAGACTCTTGTTGCTTACTGAGTCACTCTCAGCTACCTTCCTTATAGAGCAAAGAAGATCTACCTGGGTAGGAATGGTTACCCATAGTGGGCCAGGCCCTTCCACATAGAACATCAATCAAGACAACCTCTTAGAGACTTTGCTACAGCAAATCTGACATAGTCAATTCTTCAGTCCAAGTTTGCTCTTCCCAAGTGACTCTAGGTTTTCACAAACTGACAATAAAACCTAACCATCACGAAAGGTAGACTGTAGTGTTGTACCATAGCAAAGAAATAAGTTTGGTACTAGTGACTCAAGAAATAAACATACACACACACACACATACATACACACACACACACACACACAGAGAGTACAACATACCTTATTTTCAGCTCTGCTTTCAAAGTGTCCCCTTCACCAGAGAGCAAGCAGTAGATGTGTTTTGACTCAGATGGCTTTCCAAGCTTGGTGTTAGACCATTAGCAAGAATGTCGTAACCCATTTAGATGGAGAGGAAGGCCCGGGCCCTCAGCATATGCTAAGCACCCATCTCTGCCTCCTTTCTCAAGCTGTGGGCAGCAATTAACATCAGCAGCTGACAAAGCTTGTCCTCTTTTCAACGCTATTTTCAGCACTGCGAAACAAGTCTAGATAATGAGAAGAAACAGGAAGATGGTTGAGAAGCCAACTAATATACAAAGATACATAAGGTGAAAAGTGGGAAAGGCAATTATGTGATCCACATCTGTATGGAGTGAAAAATAACCAGTTCATAAGCTCCAGGAGCTCCCGAGGCTTCCCTACCTGATTACTATGAATTCCTAAGGCACAGAAAGTGTTCAGGCACATTTGAATGCTTTGTTTTACCAGTGAGAAAATTCACAAAGATTCAAAACTACTTTAAAACTTAAACATTTAAGAATTAAGTGATCATAAATGTTATTGATCTACCTTTCTGAAATATTGGTTTATAAACTCCCTTTTATATATGCATAAAGTAATAATAGCTCAGGGCAACCTGCACTTAAGTATGTTAATCAGATGTGTTAAAATGAATACATTTATATCACACCCATTTCTAACATCCATAATTTATTTTCTTCTATGCAGAGTATCACATTTGCAAATACAATATATTAATCATGGACAGTTGCTTTCCAATTTGTTAAGTTTTCGAGACACGCTTTTGTCACTGACCGCAGTATAGGACAAGTGAAAGTAATTCAGGACAATAGATATAGTACCTGCCTTAAAGAACACATAACTTAAATTCTCTATTGTGATGACAGCATATGCAAAAAAACACTGGTACCTGGCTTCTGTAAGAACCAAAGGAATGGTAGAGAAGTGAGTGGAAAGAACTGTGCTCACTGACTGAAGGAAGAGTGACAGGAACTCTGTGACAGCTGGATGGGAGGGTTCCTACCCCCAACAGAGCATAGAAAATGAATTTAGAATGATGAAAATCCTATACAAGCTTGTAAGTTGAAGTAAAAGAACAACTCCTGGATGACACTACGAGAACTGTGTGTCAGCAGCTGTGTGCTTCTGTGTTTGTTGCACACTACTAGAGAAGTCTAAAGACAGAATCCCCAGTGTGTCCATTTGGGGAATGAATGGGTAAAGAAAAGACAGCACATATCCACAATGGGATGCTAGAGGGTTAGTTTAAAAACCCTGGTGATTATGCATGGAGATAACCTAGAACCCCTGCACAGATGTAGCCCATGGCAGTACAGTGTCCAAGTGGCCTCCATAGTAATGGGGACAGGGACTGCCTCTGACATGAACTGATTGGCCTGCTCTTTGATCACCTCCCCCTGAGGGGGGAGCAGCATTACCAGGCCACAGAAGAAGACAATGCAGCCACTCCTGATGAGACCTGATAGACTAAGATCAGAAGGAAGGAGAGGAGGACCTCCCCTATCAGCGGACTTGGGGAGGGGCATGCATAGAGAAGGGGGAGGGAAGGTGGGATTGGGAGGGGAGGAGGGAAGGGCTTGTGGGGGGATACAAAGTGTATAAAGTGTAATTAATAAAATTAAAAAAAAAAACCCTGGTGATTGTGTTAGCAAACTAAGCCAGGCACACAAAGGTAAGCAGTGAATGATTTCATTCATATGTGACTCTAGAAGAGCTAAATTTGAGGGAGGCAGGAGAATAGTGGATACCAGAGGGGGTATTGTAGAGGTGTATGTAAGGAGGAATTGGCTAGTGAGTCTAACAGTACTCACTGTAGATAGAGTACTATATCTATCACAGCCAGATAAGGAGAGTGAACTTTGATATTCTATCTCATGAAAGGGTGGATACAATCTACAGCATTGTATCTTAAGAGCCAAAATAACTAGGAAAGAGGATGGCGAATGTTCTCATTATGTTTGAGATTACAGATAAACTAGGTATGCCTCAGTCAATTCAAAGTATATATATGCTCTGATTTTTCACTCTGTACCAACAGAGATGTACAACAAGAGTCAGTTAAGTACATATTAGAAAACATTCAAAGTTAGAATACACATGGTCAAATTGTAGGTGCTTCAGATGAGAAAGGAAGAGTCTTGAGAACAGATTTCATGGAAAGGTTGAAATTGCCATAGGATCAAGGAGTCTGCTGTGAGACTGTGCCTCATATGACACCAGAAACTACACCAATAAAGTCTCACAACGTGACTGCTCAAATGTGAGCTGAACAGATGTGATTCCAATGAAGTGGAATCGTGCCAAAGTGGACAGAGACAAGGCCACCACGCCCCATCCCTATGCAAAGAACTATAGGCAACTGAGGAAAGCTGGGAATGGGAAAAATGACCTCCCCAACTGATTGCGCAGTGGCAGACAGTCAGCCTTGAAAACATACATATAGGCAGCGTTGTATAGACCAAACACATTATATATAGGAATATATATATATATGCACATATATGCATGTAATAACAGTTAGTGGAAAAAAGAGACTGAGGTTTTGGGAAGGTTATATGGGAGGGCTTTGAGGAAGGAAAGGGAAGGGAGAGATGTTTTAATTAATTTACCATCTCAAATTTTAAATTAAGAAAGAAAATAATCTTCAGAGGCTGAGGACATGATGAGCTTCCAGAAAAATCCACTGATGGCTTCAACAGATGTGAAAAGAGCTGAGCATACTTACCTAGAAGGGAATGAATAAAAGCCACACGGCAGTTTTTCACTGGAGGACTTGGGAATTATTTTGGCTGTCAGAGTTTTAGGATGAAAATTGGCTGAGCATGGGGAACAAAGAAGAGTGGAGAAAAAGAAGGGTGAAATTCAGGCCGGAGCAAGGGAAGAAGCGTTCAAGAACGAAATAGCAGTGGAGATTCTGTCTCATGGTTAAAAGCTAATGAGGGCGTCGTAAGTTAAAAGAACAAGCAAGGATATCATTTGTCACTCTTCCTCATGGGAGTCAATGCAGGCAATCACATGACTGGTCTGTATTTTGAAGGTGAGTGCTAAGGGATGGCAGGAGGGAGATAAGGAGAGACACAAAGAGAAAGAAGAAATGGAGAGAGAGGACTACTGTGGCCAAACCTAAAAATCTTTCAATTTCTGCAATTTTGTCAGTTGCTAAGAATTACACGTAACCATTTCTAATACGTTTAAAGTAGGTCTGGTGCTGTGTTCTCAACTCATTTCCTCTTCTTCTGTCTTCACAGGATTCTTTATCTATGGAATTCCAGGTCTAGCTCGGCATGGTTTGCATTTTTGAAAACAAGGAATGAGCAAGGATGAATGCTCCAGACTTGCTTACTTGGCATTTAGTGCCAAATGTATATATAATTTTTATATTTAGAGGCAAAGAACAGACTTAAAATTGCTTCCATGCTTAATTATTGGGATTTATAACATCCAGAATTTGCTTTAACTTCAGGCTGATAATACACTCAAGCTATTTAAGGTTTTTCCACCATTTTTGGTCTATAGCATGTTTTCTGTTCCAGTTGTAAACAACTCTAAAATCCAGTGATTTAGAATATAAACAATTGTTTATTTAGCTCACAAGTCTGTAATGTGGACATGGTGTAAGGGGGATGAGTAGCCTTTAATGCACACAGACTGGCTGACAATTTCTTTCACCTGACTGGCAAGTTAACTCTGCTGGAAGCCCACAGCCAGGAGATCTAATGTTTTTTGTTTTTGTTTTTTGTTTTTTCCTATGTGAACCTCCTCATGAACTGATTAAACTTCAGAGTGTAGCATGTGGTTTCACTGAATCAGCATCCTGAGAAAACCAGACAGAAGGTAGAATCACTGCTGCAGCTAAACTTGACTAAACTTGGAAATCAGAACATCTTTTCTACTATATCTAGAATCAGCCTGGATTCAAGGAAGAAATCACTAACTACACCTCTCAATGGGAAAAAAAATGTCAGTCACATGATGATAAGTGAGAGGCAGCATGGGAAGTACCGTTTTTAAAAACTTGAGATGATAAGGCAGTTGTACATACAAACTGTATACAATTCCAAGTGAAGATGGGCCTCTGCTTCCTTGCTTTGTTTTGTGTTGCTAGTCAAACTATATTGCTAGAGAACCCAAAATATCTTTCTGAGGTTGCTGGCTCTCTGGTGACCACCATAAGGAGGACAGGGCCTAGGGAGAAAAAGCCATTGTCTTTGAGACGTGCTAGAGCCATTTGTTAGCCCTGGAGTCTACTGCCGTGAATTGTCAGCGCATCATTTGGATAGCTGTTACCAACCAAAATAATGTCCCACTGACTTGATGTTTGTTCCAAATCACATCAGACTGTCTACCATGTGCAGCTTGGGAGGTGGATTTAGAGAAAAAACAAAGAATGTGAGACTTGAAGACTTCATTTAAAGTCAGGCAATACAAACAGACTTCATGCCTTCTACTCAACGCCACTGTGAGAGTTACAGTAAAAGAATGCGTGTATTCCAATGGGTAGAGTACATAGGCCTCTTGATCTTGGTAGAGTTCTGTTCAGTTCAAAGGAGCAGTGTGCATAAGGAAACAAGCGTGGGCTATCAAATATATTGAGGTCTTCATAAATCCCATTGCAATCATGTGACCCTAGGGAAGCTATCTAACTCCTTGGGCCTCAGTTCCATTATCAGTTACATAGAGGGAAAAGCAGTTATTTAATAGGGCTGTGTAAAGATCCAAGAAGATAGTGTTAAAGAAAAGTCCTTCTGTCTAGCACATGTAGGTCCTAAGTGAAGGTTTGTTTTCCTTTTTCCTCTGCCATGGCTTGCTTTACTACAGAGGAGCTAACTTTCCTGAATGTCACCTATCTTCTCTGGTGAACTCACCCCCACATCTGAAAACAGTGAGCTGATGCCAGCAGCAGGGATACCGTAAATATGTTACAGTGTGGAATGCAACAAGGACTGTGTAGATGCAGAGGATGCCAAGAGACAGTGAGATCCTGTCATGTTTTCTAGAACGGACAAAAAGAAAAAGGGAGAAAGGGAAAATAGCTAACTTTACAATTACCAGCAACTATTAATAGGAAACATTACATATATACAAATAAGGAATCTCAAAAGACCATTGATACTATGGGAAACATTTGTTAAATTTTTCTATATAGAATAATTATATGTATATGATAGATATAATTAGATAGATAGATAGATAGATAGATAGATAGATAGATAGATAGATACATAGATACATAGATAGATACATAGATAGATAGATAGATTGAGGATAAGCTTGAAATAAGTCACTATGGGGAAAGAGGGAAATATTTTCAACGTTCCATTTGCCTAAAAGCTTATAGGAAACCTAATTATACCCAACAATGCAATCACCAAGAATTGACACAATGCTTTCAAATGCACCATTATTTTCCCTGGACTTATCCAACTAGCCATTTTCTGTGTCACTGCACCAGTACCCTTCATGATAGCACCAGCAAACAGGAATGTTGGCAGCTTTTACACATGCTTCGTGCCCCAAGTCCAGTGCAGGGGAAGTGGTAAGATGCTAAGATTTGCCAAAAACATCCTGGATACAATTGCTAGGCTGAGTTTCAAACCCTGGCACAAAACAGAAGCTAATATCAGCTTTGGATGACAGCCCACTGCATCTTTGACTAGATCCCAGTTTGAGCCAAATTCTGTGTCTTTGGTGGCCTAAAGGAGAATTTCTCGATATCACTCAAGTATCTGCTATTTCCTATCATTTATCCTATGAACATGATAATATTTTAAATCCATCTCAATATAGATAAGTTTTCTGAGTCTTAGCAGCCTAAGCAGGTCTTCTAGAACATTCTATTATTATTTTAGTTATTTTCTAGTTCAGTCATTTTAAATTGGCAGCTGGCCCAAAAAGCCATTACCAGCCTTATTAGAATCAATTAGTATTCTATTAACAAAAATTAAGTCCAGGCAAACAGAAAGGAGAGAGTCAATCTCATATGAAGAGATTCAGTTTCCTATCTGTGAGGTGCATTTCCATTACACAAGACTGATAAAATGATCAGATGTGAAAATATTGCTCAAAGCATGTCATGAGTTATCAAAGCAAAAAGAAAGGAAGCTGGTCAAATTCGTTATACTAGAAGATCTGGAAAGTCTACATGGAGCCTAGGAAGGGACAGAAAGAGAACCCCTCACAGAAAAGCATCCCATCAGGAGAAACTGGTCCAAGCAACCTGAAGACTCCAGAGCTGTTGTGCTCCACCTTCAGAGGAAAACACTACAATCATTTCATTGGAATGGTTATAGCAGTGGAGTGTGACTAAGACATTTCGGGAAATAAAGATAGATGGAAATACTAAAAGGAAGGAAAGTGGCATTCACCATGGCATCTTTTAAGAACAACTTTGAGCCAAGAAGGCCTTCACTTAGTGAGGAAAGAGTATCCCAGAGGCTCACAGCAATCCCCACACAAACCATAGACACCAATGTTATTTGCTGCTGAAAAAGCCACAGTGCTGCATTTACCAAGAGTATATTCCACCATTGTGACCTCTCGTACCTCAGCTCCTGCCTCCCACTGCCGTCTTGAGACTCCTCCCACTCAGGACCTTACAGTGCAGCTGGACTCTTCTCAGCAGCTCAGCTGTCAGTCCCAACCCTCTCCTACAACGACAGGAAACTCCGGGCAAGTGAGTCTTGGCAGAATTCAACTAAATGCCAGGCAACCCTTCTCACCAACCTATGACCCCAAGAAGCAGCCAGGTAACCTATGCTGAATGACCCAGCACACCAAAGCCTCTGAGAAGCAACCAAATGTCCTTGCCTACATGCCAACAAATGTGGTATTAGGAATCGCTGTGAACTCAGCCATGGCCTATGGAAGCAGTAGAGCAATCCTCACAACACCCAAGAAGGTCACAAACAGACAACTTGCTCTGAGTGGTCATCTTGAGCCCTAGAAAGAAGGCATTTGCTTGTTTTGAGCAGGTCAGGCCTTGGAAGTCCATGAAGTCATCTGCTCAACCATTCTACTCATGGACTCCCTTCCAAATCCATCAGTACACAGCAGCCTCCCTTTGACCTCCACACACCGGCAAGCACTGCTCACCCTTTGAACACGGTGGAAGAATGCAGCAGAACAATGAATCTTACTTCATTTTGGTCAGGAAACAGGGGAGAAGAAAATTCTCTTCCAAGACATACTCACAATATTCCACTTCTAACAAGGCTCAGCATCCTAACAACTATTTCAGCTATGAACTCACACACGAGTTCATTTGTGGAAAACAGTACAGAAGTTCTTTCTAACACTAGAAGCAGTAATCCAGTAGCTGCATTCCAAGATTTATATCCAAAGGAAATGAAGTCAGACAAAAGCTGATCATCTCAATAAATGTAGAAAAGGCATTATTAAATAAAGTCTAACATCCATTCACAATTATAAACCCTCAAAATAAATATCTCTTAACCACTGGAACAGCGTAATGACTCAAAAATAATCCCATGTGTTTAGAACCAGTTGATTTTCTGTGTATTTTGTTTGCATTAATATCTATGAGTATGGGAGTGTATATACTCATGTGTATATATCATGTAGATCAGAGGTTAGCAATACAGTCATGTTTTCATCTTTGAGCATTCCCTGTAATTTCTGGTTTCCTCAGAGGTGCTTAGCAACCTGTCAAGTTCTCCATGAAGCCAACCTGCTCAAGTTCTTCATAATGCCTCAGGAGAGTGCATTAACGGTTCTTGACATCCAAAGGATCTTCTTTAAGCAGTTAAATTGACCTGTAAAATGTCCTTCCTTTTGACATCTCATCTCTGAGTAGCTGACCATTGTTGCCTAGAGCCCAACAGTAATGGTCAATGATGGCTTTACATCATTTCTCCTAAATAGAAAATCTGCTGTCAGAGATTTTAAAAAGCCATTGGTCAAAACAGTGAGCACCTCACGGTTTAGCTACTGGAAGTGAAAATTTGCCCATGTTTCTGAACATCCTTCAATTCATAGAACTCAGTGTGGGTACTACCTCTGATTACTCACAAGACTCACAGGAACAGCTAAGTAGCTGGATCAGTTTCAGCTTTGATGTTGATGGTGGTAAGAATGCTAACAGCAGCCATATTTTTGAAAACCAAGATGTATGCAATACATTGTGTGTGGGAGGGGATGATATATGATCTACTGTTTTATGATTTTCCTAAACAATGCATCTAATAGCCTGAAATGGTGCATACAATTACCATAATATTAATTTTTTGACAAATATTTATTGAGCATTTACCATGTGCTGGGCATATTGCCAGATCTGGAATATACAGTAAGAGAGAAGACACTAAGTATGTAAATAAGTAATTTGAAAATTTTAATTTTTTTAAAAAAGTTATTCACTTTACATCCTTGTCTTAGCCCCATCCCTCCTTCCCAGCCTTATCCTTCCTCCTTTCCCCTCCCCTTTTTCTCAGAAAAGGGTAGCTCCCTTTCCCATCCAGCCCAGCTCATCAAGTTGCTTCAGGACTGCCCATATCTTCTTGCCCTGTGACCTGGCTAGGCAGTGCCACCAGGGCAAAGTGATCAAAAAGCTGGCGAGTGAGTCAGTGTCTGATGCAGTCCCCACTTCCCTTATTACAGGTCCCACATAAGGCCTAAGCTGTCCATCTGATACATCTCTGTAGAGGGCCTAGATCCAGTTCATGCACGGTCCTTGGTTGATGCTTCAGTCTCAGCAAACCCCTCTGGGCTCTGGTTACTTGACTCTATTGATCTTCTTGTGGAGCTCCTGTCACCTCCAGGTTCTTCCATCAAACAATGTTTGACTGTGAGTCTCAGAATCTGCTTTGAGGTGCTGCTGGGGAGCGCCTCTCAGGGGACAATGCTGCAGACTCCTGTCTGCAAGTTTAGCAGAGTTTCTTTGATAATGTCAGGGGTTGGCACAATCCCCGGCTGGGTGAGTCTTCGGTTGGGCCAGGCATCGGTTGGGCATTCCCTCAATCTCTGCTCTATCTGCTTTATCTTTATCCCTACACATCTTGTAGGCAGTGTAAGTTTGGGGTCGAAGATTTTGTGGGTAAGTTGGTGTTACCCTCCCTCTACTAGAAGACTAGTCTAGTTAGCAGGTGTCCTCTTCAGTCTCTATGGCCTCTGCTACTGCTTGAGTGCCCTTCATATCCTCCCAGGACATCTGACTTAGGTCTCCAGCTTATCAATGAGATACCCCAACCCTCAGTTTTTTCCTTTCTCTACAGTCCTTCTGTCCTCTCGCCCTTGCTCTCTCCAGGTCTGTTCTCCACCCTCTTAACTCTCTGTGCCCCTTCTCCTACCTTGTTCCCTCTCTTCAGCCATTGCTTCTGTCTATTCTATTTCCTCTTCTGAGTGAAATTTTTGAATTCTCCCTTGGATCCTCCATGTTACTTATCTTCTTTGATAAGTTACTTATCTTCTTTGAGTCTGTGCCTCGTAGGCATGTTTATTCTGTACTATATGGCTAAAATGTACTTACAAGTGACTACATACCACGTCTGACTTTCTGGGTCTGAAACCTTAATGGTTGTTCTGAATAAGGTTACAGGGCATTAGGAGAAATTATGGCAGAGGCATGCAATTTGAATCCCCTAAGGTGGTACCCTAAAAAATAAACAAAAAATAGGTGGAAAGACTGGCCCAAATACATTCTAATATTAAGGGAAGGTAGTCTGGTCTATGACCTGACGATTGATGCTTTATTTTCTGTGTCCAGTTGTTATAGTGGTTGTAATCTAGAGAAGCAAGTGGAAAAGAAAACCTGAACGAATAAACAGTGGTCTGTACATAGGGCTTCTAGTGAGTTTGCAAAAAAGTATTTTAATTTATTTATTCACTCACTTTACATCCTGGTTGCAGCCTCCTTTCCTTTCCTCCCAGTCTTCCCCTTGCACACCCTTCCTCCATTGTCCGCTGTCCTCCTCAGAGAAGGAGGAGGTCCCCCATGTATACCAACCTGACCTGACTCATTAAGTTGCTGCAAAAGTATGCACAACCTCTTCCACTGAGGCCGGAAGAGAAAGCCCGGTTTGGGGAATAGGATCCAAAGGCAGGCATCAGAGTCAGAGAGGACCCCTGCTCCAGTTGTTCGTGGATACACATGAAGACCAAGCTGTGCATCTGCTATGTATGAGCAGAGGGCCTGGAAGCAGTACAAGCATGCACTTTGGTTGGTGTTTCAGTCTCTGTGAGCCCCTATAAGCCCAGGTCAGTTGACTCTGTAGGTCTCCTTGTGGAGTCCTTGATGCCTCCAGCTTCCTCAGTTTTTCCCCGAACTCTTCCATAGGACTCCTGAGCTCTGTCTAATAATATTTGAATGTGGGTCTCTGTATCAGCTTCCATCAGCTGCTGGGTGAAGCCTCTCAGAGAAGTTATGCTAGGCTCCTGTCCATAAACATACCAGAATAATATTAATAGTGTCAGGGATTGGTTCTCTCCCATGGGATGAGCTTCAAGCAGGGCCAGTCATTGGTTGGTCATTCTGTCAATCTTTGCTTCATCTTTGTCCCTGCACATCTTGTAGGCAGGACAAATTTTGGGTCAAAGGTTTTGTTGGTGGGTTGGTGTCCTTATCCCTCCATTGGAAGTCCTGCCTGGCTACAGGAGGTGTCCACTTCAGGCTCTATATCCCCCGCTGCTAGGACTCTCAGCTACAGTGACCCCCATAGACTTCCTAGGTCTTTCCCTATCCCTGGCCTCTGGCCAATCCTAGAGATGACCCCCACCTCTGATATCTGTTCTCTCACTTGGCCCTTCCCAGGAGTGGTATAGCTGGGTCTTGATGTAGAACTATTCCCAATGTTCTGAGGAAGCTCCAGAGTGATTTCCAAAGTAGTTGTACCCATTTTTACTCCCTCCAACAATAGAAGATTGTTCCCCTTTCTCCACATCATCCCAAGCATGTGATTAAAACAAACAAACAAACAAACAAAACATTGAAACATTGAGTTTTGGATCATAGCCATCATGAAGGGTGTAAGCTCGAACCTCAGGGTCACTTTGATTTGCATTTCCCTGATGACTGATGACGCTGAACATTTCTTTAAGCACTTCTCAGCCATTAGAGTTTCTTCCATTGAGAATTCTCTTGTACTGCATTTTTTAAATTGGGTTATTTGTTTTGTTTGTGTCAAATTTCTTGAGTTCTTTATATATTTCGATATTAGACTCCTGTCAGATGTAGGGTTGGTAAAGATATTTTCTCACCCTGCTGGCTGCTGTTTTGTTCTGATGATAGTGGCCTTTGCCTTACAGAAGCTTTTCAGGTTTGTGAGGTCCCATTTATTAATCGTTGATCTTAATGCCCAAGCTATTGCTCTTCCTGACAGAAGTTGTCTCCTGTGCCAATGAGGTCAATAATATTCCCCACTTTTTCTTATCTTACATTTAGTGTATCTGGCTTTATTTTGAGGTCTTTGATCCACTTTGACTTGAGTTTTGTACAGGGTGATAAATATGGCATTCTTCTATTTGCATTCTTCTACATTCAGACCTCTGGTTAGACTAGCACCATTTGCTGGAGAAGCTATCTTTTTTCCATTGTATGGTTTTGGTTTCTTTGTCAAAAATCAAGAGGCCATGGGTGTGTGGCCATGATCATCCTGTCTGTTTCTATGCCAATACCAGGCAGGGGTTTTTTGTTTGTTTGGTTGTTTGTTTGTTTGGTTGGTTGGTTTTTTACTATTGTTCTGTAGTATAGCTTGACATCAGGAATGGTGATGCCTCCAGAAGTTCTTTTATTGCATAGGATTGTTTTAGCTATTTTGGGTCTTTCGGGTCTTTCATTTTTCCATATAAAGTTGAGAATTGTTCTTTCAAATTCTGTAAAAATTTTGTTGATATTTTGATGGAAATTGCGTTGAACCTGTAGATTGCTTTTGGTAAGATGGCTATTTTTACTGTGTTAATCCTGCTAAGCCATGAGCATGGGAGATCTTTCCATCTTTGATATCTTCTTCAATTTCTTTCTTCAGAGACTTGAAGTTCTTATCATACAGGTCCTTCCCTTGCTTGGCTAGAGTTACACCAAGATATTTTACATTGTTTGTGGCTATTGTAAAGGGTGGTTTCCCTAATTTCTTTCTCAGTACATTTATTGTTTGTATAAAGAAGGGCTACTGATTTTTTGGAGTTAATTTTGGGGGGATTTGCTGGGATGTTTGTCAGCTATAGGAGTTGTCTGGTAAAATTTGGGAGGGGATCACTTATGCATGCTTTTATGTCATCTGCAAATAGGGATACTTTGACTTCTTCCTTTTCAATTTGTATCCCCTTGATCTTCTTTAGTTGTCTTATTGCTCTAGCTAGAATTTTAAGTACTGTAACAAATAGATATGGAGAGAGTGGGCAGCCTTGTCTTGTGGAATTTTAGTGGAATTATTTATGTTTCTTTCCATTTAATTTGTTGGTGGTTATAGGCTTTCCGTATATTGCCTCTATTATTTTTAGGTTCGTGCCGTGTATCCATGATATGTCCAAAACTTTTAATGTGAAAATGTTGGATTTTGTCAAAAGCTTTTCTAGCATCCAATGGTGTCTAGTGTGTCCGCCATACAGTTGTCACGGTGGTTATAATCTAGTGAGCCGGGGTGGAGGAAGAAAACCTGAAAAAATAAACAGAGGTTTAAACACGGGGGTTCTAGTGCATTTCAAAAAAAAAAATAGTGACTTCATAAATACAGCAGAAAGCCAAAGATGGTGTTGAATGGGAATTTATTAATTAGGACAGTCAAAGTCTTGTAGTAATTTAAGTGTGATGGTCCTTAAATACCCTATAGAGATAAAAATCAGCAGTGGTAGGAGAGTTAGATACACAGGCAAGAAGGGTTCCTTGGACACAAATAGTGATCGAAAACAAATTAAAGATATATATTTTTGTGATGTGCTTATTTCTATGTGTGTAGGGACACACCTGTATAGTGTTCAAATACACATGTACATGTGTGCATATGCGTGGAAGCCAGCCCTAAGTTGCTGTTGTGTATATTCCTCGGTTGTTCTTTATCGTAAATATGGAGGCAGCATACCAGAGACAGATTCAGCTAGGAGCTAGCCCAATTGCTCTGGAGATCCCCAGACTCTGCCTTTTTGTGATAGGATTGCAGGGAGGCTGTTATGCTTATCTGAACTTGATGTGGAAGCTGGGCATCCAAACCATAGTCCTTTCACTCATGTGCAGGTATTTTGCTCACTTATCCATCTCCCAGCCTTTAAGATACATCTTTTAAAGAAGATGCTAAGACAGAAAGCAATGATGAGTTGATTGGAGTGAGAGATTTGTGAAGGAGAAAGTTTGTCATAAATCATGCTCACATTTCTGATGTGAGCCTCCAGGAGAACGAAGGAGCTAGAAATGTAACTGAATGTGTCCCCTAAAGTTCATGTGCTGGAAATGCCATCGCCAATGCCACAGCATTGGGAAGTGAACAGAGCACAAAGGACATGCCCTTATGAGGAGCCTAATACTAGTACCACAGGAGTAGGCTAGTTATCACAAGAGGGGGCTGCTGTAGAAATGACTTCTCTCCACTTGCTGTGTTACACGTGTGCTTTCTGGCCCTCCCATCATCTGCCATGAGAGGCTGTGGCATCAAGGCCCTCACCTGCAGCAGCTGCATGCCCTCGGATTCTCCACCACTGAGCCCATAGATCTGTGCAAACTGACTGTTCCACTCAAACGTGTTCTTTACAGCAGTAGGAAGCAGACTCACACAGGTAGCTTTGCAACAAACACCTAATGCAGACTATGAACGTAGCATCGCCTCCTAAAATTCAAAGAATATTACATTGCCAAAGTTGTCACTACCCCCCCACACACACACACACACACTGTGTGTGTCTGTGTTGCTGTGGCTGTGGCTGTGGCTGTGTTTACGGTTTGTGGAGAGGAGCTGGGAAGAGAAAATTGCAAACAAGTATGTACCTAAATAATGAAAAATGATCGTTGACTCCTATAGATGCTGTTGGGGGCCTTTCTGATGCAAATGTATATCTAAGTTAGTTCTGCTTTTACCTCAGGAACAAAAAAAAAAATCAAAGTTAAAAAAAAGCAAGGTTTAGAAAGAAACACTGCCACCACAAGCTACAGATTCCATTGTTTCTAGAGAAAAATTCATTTACATCAAATATCTGAAGCTGTCAGCACACACAAAGACTTTGAAAGCATTTGTTTGGAGCTAATACCGTTCTTTCTATTTATATTCTAATAACTCGTCCACCCCCTTATGATTCTTTGTGAACTCGCTCAAGTTTTGGCTCTGCTGTACTTTTCTCTTTTCCCCCATGAGACACACTTGTAATCTTTACAGACTTGTTCCAAGAGCAAAGAAGCGATCATTAAAGAAAGAATGAAGCGTCACTTGATGGCATGCCTGGTGCTCAAGGAGAGAGAATCTGTTCCCTGTCGTATAAAACTCAGAAGGCCCAAAGCCAAGAAGGTATGCATCAGATTAGACCTGATAAGACCATGGTCAGAAAACACACATCCTAGCCACGACTTTGGAGCAGATGAAATTTAGAAGCTGGATGAAACCGGATATTCCTAACTTACTAATTTTTCTTTTTCAGGGAGAACAACCTTTTTGTGACTTATTTATGGAATCACAACTAATCTTTGAAAATAAAGTCAAATTAAGTGGCAGTCATAGTATAAAAACATGACTTAAGGAAAAAAAAATAAGGCTAAGCAAAACCCAACCTGAAATTAGGATTCGGATGATTAAGGTCATTGTCATGCTAAAGTTCTCATTATAAGAACGTGGAAGGAAAGAGTGGATAGTGGAGAGAAGGATCCGTGGCTAAGAGCGCTAGCTGCTCTTTTTCTTGAGGGAACCTGGGGTTCCATTCCTGCACCCTCGTCATGGCTGACAACCATCTATGACTACAGTCCCAGGGCATCCAATGCCCTCTTCTGGTCTCTGTAGGTACTGCATGCACATGGTGCAACAGATATCTGTGAAAACACCTGCGGACACTAAAAAATAGATGGTAGGTAGATGATAGATAGGTGGATAGATAGATAGATAGATAGATAGATAGATAGATAGATAGATAGATAGATAAGAGATAAATAGATGCTAGGTAGATAGGTAGGTGAGAGATAGATAGATAGTGAATGGATGGATGGATGAATGAATGAATGACTTTTAAAAAGAATCCGAGTCCACAGAGTACAGGAAAATAATACTGAAATCCCATGGAAGGGTACTCTACACAAGAACTCCTAGACTAGGAGAAAAGCTCAAACCAAAGCAGGAAAACGAAGTTACTAGTGATTTTTAGTCTTATCTCCAGTCACAATATAGTGGCTTTTTGAAAGTTAGCCCCAGTTGGGTTTGGAATTTTTTTTTAAATAGTTTTAGGGCTTGTTTTTATCTTGGGTCAGTTAATTTTAGCTGTTTTAGCTACCTGGAAAACCTCTGCCATCATTCCATGCACTGTCTCTCTTACGCGTGGAGAGCCCATCCTGCCACCAGCATTCCCCACCAGAACAACACTTTGGCTAAGAATGATGAACCCACAATAACGCATCTTTATCACCAGGCCGGAGTTTCCACTAGAGATAGAATGGTAGGTACCAACGATTGCAGTCCTGTGCAGCAGACATTCGCTGCTCTTCAAAACTCTTCTCACGTTTTTCCTCTCTTACTCCTCCTGAGCCCTTGAATGTCACTGAACCTATGTTGTTTCCATAGTTTTCCAGTATGTCCTGTCGTTGAGTTCAAGTAACACATGGCCAGTTCGGCAGGCTTCTTCGCTTACAAGTGAGAATTTAAGCCTATAGCCCATTGTTTACATTAAATCCTCCTCTGCGATCTGGCTGTACCATAGTGTGCCTTTTCACCCACTGTTGATGAATAGGGACATCTTAGCGGATTCACGTTTTGTCAAATATGAATAAAGCTGTTATAAATATGCCCGTGTGCTTTGGTGTGAACTGATGTGATTTTTGAGTTTCAACTAAAATGTATCTCTGATCCAAAACCTGCCAAAGTTGGGCACTGACATAAAACCGTTAAATCACTGACATTATCTCAGGGTACAGATTTGCTCACGGGAGATATTTGCTTAACCTCAGAAGGAAAGGGAACCCGCAGAGCCCTGCTGAAGATGAACTTGGGTTTACAATCCATGCTGTATACACATGTGTGCATGTGAATGCATGCACACACCCAAGCACAGACACACACGCAAACACACTCAGGCAGACACCCACCCATACACACACGCACACACACACACACACACACACACACACACACACACCCCAAAGAAAAGTCAGAGGAACCTGATCTCTCATAAAGACTGTGACTCCTGGAATATAGAACGATATAAATTAACTTATATATTCTAAAGCAGTGAAAATAGTGAGAACACAGAAAAGGAGACCATAAGAAAAACCACTGTCCTTAGCAGGAAACTCAGAAAAAAAAAAAGACTGTTCCCAAGGCAAAAACAAGTACAGTCATTGAAACAAGAAGCATTTCAACAGGAAGAGGGCAAACAGTAAAATCAGTAAGTGGAATGGGACACTAGAAGAAAGATGTCCTGAAGTTACTGCCACCTCAGTGAGGAATAACCAGATGGAAACTATGAGGAGCAATGCAAAGCCACGGCATACCTACTCAGACGCCCAAATAAAGCGTACAGTGTGGACGACGCAGCACTGACGCACCAATGATGTCACCGGTGTGTCGCCACTGGTGATGAGGGTGCTTTCGAAAGCTAATAGCTCGTGCATGGCACAAGCACATTAGTCCCTTCTGAAACCTAGTTTTAAGACTGAAGAGGAGCCATGATGCCACCGTCACCAATCAACATTTTTTTAAAGCGGTGATAAGCCCAGAGACACTCAGATGTGTTCAAAATGCACAGCTTTGGATTCCGGTCCCGTCTTCCAGTACAGAAGTGAAAGCAACTTCATGTATCTCTTCACTCTTATTACATACAGAGAATCCTAAAGATGACTTGATGAGTAGTGTGTTCAAAGCCAGAGCGCGAATGCAGCAGACCTAGGATAAGAAAGTCCCTGTCCCCACCTCGCTTCGTAACAACGTCTCTTTATCAATTGTGCTTTTGCTTCTCCCATTTTGACAGGAAAAGCCCATTTGCCCACAGCGATACCAGGGCCCACAGCACAGTGATTGACACTTGGTAATGACTGTAAACTAAATCTATGTTTAAGCGATGAGTGATGGGTGCTACATCATACATGAGGGTAACAGACAAAGTCAAAATCAAAACCCAAGGGTTCATAAACATATTACTGTAAGGATGATTCACCTCAACAGTTAAAATGATAAAGCCAAAAAACCCACCATTTTATTCTTTATAGATCAGATGCATCTATGACGCTGATTCCTCCCAGTCTCATTTGGCCTTGATTTCCCATCAGCTTTGGCTCAACCTGCTTTCTAACCTTAATGACTACCTGGGAGCCTGCCTGCGCTCTCCTCAGAGTAAGAATTAAGTCAAATGCTTTCTGGATGTACTGCACCCTTTTCTTGTTTGCCATTGTTTGTTTCTTTAGCAACCTTTTGGCTTGCCTTTCCATCTTTACCATCATGTCTTGATAGTAATAGAAATGAAACATAATATTCCTTTGTTCCATTGTTTGCTATTTCAAATTCCATTGTTTTGCTATTATCTTAAAAGAGGTACATGATCTCTAAAGGCTTGCAATGATAATGTTTTGACATTGTAATTTAACATGGCAATGTGGTCTCAATAATCACTCAGCAACATTGTTTTACCACTGTCTTGACATTATAAAATGGTCTCTTTAGACTTCCATTTTGCCATTGCCTTGACACTGTAATATGGTCTCTACAGATTTGCATTGAAATTTGTTTTGTCATTGTCTTGATATCATAATGTCCTCTCCATGGACTTCTCTTCACATACATCATCCTCTCCAAAGACTTGCATATCAGGGCCCATTACAAGAGCAATGTGCACTGTTAACATCCCATCTCAGGGAACTGGGAATGATCTTTCATGGTTTCTACTTAGCAGTAAGTGCCACATCCCATCAATAACTATTCAAACTCTTTTATCTCAACTCTTACCAAACCTCATTCTTGATGTGTATTTTCTTTTGTTTTGTTTTGTTTTTACCAAGAGGCAAGGTGGACAAATTTCCAGTAGGTAGAATCTGCCTGCACATTTTTCGATTTTAATATTAAACTCACTCACTTTAAAAGTATTAAAGTGGAGCCAATCATGAGGTCATTTGCTTCGCCAGCCCACAATAAGGAACTATTGCATAGAGTTGTTCCAACCTGGTACAAGAACACAGCAGAGTACATTAGAAGGGAAACTGCCGCTTCCTCTATTCATAAAACACCTTTGTAAATCCTCCTCCCCTGTTGAATTGCATCGCTTCTAATGCTTACTGCCTCCAACAAAACCTCTGCTTATATCGTCTTTCCCTAGCCTAGCATGCTCTGAAAGCCCTAAATGGATGTAATATACATTTTTTTTCTCCTTTCTTCTCCTTACATGCATCCACCATATTCTTTTTCTTAGTCATAAAATACATACACAAACAAAAGTAAAACCTTTAGTGGGACTGTGAGGTGTTTTTTTTTTTCTGTTTGTTTGTTTTTAACAGAAAATGTAATCATCTCGTTTGAAGCCAGTAGGGAGAGAGCACAGGAATAAAAAGGTGTACGAAGGTCTTAAATTGCAGTACTTCTGCGGCGAGCTGTTGGTCCAAACCCATAAACGGATCACAAGGAGCATGTTCATAAGATTTAGGGAATTTCAACACGACACCAAGCACTTGCCTGGTGTCTTGTGTGTGTGTTATCTTTGCAATGTGCAGCCAGAATTCTGTACATTTCTAAGTCTTCCTTCTTTAGGATATACAGCACCAGAGTCAGAGTGCAAGGTCACAGTCAGTTAAAGGTAAAGGTCTTCTCTCAATTTTCCAACTCAGTGAGATTTGAGCCCCACCCACTGACGAGAGGGCTATCATTCAAAGAGCATTTACAAAGGAAATACATAATTTCACCAGCTTCTACCTCTGAGGTGTTCTCCTTTCGATGTGTATGCAGACTATAAAGCATCTGAGATTTTGGGAACAGGAAAACCCGCAAATATACTGGTACTATTTGTCAGTTGCTACAGATATGTGAAATAGTACCAGTGATTACTGCTGTTTTAGCAATGCAGTTGAAATAGTTAATTAATGCCTTACAGAAAGTATGTATAATTTTTATCTTGAAGTAGTTTATTCAGTATTTTTATTACTGTAACTGTCCATCAATATAACTGGCTTTCCTTCTATGATCCCAGCACGTCCACACACTATCTGCAACCTATTTGCATAACCTTTTAAAAGCAGTGTATGTTTTATTGAACAAAATTTTACAGAGGAAAGGCATCTTTCTTCTGCTACAAATAGCCTTTAAACATTAAAAATATGGCAATTATAATTTTATGAGAGATTTGTAGTTCATATTTTACATTTCGAGAAAAGACTACCTGAGCCCTAAGATGACAAGACCTGGCCCCATGTTATAAAAAAGTTTCCTTCTTTGCTCAAAGATCTTTCACAGCAAAGTGATACCAAAGCTCTTCTGACGGTTGTGTCCTTACTAGCACTGGAGCCCTCTTGCGCTGAGCTGTACAGTCCTGGCTCAACCCAATCCTGGATGACCTCAGGAACCTACGGCATCCATCTTCTCTCAGCCTTCTCGAATGAGTAGTCCTTCCAATTTCCACTTCTCTCCCTGTATCTTCTGTCTAGAAAACCAGAAACAGACATTCATCTGGACAGAAAGATGGAAATGCTCAGGGATGTGTTATCCTGATGTTACATCTAAGAGACAAACCATCTCTTGGCATGGTAGAAAATCAACCTGACTCAGAAAATTCTAGCTCTCTTCACAGTTCTTGGTTCTCTGAACCCTGTGAGAATGTGTTTAAATAATGTACATTAATTGCATGGAAAGGAGCATCCAGAGGTGCTTGACAGACACTCACTTGCAAGAAGATCCCAGACATCCAAGCGCCTTGCAACTTCTGAAGTTAGCCTGACAGTTTCTTTTGTTATTTTCATTTTTTCATATTAATTACAGTTTATTCCCTTTATATCCCAGCTGTAGCCCCTCCCCCGTTCCCTCCCAATCCCACTGTTCCTCCCTCTTCTCCTATACCCCTCCCCAAGTCCAATGATAGAGGAGGTTCGCCTCCACCTTCCATCTGATCCCAGTCTATCAGATCTCATCAGGACTGGCTTCTTTGTCTTCCTCTGTGGACTGGTAAGGCTGCTCTCCTGTCAGGTGGAGGTGATCGAAGAGCCATGAGTTTATGTCAGAGACAGTCCCTGTTCCCATTACTAGGAAACCCTCTTGGATACTGAGCTGCCATGGGTTATATCTGTGCAGGAGTTCTAGGTTATCTCCATGAATGGTCCTGTGTTGGAGTATCAGTCTCAGAAAAGACCCCTGGACCCAGATTTTTTGTTTATGTTGCTCTTCTTGGAGAGTTCCTGTCCCCTTCAGGTCTTTCTACCTCCCCCTTCTTTCCTAAGATTCTGGCACTCTGCCCAAAGTTTGGCTATGAGTCTCACATCTGCTTAGATACCCTGCAGGGTAGAGTCTTTCAGAGGTTCTCTGTGGTAGGCTCCTGTCCTGTTCCCTGTTTTCTCCCTCTTCCCATGCCTGTCTGGTTTGCCTTTCTGAATGAAGACTGAGCATCTTACCCAGGGTCCTCCTTGATTAGCTTCCTTAGGTGTACAGATTTTATGATGATTATCCTATATTATAAGTCTAATATCCACTTATAAGGAAGTAGACACCATGTGTGTCTTTCTGCTTATAGGATACCTCATCAGGATGATCTTTTCTAGATCCCATCATTTGCAAATTTCATGATTTCCTTGTTTTTAATTTCTGAGTAATATTTCATTGTGTAAATGTACCACAATTTCTGTATCCATTCCTCAACTGAGGGACACTTGGGTTGTTTCCAGCTTCTGGCCTGACAGTCTTTAATGACGTTTTCATTATTAAGAACATCAGTTATCTTACTAGACTGTATGCTGAATTGTCTCAACAATTTTGCTTTCATATGAATTTGGTCTGTCAACGGCCCGACTTTTTTATGTTGAATATTTTCTTCATAACTTTAACAGAATGTGTTGATCATCTACTACATAGCCCTCAGTGCTGATGGTGTTACTGCAGAGAAAAAGTTGACAAACAGCATTGTGTGTCAGAGACTGTTCAAAGTATTTTATGTACATAGCACATTAAATATCCACATCGACTCTATGGTCTTTAACTTGTAAACAAGGAAAGGAAAACAGAATTTTAATAACTTACTCAGTGCCACATAGGATGGTAAAGGTTTGGCAAAGCAAGGAATCAATCCCATGCTCTCTAACTCAAGAGCCTTTGCTCCAATCACTGTAGGCTATTTTACTAAGACAAACGAGATGCACATTGTGTCTTCTTTCTGGAGCTCATGTAATATTAGTGCATCCCAACTAGAGGAAAGCAACAGTGATCTGCAGGTCCCTGCACATATTCACAAGAGTGTCTCATCTGCTCCCCTTGATGGCTCCAAAGACAGACAGGGAAGATACAGCATATCTACTGCATCGATAATAAATGGTGACTTTGTTTTAAAGTGTCAAAAAAGGCATTTAATTTTGAGAAGAAAATAATGTAATAGTACTAAAATTTCATTTTATGATATTTGTCTTCTTTGATTCTGAACCAGGTTATTACCAACAGCAAGTGGTGGGGGAACTGCTTTGTAAATTCTAAAAAATAAAAAATAAAACAAACAAAAAACTCTGTCATCTGTAACAAACTCGAGCACAGGAGAGCAACACCATTCTCAGAGCCCTCAGAGATCTGACTCCCAAACAGAGCTATTTTGACTTAATCTAATAACATAGTGACTTCAAACCCTGAAGATCCTGTCAAGAATTTGAACTCATAGACAACAATCATTTGACTGCAGTGGTCTACCAACACAATCTTGTAAAACATACAAGACTAAAAAAATGTCTCTTCTTTAAGGATGGGAGTGAAGGCTATAAACCTAATCCTGCAGAACCAATTGATGGTGAGAACTAATGCAGCCGCAAACATCTGGACTTCATCTTCATCTGCAAAGACCTGTGGGGAGTAATACTACAGTTAGTTTGAGACAGGGTCTTCCCATGTATCTAGCTTCAAAGTCCTTATCCTTCTGCACATGTCTCCAAGTGTTACATTCAAAGGTGCACACTCTCATGGTTGCTCTCTTAAATTTTCCATTTATATTTGTTTTGTCCTCTCATAATCTATTTTTATCCTTTTAATGCCCATTTGATGACTATCATTTGTGATAAAGGGAATCCCCACTTTACTTAGAAATAATGACCTTGTCAATTTGATGATTTTTTAAGGACCAAAGGAGCAAGAACCTTAGCAGACTACAACTCTGTTTTGTGATGTTGGCTGCAGAGATCTTTGTTCATAGCCTCTAAGGTGGTGTTACCATGTGTGGCAAACACTGGAAATACTGTGGAGCCTGCATAGAATATTATGACAGTCTACTTAACTTTGGGAAGGGAGGACCTTACGTGTGTCCTCTGGCTTGTGAAGTGGGAGCTCAGGTTTTGGAGGATGCCAAGTCTCAGCACACATTCATACTTGTCAGTGATTCAGTTGACCGCACAGACTTCAGTAAAGAAATGATACGTATCAAAGGCACTTGCCCAGCATGCTCAGTCTATGCTGATCTCTCCCTCTGTACCTCCTGCCCTGATTTTGCCACAATTGAAACGAACAATCAGAAACTCAGCATTCATCTTGCTACGGCTAGAGTCAGTGGGGACCTTCAATTAGTATTTTGGAGATAACCATGTTAAACAACGACAAGTTAAAACCTCATTGATTTTCTTTGGTATAGCCAAAGAAAAGTATAACCAAATGTTTATTAATTTATAAAAGTTGCTTTCTAGGTATCTCATATTGCTGGGTCATCTGAAGCAAAATGACTATACCATGTTTGTCATGACCTTAACAATACAAATTGCCAACAGATGTCCTAAGATTACTAGCTATAACTACACCAGTTTTGCACGAGGATTATACATCCCTTATTGTTGGGAATGGCCTTTATTTCTTATCTTGCCTTTTAAAAGATGTTCGAAGTAGATGCCAGTGACTGAACTGTCATTCAACTTGTCGGTTTAGGACCAAAAAAAAGTCAATATTTAATGGGAGAAAAATAAAACCAATTTTCCAGTATCTACAATTAATCAATCAAGTTCCAACATTTAAATGATAATTACTCACAAAGTATGTACAGTAATAAAGAAAAAAAAATGTTGTATGATAAGAATAGCCTCGAAAATATTGATGTAATAGAGAAAAGCACCCTGTGTTTGGGCTAAAGTTTAACGATTTGGTTTTTATTCTGCACTATTCAATTTTACATGCATGGAATTCCCAGTAATATCTACATAGCAAGAGCAAAGTATCAGTCAAAATCCACCAGACAGATGTGAAAATTGAATTTTTTCCAGTAATTTATAATGTAAAAGTGAATGCTGGTACATTTCAGGGTTGAATACCAGAGGGGACCATTGTATGGAGTTGTGGGTTGCAACTTCAACATGGCAAATTGTGATTACAAAAATCTGAGAAATATTCTACTAATAAGGATGAGCAAGAGCAAAGGAAATTTCCCTTAGTGACTGAGATGACTAAGGTCAAAGTAAACATAACTGACAAGCTTGTCTTTCTGCCATCATACCAAGCAGATACCCATGCCCAGGCAAAGATGAGCAGGGACTAGGGAACACAACCTTACCCACGTACACCTCTCGCCCACAGAACAAGGGCAGAATTTCTCTGAAAAGAGATGCTTGGATCTTGTGGACTTTGTTCCTTTATCCTTCCAGAGAATAAATGTGATTAAAGCTGAGCACGATCATGAAATGTCTTCCATTTTTCAGATGTATGATAAGGCACGCACACAAACGATCTTAACAGATTAAAGACTGCCCATTGTGATGATGTTCATATTTGCATGGCTATTGAGCAGGATGCTTTTCTGGTTGATTTTACACGTGCCCTCTCATTAAATCACACTGCAGTGCCACAGTGGACAGATTATTAAGATAACCCCCAGCGCCACAGATATGCTAGTAAAAGTTGGGGGGGATTGTGTATAATCAATCATACATTAGATATATGATTTTATATGAGAACTTAGACCCTGTAGGTTTTTCTTTTAACTTCTCATGCTACATTTGTTTGTTTTGTTTTGTTTTCTGAGACAAGGACACACCATGTAACTGAACCTGGCCTTGAACCCCTTATCCTCTTGCTTGGAGCAGTCATGTGCTCATGTGCTTCTGAAAGCTCTGTGTGATGGCTCACATACACACATATGTACAGATTTTCTAAAAGCTTTTCCCCATTTAAATTACTAAAAAAAAAACTCACAAAGTCTATTACAACATTTTTACCTATTTTTTAATGGATGAAAAGCTATGGCATTGAGACTTTTTTTTTTATTAATTTATTTTATTTACATTGTATCCAGATTGCAACTTCTCCTCCTACCTCTCATCCCTGTCCCTACCTCTCCCCTCCTTCCCTTCTCCCATCCCTCCCTCCTTTCTTCCTCAGAGAAGGAGAGGCCTGCCATGTATATCAATCTGCCTTGGCATATCAAGATGCAGTACGACTAGGCACAAGGAGAAGTTTGGGTTTTTGTTTTTGGGGGACGGGGTTCGGGTTTGCTGTTTTGCTTGTTTGTTTGTCTTCTAAAGTCATGTGTATGCCAATAGGGGAATGCAGATTTGTTACAAATCTTCTGTTTGCACACTTCAGGGTAGGCCCTATGCCCAGTAGTAGTTGGCCAACACCAAACAAACTCAGCTGACAGCTCTGTCTCCCAAGAAGCCAGAAGCTCAGTTGTCATCACCTTTACATCCCAGAAGCTTACACATTTTTAAATGCTCTGTAGAGTCTACTGAATGAACACGCTGAACACCACCATTACCGATTCTGTGATCAGTACAGGGAGAAACAGGAAGTAAGGAATCTAGGTAACTAAAACACTTCCTGATTTCTAGAAAATCCATAATAAATTACAACTCTGATACTTCAAAGGCCTGTGTGTAGAGAAGATGTGTCTTCTTCCGTGTTAGGTTACACAAATAGCTTTCACTTCTGAAACTCCTGGCTTGTTGCCCAGTGCTTTGTCAGTCCACTATCTTGATCACATGATTGCCACATGACCTCACACCCTTATTTCTCCACTCCCTAAGGCTGTCCTGTGACCTAACTGGGCAGCTGAGCAGAGTGCTATGGCTGACTCTGCCTCGCAGTGGGTGTCTTCGGAGCAATCCTGTTCCCTCCCCTGGATAGACAGGCTGCTGGCTGGAAATACAGATTTTGGTCAGCCTGATGAATATACTGAGGGGGTGGGAGTGGGGAGAACATTTCCTGGAAATGCTTGCCCTCTTCAGTGTCCACATTACATCTGCTTTCATCAAATCAAATACAGATACGTGAAAATGAGATGAGAAATGACTCAAGCAGGATTACAAAAGGTAGTCAACAAAGTAGACAAAAGAATAGATTTAAGGAAGAATATATTCACTTCAAACCAAGTTTTACTTTTTTTTTTTTTTTTTATAGATTTCCTGTGTCCCCACAGGACACTAACTAGTCGTATGCAAAAATGTAAATGATGCAAAACACATTTGGCTGCTCTGGTACTGTCACACACTTGTGTTGTTTTTGTACAATAGATAGCAAAGCACTCCGCTTTAATTATGAGAATACTTGGAAACTTTGCCTACTGTTTCTGGGCCTTTTGCAGAAATCTCCAGTTATATTTTAATATATATTAAGGTGGAAAGTAGAAGTCAAATATAAACTCCCCATGGTAAAATTAATGCTAAGATCCTAGATTTGCAACTAGTATTAGTTCACAGTCAGAAGGTGAGAAGTTTTTTAAAAGTTTGATTTGCTTTTCTTTTATGCATGTGGTTGTTTTGTCTGTATATCAATGTGCCGTGTAGGTGCAGTTCTTTCAGAGACCAGAAAAGGGTGTCAGATCTCCTGCAATGGGTGTTAGAGACGGTTGTAAGCCAGCTTGTGGGGGCTGAGAACTGAACAAGGGTTCTCAGCAAGAGCAAAGAGGCCCCTTAACCACTGAGCCATCTCTCCAGCCCCAAAATATTAACAAAATTTGGGAAAAGAAAAAAAAAATGGAGCCAGTCTGGGCCTCATCAAAATGCAGACCCTTCGGGAGGGAGGTCTTTTACATAACATGTACAAGTTCACCAACTAGTCTGTCTTAGCAACTATGATCACACAAGGTAGTTAGCAGGGCTATCAAAAACTTGGTCTCTAAAGTGAAAAACAGTTAATGAAAAAAGTTCTGACCTTAGGGAAATTCCTTGACTTTTACATCCCTTATATTGTGCTGCAGTTTCATCCTTGGTCAAATTCTTCCCGGAGGGAAACTCTTTAATACATGGGATGTAAAAAGGGAGGTGAAACAATAGAATATTTTTAAGACAGTATGTTTACAAAGAGGTGAAAGAGCAGTGTGTTCTGAAGGGAGGTGAAAGAATCCATTGTACAGGAAAGCTACTAAAACAGGAAGTAAACAACTTAAAGATAGCTTTGGGAAGTCCCTGAAGCTGACCAAATTCCCTAAGCAGCTCCCTCCCTGAGGGTATATCAGCAGTAAAAACTGATGTGTGCCACTTTCAAACAGAGTACTTAGGAGAGGATCAAACTAAGCAGCCTGGAAAAATCACAGAGCAGCCAAGCACCTTAAAAGAAGCAGAGACCCTTTGAGCTGCCTGGAAAGGACACTCTCCAACCCGCCGAGCTTTCTGCAAGTTTTGCAGTGAGCTTCAAGTTTCCAGCAATATTCTGTGACCAACACCAGCCTGGTCTTTGGTGTAACTGTTTTTGAGTAATTTCTGCTCCTGTAACTAACCTTTCACCCATATTCCCATAAGCAGCTCCATTCAAACTCATTAAAACCAAGTTGCAATTTGGTGCAATTTGAGCTTTGATCTCTAGTCAGTTCCCTATCTGGGGTGAGTATTCATTTGTTTTTGTCTCCCCAGGGATAATGTTTCATAGCATCCTAATATGTATTTATGTAAGTACCTTCTTCATAGATTTGTTAGAAGAACTGAATAACATAATGTATATAAATTTGTGAGTGACTATCTGATAAGTATAAACATTGTTTTGATTATTGTTCAGAAGCTTTTAATTTTTTTAGAAACAATTATCAGAATGTAGCAGGTGATTTTTTTTATTAGATCATAACATTAAGTACCTTCTGTGTCTATTGTAAATGTTTGCTTATATATATTTATAATATATAATTAACGAGTTAAAAGAAACTTTTATGTTCAAATAGCATGTCACCATCTAGAAAGTTCTGCTTTCTCTTGGCCATTGAGATTCCGAATATTTTGACTCTTCACTCAACAAACTTTCACTTAACAACTTATTCTTGAATGAGCTCTGGGCTTAGTTATTCTCTATTAACAATGGAATGTGGTAGTAATTGTTAACACTGTGTGACCTGCTGATACAGGTAAGAAAAGGTGATAGGTCTACAGCTGGCTCTCGGTAAATGCAACCCCCTTCATCCCTGGTACATGGTGCAAAAGACCAAGTATAACAGGAAGGTTTTGAATAACTTTTGGAAGAGCATTGCTAAACCTTTAGCATCTTGGAGTGTTTCCCTACAAGTAGGATCTTCCTGTATTTTTATCACATTTAAATATATGATAAATATAAGACTTTAAAAAAAATGGAAACCAAACTCATAGAGATTATGTTGTCCTTCCCATAATTTGAAGCAAGTTACCATGAGCTCCAGTAGGTGCTTGATGGATGTTTTGCTGTCCAGTTCTACACTGGCACCTCTCTCTCTCTCTCTCTCTCTCTCTCTCTGTTTTTCTTCCTCCTTCCCTCCCTCCTCTGGAGCACCTTCATAGCATATGGTAGCTGCCTGGAATTTGCTTCTATTATACTAAAGGTTTGATGACTATTCCATCATTTGTACACCACATTTTTTTTTGACAGCAGACACATTTCTGTTATTCATTGGGGGGAGGGGTATACATAGAAACTGGCATGTCCTTGATTCATTAAATGTCTTTTGTTGTTGTTTGTGGGGTTTTTTGTAAAGTTTATTATATGGATCATTTACTTCCAGATATAGGTAAACCATTCTCTCATCGGAGATTTTGGTGTCAGGACCACATTCCCCGAGTCTGAATTGCACAGAGTAGAGACTGCATCTCTGTCAGCTTGAAAATATCCCGAGCTAACTACTTTATACTGCTTTGTTTTCATATGGAAGTATGGACTGCCTTTCCGTAGTTTAATGTCAGTTGTCCTTCTGTGGTTAAATACAGAGTACTATTCCCTGGTCAAGTTCAAATCTTCCTTCATTAAGTCCTTCCACCATATCACACTTTAAATCACACCTACGAGAGACCTGCTTGGGGTTGGGCAAGTTTTACTGTCTCTACTTATGACTTATGACCCAATCTGTATTATCATTGGGTATTAGGCAGCAGAGGTGAGCACGTGATGAAAGTTATAGACAACGTGAAGCAAGCCCCAACAGATATCCTGGTTCATGTGAGTTAACTTCCTCGGAGTTTTCCATTTGGCCACCATCAACTTGAATGACTCGGGAGAAGCCTGTCTCCCACAGCAGCAGATTAACAATTTCCCTGGAACTTTGTCTACCCTGAAATCTCCTCAAGAGTGAGAAATGTTCAGTGTCGCTGTTTTTAATCTGCACATGGGATAAATGTTGCAGAGTCTCAGAAAGGATGCTCCTAAGCAATTTATTCTGTTTGTTCATTTTTCCACCTTTGGTAAAGTAGGCAATTAGACCCCATTCATGTGGGAAAACAAATTAAGCCTTGTAAAAATAAGGTAAATAGCATACCATAGGACACTCTTCAAGCACAACCATGCAATAGTTTCCAGACAGCCGTAGAATAACCGAACCTGAGCTCACAGGGCACCGCAGAGTCCCGACTAGCCAGTCAGATAGCTTTTAGTTAATCAGCTCTCCTCACTGCCACTTCTTTGTCTGCAAAATATCAACCAAATAGGACTGCGATTAAAATCAAGTGAGGTGTCCAAGTCTAATGAGAAAAACATCAGGAAAAAAAATTCCAGTGAAGGGGCATGATACAAAATACCTGACCAATGTGTTCCTCAAAACTGTCAAGGTCATCAACGACAAGGAGAGATGGAGAAACTGTCACAGCCAAGAGGAGCCTACAGAAAAATGACAGCTAAATGGAATGTGGTATCATGAATGTGATTCTTGAACAGAAATAGGACCTCGGGTTAAAAAAAAAAAGGAAAAAAGGAATAAAATAGAAACTTTAGTTAACAGTGCCATGTTGGTTTAATAATGATAGCAAAGGTTATAATTCCTACACGATGTTAATTAACTCTGAGAGAAATGGGGTTCGGGTTGTACGGGGGACCTCCGTGATGCTTTCTCAGTTCTTCTGTGAATGTGAGAGTCTTTCATCCTCACCGAGGTAGTGGATAAGCCCATTGTTGGTGCTTGGTCAGTGCGGCATCTTCTCTAAGTGGTGAGGAAAGGGAGCCCACGTCCTCCCACATCCCTCTCCTCACTGACTCTGGGAGAAATGAAGAATTCTCCACGACCTTGTTTACCAGTGCCTGTGTGTGGGAAGAGTGGTGGGTTTTTTGTCTTTTGTATTAAGTGAGTTTAATTTTCTTGGAATCTGAAGACTAACGTTTGAGGTTGTTCCTGTTTTATGTAAATGATTTTTGTCATGCCTCCCGCAAGCCCTCTCGCTCAGATTCCTGGAAGATATGATAAAGTGTAAAGTTCTTCTATCAGCGGTGATTAACTTGTCTAACTATCTAGACAAATTCACTTCCCTTCTCTACTAAACAAAACAAAACAAAACAAAACAAAAAACAGTTTAGTTCATTAGAAATATTTTAAAATTAAGAATAAGACACAGAATCGGAAACTGTTTCTAAGAACTTTTTCACAGATGAACCTAGTCAAATGCCTAGAAGAAGCTTCTGACCTTAGCTCATTAGTAAATGGTTTCTTATTTTCCTTTTTTTCAAAATATTTGGATTTTTTTAAAAGGCAAATTAAAATCTGAAAATTTTAAATTCCAGATTGTTTTCAAAAATACATAGGAATTACATAGGCCTTCAAGTGAAATTCCCATTGCAAATGAATGCCTCCAGACAAAGCTGAAAGGACTGCCCATTCTGTGTAAAGTGTTCTTTTCACCTGCATGTTATATTTAAATTCACATACTATGAAGGCATAAGATACCTTTCCCAAGCCAGAAATGGCATCCCTGGCTTCCTGCACACTCTCCTTCCTCAGAAAACCATACCCAAATCCTAAAGAATTTCATCTTGAAGTGGGATGTGCTGAAATGCAGGCAAAAAACGTTGCTCAGGGGCTGGTCTGCATTCCCACACTGTAGGAATCTGGGGTTCGGCGTCTCCCCGTGAGGTCTTTGTCAGGCAGTGTGCCTGGTGCTTCTCAGCCCGGGGTTTAAGATTGCTTAGCTGCATTAACACATTTGAAAACATTAGGCTGATCGCTGGTCTCTAAGTGCTTTCATTCTCTCAAGTACAAAACAGACATAATTGAATATTTACCACATCTTAGAGAAGTGTGCAGCTTTCAGAACCCTGAAACATTTAAGAGGCTCAGGTGAAAGATTAAAGAATTAAGTGTACAAACCGTCTTTCTTAATTTAGATCCAAATGCATAATAGTCAGTGAAATGTAATATCCAGGTTACATAGTGTGATTTGGTGAATTGTACAGATACCTCCAAGTGCACCAGAGAGATCTAATGGAAAGCAGTTCACTTCCTCCCTTCACGTATAGGTGCGTCAGGAAAACAGGAGAGGCGGCATTTTATAGTCCTTTTCTTCCTTTAAAGCAAGCCTCTTTCGTGTTGATCCGACTGTGCTCAACCATCATGGAAATGGATAATTTTCTTAACCCTTGTTAAAAAAAAAAAAAAAAGAAAAAGAAAAAAAGAATAGGCGGGCGTAAGCATAATAAATGAAAACCAGAATTCCAGCTCTTAACACTATGCATTTATCAGCTCTGCCTAAATAATCTCCTCTACGGCTGTCAAGGCATAGCATTTTATATAAATAAATGTAGTCAAGTTTATCTCATGCACATGTGTCTCAGAACATACATGTTTCTGTTCCAGAACAGTCTTCCATACGATGCATTCAGGGTCATTTTCATACAAACCTGTTCCCTAAAGGGGGTTAGCAAACCTTTGTGTCTAAATTTTAGTGCTCATTGCATCCAAATATGTATATTTTTTTTCTTATTCAGAATTGCCTACTGTTGCTAAGGAAAGGTGGTTGAGTGAAAAATAAAGTTGTTATTTTGAAGTGCTCAGTAAGTTAGATCAGTGGTGAAATTCTCAAAGAGGAGAGAGATAATCTGCTCTCTGATATTTTGTAGCCTTTGTTACATCAACCATTAACATCTGTGAGCCGCTGTCAGTAATTTCTTTAATGAGATTATTGTGTTTTTCTTTTAGAATTGTAACTGTCAAACGTTTTACATTTGTTCTTGCTAATAATTCCCCAGGCTTTTAGTACAGTGATTTATATATTTCTTAAATCCACAGCCCTGCCTCGCTCTGATACCAAGTTATAATAAAACAAGAAATTGGATTTTATTCTTTGCTTTGAACTTGGAATGTGTAAATATAAAACAGAAGTGTTTCCATGGCCAGAGTAAATCTTATGATTCTCTGTTTCCTAGCATTTAGGGAACACCTTCTTGATATTGAGTAAGGTGACCACGAGAAAAGTATCATGTTTCATAAAAAAAAAAATTAGGATTTGATAATTAGGAAACAAGTATAATGATTCTGTAGTTCTTTAAAGAAAAGATCCGAATGACAGCGATTAATTAAATATTCCCTCAACAGCCACTTTCTTGCTTTAGGTAGGCTCGCCTAAGAAAACAAGCTAAATTGCAAAATGCTTTTTGCCATTTCCAGCTCACTTATCCACTCAGCTAAGTAGTTGAAGACATATGATTCAGAGATATTTTCAAAACATCTTCCCCATAAATACAAAATAATCAGATGTTCATCATTTAAAAATGAAATGCTAAACTGTGTGAAAACATTATCTAAAATCAGCAAAAACTGCAAGACGGATGATCTGGCTCTCAGCGTCTTCCCCTCTACCTGCGCTCTTCCCTCTTTCTCTCCATAATGCCATGTTGCAGTTCATCCTTCTTAGCCTCCAATCAACATTTCAAGCACCGGGATCATGTTTGATATTGTCAGATGGCCTGGAAAATTAAAAACCCAATTAAAGGCTCAGCACGCGGGTCAGCTCTTCTGCATATCAAAAGGCCTCCTCTGGCTATTCTGCTCAAATTGTATCTGTTAACAGCTCACTTTGCACAAAGTGAAATAGCAGAGCGTTTATGAGTAATAAGTACTTTCCAGCTGATACATTTCAAACATAAACCACTTTCATGGCCCCGGCAAAAAGTACAAGTCATAATCAAATTGTCAATTTTTTTTCCTGTGAGATGCATGGATCTATTGTAACTGTGATTGTTAAAGAAGGAAATGCATTTTATTCACATGTTGGGGGAAAAAAGATGCACATTTTCCCTACAATTAAAGATTTTTTTGGTCACTTTTTTTTACTGCCTTTCCTTTACATTTCTAAATAGTTACTATAATTGATTTTCGGGTTGCATTCATTCTTTTTTTTTTTTTTTGGTAGGAGAATCGTTGATAGTTTTTATGTAGTGGAAGAAATGGTTGGAATGAATAGCATTTTTGTTTAGCTGGGGTATTAATGTTCACCCAAATGTTTATAATGTGAATGTGCACAGCGCTAAAAGCTTTTGAGCTAAATGCAAATTAGTCGAGCACTCAAATGACATTTTTAGAAGGGGTTTTCATCTGTCAATGTGGCATAATATTAAGTCAAACTAAAGTCACTGCTTTAGCTACTGGCCATTTGAAAAAAAATTTCATAAGATACCGGGGTTGACAGAAAAGAAAACAAACTACATAAATATTTTTCAACATATTATATTAACCAAACAGCTGCTACAGGATTTCACAAGAAGTTAGCATATAATGTCTCCCCTTAGAATATACTGTGAGTGTAGACAATGTCAAAAATCAAAATCCCTGGGTTTTGCATAATGCATTAAGGTCCATATCGAGACAAGAAAGATTTTTCAAAGAAATGTCATATGATGAAAAACACAAACTTCCCCTGTTTTTTTTTTAAATAAAAATAATAGATGTAATAATCCAAAAATGTGATGAGTTAGGAAAATGAGCACCCAGTGCAAAGTGTATTTATGGACCTCAGATTGAGCCTCTTGAAATAAACACCAGGATTTCTGAGTGTTTCCGGTGTTCATTGGCTAATTATTTATTGGGAGTACTTTATCATCTCTATATTGTTCTCCAAACAAGAGCCTCCTGGGACCTAAAGTAATTGTCCAAGATTGTTGAGGGTCATCAAAGGAAAAGGAACGGAGAGCCACTGGGAAGCTCTGCCAAAGCCCACCTCCCCTGCGTCTAGGTGGAGTCTGTCCTGACTTTCTGGCAGCTTGAGGTCCTGGTGGTACAGGTGGCTTGGAGAGATGCTGCCATTAGCAGGGCAGGAGGCTGCGCACAGACTGGCACTCCTTACATCTGTGTTCCATGGACCCCGTGGCCATGCACAGTCTCTTGTGGGTCTGCATGCCTTCTGGATGCTTTAATTTTCTCCTTCAGGATAAGTGACATTTTCTTATGTTTCTCGTAGATGAGGACAGTATCCTTTCTCTTTCCGGAAAAAGAGGGAGGTGGGGTGGGAATGAAAGTCTTGAATTATTACTTCCAATCCTTCTTCCTGGTGTGGTGGAAGGCCGTGGGGTGGCTTTCCACCTAGCCTCCAACAAATTTTTTAAATATTTTTTTTCCCCAAGCTGATCCCAAAACACTGCAGGCTGATCCCACCATGGAGCCTTTTAATCCACAATAAAAGGAGCGACAGATCCTTAGCTGCAGAGGCCTGAGCGGGCACCCTGTTAATGACTCAAGCGCCTCACTACACCTTATTCATATTAAGGGGCAACATATTGCATATTAATAGACAATTTAAAATAATTACAGGCTTTAATCTTTTCTAAAGAACAGTTTCTTGTCTCTTGAAAGTTTTGTACTTCTCATATAGAAAAGAAAGCGAGTGCTTTTCTGGAGAAACAATGTATAATAATATGTCAGTAAAGATTGAGCAATTTTGCGTAGTGATGGGTGAAAAGGACATTATGTTCTTTTTTCTTGTCATGGTCGGTATTTTTCTGTCAGTCGGCAAAGGCTGCACTCAGCAAGAAGAAGCTAAAGACGGGCGTTGAGAGACGTGAGGGTGACAGCCACCCTGACAGGTCAGAAGATGACTGCAGAATTAGCCTTACTTTAATTCGCACTAAAATTCACAGCTCCTGACGAGGAAATGGGAAAAAGAAATTTCCTTACACATTTTCTTTTCATTTCATGTGCAGATTATACATATTCGGCTTCCATTAACAAGGAGGAGATTGTACTTTATGCGGCTCTATATTTAAGGGCAGAAGACCAAGAAGATGACAAGAGTGACCTCTCTCTTGTCTTATGATCACTGCCAGTTTGACATGACACTAATTAGACCGCCTTAATCTAAACCCAGTTAGTTCTGCATGCTTGCCACAGAACCATTGTAAGCCCTAATGTAAATTGCCTTAGGCCTTTGTCTTCCTAAACCCTGCCTCTCTCCTGCACCCGCAGCCCCCATCTTTGCACACTAACATGTATACATAGGAAGAAAAAAAAAACCCAGATCTTTAATAATCCTATCCCGTTAATCTTAACAAATAAGCCCATAAATGTGCTCCTAATATCCCTCTTCTGTAAATGTCACCAACTTCCAGTAGGTATTGCTGTCTGGTGTGGCTCCCTGGACATGGTTGGGTGTGTCCTTTCATTGCAAAAAAGCCCTGAAGAGAAATAAAGGTGGAAACGGCTGAGGGGGGATTTTTTCTTAATTTATTTAAGTACATTGTTATGGTAGAGCTGCGAAACATGTTTCAGTGTGAGTTGAATGTGTTTCTCCTCTTTAAAAAGCAGAATAATAATAATAATAATAATAATAATAATAATAATAATAATAATAAAAAGACACCTTTCTGGCCAGGTGATTAAAAAGAGAGTCAATCCCGAAAGAGGGTAACGCAGAATCATGAGGGGTGTGGAGGAACCAGTCAACATTCTCTTAGAGACCCCAGGGGTCACGTCCCCCTGGAGGATGTCAGGAAACAACACACTGCCATGTCCTTGTGTGTTGTTCATGTCACAGTCTCCCATGAACCATTGCAGTGAACACAGCCAGATTGCTAACGTGTGTGTGGGTTCAGCAGGAATGGGGGGGGCTATCCCCACCCCCACCCCAAGAGAGGAAGCTATAGATAAGTATGCATATCTATTTCTAACCGGATTAAGGTTGCTTTTCCACCATCAGCACATCTAAAATGGGTGCGGCAGCTATCCTGTGTGTCTTTCTCACTCCCTGAAAGGAGTCTGTTTGGAGTTACAAGCTACTGAAGCAGCGTCTCCACCCTCTTCCCACAGCGTAAAATGTACGAGACTCTTGAAGAGAGAGCTGGGAAATGGGCATATTCCCCTTCACTCCTGGGATACATTCCGTGGAGTATCCCAGACACCGTTCTGACTGTAGGGTCACTCCTGTGGCTGAAGGGTCAAAGACGCCACCTAGAGTGTTGACGCCCTCAGTCCTGCGCACGCTTCCAAACCTGTCCCCAAACCTTCTTTGTGACAGTCTTACAGGGGCTTGATAACATCGACCAATGACTGAAAGAATGCCTACCGCTATCGCCTGGAGGGTGAGCTCGGGCTGGGTGAGTGTAGTCTCGCTCTATCGTGAGCACAATACTGCAAGTGTGCTGTTTTGCCCATCTTACAGAGAATGAAACTGAGGGCTAGAGAGCTTCCGTTGCTTGCCTAAGACCAGACATCTCAGCACAGGGAGTGCCAAGAAGCAGAAGCCCTGGTCAGTTTCCAAAACTACTTACTGCGTTAGCAAGGGGAAAGAAGGCCAGTGTCGTACAGCTGGGAGTGAGGGGCGTGTGGATCGCTGGCAGAGTGCATCGCCAGACTGATGACTAAGTAAAAAGAATCTGCTGGTCAGTTTGTGCCCGCCGCCTGAGCTGGTAGGCCTGCCCGGCCTGCCTCGGACTCGCGAGGATCCACAGCCAATAACGTCAAGAAGAAGAGTAAAGTTTTCACCCTGCATCTCTGTGGGATGCTGTGATGAGGGAAGTACGATGGTGCACATTTCCTTCCATATGGTCATCTTAGGTCAGAACTCAAGCCGCTCTGTTCTGGTTGTTCTTGCATGGCTATGGACAGACAAGCAACCGCTTCAAGGGAATTCCAAGCAATAATAACTCCCTCCCACCCGGCTTACACACCTATTTTCTCTGCTGAGTGGTGGAAAAGTCACTGCTAATGAATATTAAAAGACTGTAATTTAGTCCCAAACAATGTTGTCCACATTTCTTTCCCTACGTCTCTTCAGTTGTGTGTCTGTATATGTGCGGGGAGGGGAGGTGCACTTTCTTTTTTTCAAATCAAGCATAAATGGTAGATAATGTTCCCCTGAAAGGGGCCCTCAGGCCTGCTCCACTGAGGCTTGTTTAGCTTGCCAAGTTTAAATATTTTCCGAACTGATCCCAGAACTGAGAAGCCTTCATCACAGCACAGCATTAAACATGATGGATGTGATACATATTTAATACAATAAAATGGCCATTTATATGCCCATACTAGACACAAGGGAAAGCCTCACAGGAAAGATTTCTAAAATCAAAAGGGGCCTATTCTCTAATCGATGTAAGGGGATTTAAGCGGATAACTCCCATTAATGCTAATGGGTGTTACGAGCTTATATCCTCCATGCACCGTTGGCAAGAGACACTCAGTGCCACCGGAAAGAGGCTGTCGCACTGACGAGATTCCATGAGAAACTTCCAGGGAAGGAAGGCTGGGGGAAAGAGCTGGAAGGGCAGGGAAGTTGTAGCCACGGTTTGCTTCTAGAAAAACACCTCTTCCCTCTCAACGAGGCCTTGTTCATAAGGACTGGGTAGAAGGAATCTTGGGGCGGGGGGTGAGCGTAATAGCGTTTGTTTGCAACAAACAAACAGTCTTAAACTTTTACCTTACTCAGGTACATATGGGCAAGAGAACAATGACTGGAAACAATGACATCAAGAAACAGTTTGCATTGCATCTGCTTCCAATCTCGAGGAAAAGAGAGGGTGTGTCTGTAGTATGCTTAACTGAAATGAGTTCAGAGCCCCTGTCTCTGAAATTACTGTTAGTCATTTTTAGTCTGTATGGTACATCCAGTCTGGACAATGGTGTTCTCTTGTCTAGGTTTTCATACTCTAGCTATCAGTCCCTGAGTGGACTGATGAGAGTGAGTCCCCAGCACTTAGAGCTACAGTCCCCCTTGGATGGGCATATTTTATAGCCACTGACAGGTCTGTTGGCTGGAAACACAATTCCATTAATTAACACTGCCATGTAAAAACACTGTTATTCACACATGATAACTCATGCTTAAAGCAGTTATCTTCTTACTGTTGGCCCTAGAGTGAAACTGAGCACCAAGGAACTGGATCAAAAGCTACTCCTAGAGTGGGAGGGGACTGATGATTACCTGACTATCCGTTTGTGAACTTGCGTTCTCTTCTGAACATTCTCATGTAGCCCGTTTCCCTTTAGCATCTTCTGGTACTCAGCATGCCCTCTAAGCCCCTGTAACGATCTATGTGTTTGTCTCTGATTCCCTAACCCAGGTACTCTTGAGAACAGGTTCATGTCCAGTGAACACCCACACTGTCCCACAGAGAGAAGGCTCTCAGAAGACGCTTGCAGGACCAAAAACGGCGTGTCTGATCTCCACGTGGGACCCAGCGTACCTCCCATGCTGTGTTTTATCTCTGTGGCTTCCTTCTTCAGGGTGCCTATGCAGTCACTTACAGAATGAAAGCAGAAGTTGTCTGGGCTGTTGGGGCCGTTGGGGACTCTGTCAGGTTCTGGAAATGTCAGGTTCTGGGTTGGACTCAAGCCATTTGGCTGGTGATCTGGGGTCTTTCTCTCTTCTTACCCATGTGGGCTTCATGCTGCCCCACCGCACTGCACATAACAGAGGTACTTCCAGTGGACTTTTAATTAATTTATTTTTTTTGCCTTTTTTTCACTTTTTAGGATATAACTACAACACTTCTCCTTTCTCTTTCCTCCTTCTAAACCCACTCATAGACCTCACCTTGCCCTTCTTCCAATTAATAGATTCTTTTCATTGCTAGTGTATGATTACTTGTGTCTACATATATATTGCTAACTATAACCTGATCCACCCCTACAATGTTACTTAACGTGTATTTTTTCAGAGTTGATCATTTGGAACTGGATAACCAACTGGTATGCTCTTCCTTGGGGAAGACTATTTCTCCTGCCCCCAGCATTCCTCAGTTGCCTGTAGTTCTTTGTGTAACATTGAGAACTTTGTGGGCTTTTCCCCATCCATTACTTTAAATTTTTCTTTTAATTAACAAATTAATATTTTTTTTCTGTTTTTATCCGTTTGCCTTTTGTTTGAGGCAGGGTCTCGTTCATCGGCCCTCTGCATGCTAGGAGTAGGAGACTGCGCCAACGTACTTCATGCTTTCAGGACACAGGACAGCACCAGCATACCGCACCCTATGAGTATACAAGCCTGCACCACCATAACTGGCTGAGAACAACCCTGGGTCACCCTGCAGTCTTGATGTTTGAGGAAGGAAATTAGTGGAAAACGGCCAATGGAGCGATGTCTTTCTTTATAAAATCGCCAAATGCCTGAGTGGAGAAGCTAGCACTTCAGCCATGTTGTCTAAAGCAGTGTGACTGACGGTATCATTTCTGAAATCATGATATTTAAAGGAAAAGATGAAAATGCGAATGACATGACGGACCGGAGTCAGCTGTGTTTGGTAAGCCGTGTGGAGGCAGTTCTGCCTGTCCCGCTGCGGGATTAGGAAATGCAGCAGTGGGGTGAGAACTGCTGAGACAGGAATGTTACCCCAGTGATCATTCCTGCTAATGGAGTGTTCTCATAGACAGAAAAGAACAAGTCCCACCTCCAGATGCCAAAGAGGAGAAGCAGCTGATTAAATCTGCACATCCTCTCAGTCCCTTCATTCCGGAATCACACAGTCACGTTCCGTTTTGTTATGCGGTTCTCAAGTGAGAAATAAAAGCCGTTTAGAAGTCAAGTGGTCCTCTCAGTACTTATTTACATTGTTTTTACTTCAGCGATTGGATTATTTTTAAGGACTATCCAATAATTATACAACCACCCCAAATGCAGAAGAAAACAGCAGTTTTCCTTTCATTTCTAGACACATCTTTTCCCAGAGAAGCCCTCCACCAATCTCCTCCAACCCCAGCCATGGCTGTACATTTGGTCTGATGTGCAATCGATGACAAGAAGGAAAGACATAAAGTTAGAATGAAAATTAAGCATTTTATTGACAAGGAGAATTAATATCTCAACAAAAAAAATAAAATAAAATCCATATGTACTTTCTTGCCGAGGAGAAAAAAAAATAATGTGCAGACAACATCAACTATCGATTTGAACCAATGAAAGTTAAAGCGGAATATTTATTGGGACCTGGGAGTATTTAAATGCCCTAAATTCCAGTTAGTACCACTAGCTGCTTAGCTTTGCAGAATTCTGGAACTGCACCCTGCAGTTTGTACTAATTGGTGGGAAAATGTAGGCCTGATGTCAAAGACAACTATAATTGTCTGATGAAAATAACTTGCTTTTGACACCCATATATGTTGCGCCCTGTATATCACACCCTCCCCGAACAGGGAGGTGTTGTCTTACATAGTCAAGGTAATTATAATTGGCTTTAATGTATCTGAAATAACTATGTAGAAAAGTATTGCTTAAAAAAAAAAAAAAAAAGAGAAGGCTCACAATGACCTAGAAGCATTTGTGATTTAAAAAAAAAATGGTTGGCCCGGAATTAAAAATAATAATAATAATAATAATAATTGTAAAGCCCAGAGAAAGGCAAAGGCTTAGATTATGCATGTTTTAGAATGTTAGGGAGCTGCGATTTAGAGACAATCCAATTTTGACCATAATGCATTTTGTCATGTGAAGATAAAAATGTAGGGGGTGTTTACATTTCTCCAACCTACCGAGTTTCCACCTCGGGACTTGCTTTTTTTTTTTTCTCACATCAATAGACAATCTTTTAAAACGTTATGCTCATGTCTGTCTCTCTTGACAGCAAATAAAATTTAATAAATAAAATTCTGTATGATAAATATGTTAGATTTAAGGAGCAGTCCTGATAAAGTGTGGACATTTCCAAAGATGATTTGTGAAAAACAAATAAATTTAACAAGGCTAATGTGTTACCAGCTCCAAATACATTACCGATGATGTGCAGAGGGATAATGACCCGAAAGAGCATTTGCACAGGTTTCACACTGTGTAAATTACTGCCAGAGAGAAGCATCTTCCAGAAGTTGGACCCATTGCCTCTGTAGCTCAACATCTGACTGTAGCAAGATCTTGGCTTGTCACTAAATTTCAAATCAACAGCAGCCACAGATAACTTACAACAAGAGAGTCTTTTCATTTCACAAGCCTCAGATCCTGTGGCATATTTTTATAATATGCCATCTTTCCTCCAGTTTCCCCCTCTAAAACTTCTGGCAGGTTTTGAGTGCTGCTGCTGACCTTCTGTCTTTCTGACTGGTCTACTCTTCCTGTGACCTCAGTCTTAACTCCTCCATACATACCAGAGGACACTGGGAAGAGAGACAGCAAGGACTCTTTGTCATTTCTCTACGTTTACAAAGCATGTTTCCCACCCTCTCTTCTCCCTATGCAGGACTGTGAAGCTAACATTCTCTTTGTATGGAGGTTTGAAATTACTTTCCCGTGCGTGTTAGAGACTGATCACATAAATTCTCTAAGTGACTGCTGTCACCATTCTGCAGATGAGGAAACCGAGTTTTGATGAAGATATCTGTGCTCTTCACTGCCTATCAAGGTGACCTAGCTTTAATGAAATGTCCAAATTAGTTGCATTCAATCAGGTTTATCATATTTATCTTACAAGAATTAGAATCTAGCCTTTGCCACATGAGGTCCAACTGTGACATGATAATGAATACGTTCAAAAACTTCTTGTATAATTTTAATAGCATCAATATTTAATATTAAAAGTTTTTTTTTTGGAATGCCACAAAAGTTGCACTGAAATCAATCCTCACTTAGAAAGAGAAATGGGATGAGCATTGGATGTAGGAGAAAACAAGTAACAAGACAGGAGCCTATGACAGAGGGCCTCTGAAAGATTCTACCTAGCAGTGTATCAAAGCAGATACTAAGACTCATAACCAAACCTTTGGCAGAGTGCAAGGAATCATATGAAAGAAGGGGGAGATAGTATGATGTGGAGAGGATAGGAGCTCCACAAGGACCAAATATATCTGGGCACAAGGGTCTTTTCTGAGACTGTTTCTTCAACCAAGGACCATGTATGGATATAACCTAGAACCTCTGCTCTAATGTAGCCCATGGTAGCTCAGTAACCAAGTGGGCTTCCCTAGTAAAGGGAGCAGGGATTATTTCTGACATGAACTCAATAGCAGGCTCTTTGACCTCCTCACCCCCCAAGAAAGGAGCAGCCCTGCTAGGCCACAGAGGAGGACTTTGCAGCCAGTCCTGAAGATACCTGATAAAACAGGGTCAGATAAAAGGGGAGGAGGTCCTCCCCTCTCAGTGGACTTGGAAAGGGGCAGGGAGGAGCTGAGGGAAGGAGGTGGGATTGGGAGGGAATGAGGGAGCGGGATAGAGCTGGGATACAGTTAATAAAAAATGTAAGTAATAATAAAAATTAAAATTAAAAAAATCAAAAGGATATAGTAAGTCTTGAATTTGCAAAGTAATAATTTACAAGCAATATGCATCTATAATAACAAAAAAGAGATACAAAATACTTAAAAAAATCTTCTGAAAACTAAAAAGTAATTTTCTTTCAACCGTAATGAGCATAAAACTTCCAATCGTGTTTGTGAATATGATGTGTAAGAAATTTGTACAATTTACATTTGTGTGTATTGTCCCATGTGTATTAAAAAATAATAATCTGAAGGGCATTAAATGATAGCATTTTGTTGATTATGGTAATAACATGCAATTCCTAGATGAAAATTTAAATTAAAGTATCACAGAAAATTAAGAAGAATAATTGTTGGCCTTCTCTCAACACACTCCATGGCAGAGTGAACCTTCAAAGGAAGAAAACCCAATACTTTTCACTGCGGCTTTGTGTTCATAAGGAAAATATAGTTGAGTTTTTATGGGGCTCGTGGTTTAGCAACAGCTTTTTACCAAATTGCAGTGGAAGTTTTGGGTTTCTTTGGAAACTCAGTTGTGTCATGTAATCAGTTGTTTGTTTGGTCCCCAGAGTGGGATGTGGTAATATTTTCCCCTGCAGAAAACAGCAGTCCCCTCCCCCAACAAGGAAAACAGCCCCTGTGTGAAGGTGGGTGATGTTTGTCAAGTGAAAGCTTCCTCATTCCTCATGCAAGGAGCATGGTTATTGCGAGCTGTGAAACATCCTCGTGGGAACTTTGAGAAGAGTTAAATAGAAGCCCACAGACAGTGAGCCAGTTTTTTGTTGTTGTTGTTGTTTTTGTTTGTTTGTTTTTGTTTTTGTTTTTCTGCCTCTCTAGTCTTTTGCATTACTACACTTTGCAAAGGTTCCATCCTTCCCTGGTCTTTGCAGAGTTAAACACTGCAGGGAACTACCGTGCTGCTTTGGCGGAAGTTTTGCCACGTCAGTAGACTCTTCTGTTTGGGTAGAGTCTAGCCACCTCTACTGAATCATTCTGTTTCTGCTGATGGCTGCTGCTGCTGCTGCTTTGCTCCACTGCTGGTGTCCTGAAGACTGAGTTTGGTAATTCTCAAAGAGCCCAACGGCCCTTACCATCAGGAAGTAGATACAACAGTCTTCAAGCCCCTTTTCCTAATTGTCTCCTGCCTAAGGCCGGGGGAGGGGAGCTGAGAGGGAAGTAAAAGCATTTAAGAACTTTAAATAAAGGAGGTGTTTTAAAAAATCTAAGCCAAAAAAAAAAAAAAAAACCTTAAGCCTACACCAAATGGTACTCAGATTTAGTATGACCTACTCTTCATCAGGCACTGTAAGAGGTATAGATGGGTGTAGCTAAAGATTCATAACAGTAGTACAAACAGTAGCTAAAATGTTAGAGAATTCCACACTTGATATGCCTTTTTCTAAGTTCTTCATTCATAAATACCACATTTATTAAGACAAATATGGCTCTAGGTTAAAATTGGGGTAGAGAGATGAGTAAAACAAGCACAGACTGAGGAAAGAGTTAAGTGCTATCATTGGGCTCTATTTTAAAAATAAGAAAATTAAGCCCCACAGGTATTTAAGAAATCTGCCAAGCATCCCACTAAATAAATAAAGCAAGGAACTAATGAAGTTTAATGTTAAGTTCTATCTGCTCTAGCAGCTGAGCACTGGTTCCTGAGACACTTTTGCACTGCACTTAATCTAGAGTTAGAACTAGTATATAGGACTCCATAGTGTATGAACAAGAGAAACTGAAGGCTAGTGCTTATGAAACTCAGTCCCTACTGTAAGTTCCTATAAACTCTCAGCAGTTTTAGCATAAATGGCAGTATTAGTTCTTAAACCCAGGATAAAATTTCTTTTAAATGAATATGCTCATGGCAGTGAAATTTAGAGCCGCTGTTCATTTATGATGGAAATCTTTAGTACACTTCCTTTCGTAGATTTTTATGGGAGCCAGTCACAATGGGCTTAGAATGAAGAATGGATATCTTAGTTTCCAGCTAGGGATCTGATATGAGCTTGCTATTTTAATTTTTCAGCAAAATTTAATAAGTATCTATTAAACACCAGGCACTGAAATAAGTGCTGAGAACACAAAGGTAGAAACGAAATTGCCCCGAAGTCACGTAGCATACGATCTAATCAGAGAAGTAGACATTACACAAATAGTTGAAAATTAGAATGGAGAAGAATAAGAACGGGGTATCACAGGAAAAGTAGTTACAGGAGGCAGTCATTAGGGAAACCAAACTGAGACTGAGACTTTTATAGAAGGTCACCTGCAGGAAGCTGATGTTCAGTGGAGGTGGTAAAGATTAGTAAAATGTGGCACAGATAGAGTGATGGAAAGAAACTTCTAGAAAAGACCAAGGAACTCAGTGACTCAGGACTGGGAAATAACTAGGTACATGTCAGGAATAGTATGGTTGGGCTGGAGAGATGGCTCAGCTGTTAACAATAGAAACAGTAGCCAGTGTTCTGTAGTTCAGTTCTTAGCAACCTATATTGGGAGCTTACAAGCTCCCTCTTCTGGCCTACATAGGTACACACCACACAGGCACAGACAGACACACATACATACACACAGAGCATATGCACACAGAGACACACATAATAAAAAAATAAAGATAAACCTTAAAATGAATAAACATATAGTATCAAAGTGATCATAGTCAAGGCCTCAGTGGAGCAGGAAATGAAGCTAGCGACACATCAAAGAAAGCTAACCTCCCATCATGAAGGCTGTTGGGGCCCTGAGCCTGAAGCCAGTCACGGGGATTTCCAGTTCCAGTAACCAGTAAGGTGATAGTGTAAAACCCTTCAGAGTACTTCAGCCTGAGGGTCATTCTACTAAGAATTTAGTTCTCTTTTTGAGAAGCTCTATATTGTACTAAGTTTTGAGCTGGGGCTGACAAAGATATGAATCCTAAGGCAGCAACTGTGAAGTGTATTTATAAGGTGTTGAGATACAAAGAAGGGTGAAGGGGATGGGTAACAGTAATACAATGCTAAAAGTGATGTCTCCGGGGAATATGCCTTGATTGTAAAGACAGGAGAAGGAATCCTTCTGTTAGATTGTTTACTTCGAAATACTACATAGATAATAGATAGATAGATAGATAGATAGATAGATAGATAGATAGATACATAGATACATAGATACACAGATAGACACATAGATATATAGAAGAGAGATATAGATATTACATGAATATTTTCCATATTCTCTGTAAATTTACACTTTAAGATTTTACAATAAGCACACAACTGCAGTGAGCATCCTATGAAATCATTCATGGGTAATGTCAGTTTATCATATGTTTAGCAGGGTTGTACATTAGTATGAGTTCATCTGGACCAAGAGAAGGTCTTACCAAATCCAGAATAAGTCAAAGCGCAGAAGTGTAAACTCAAGGATGCAAAAGGATTTGAACTGTGAATCAACTGAAATGAGTTAGTAGTAGCTCCTTAGACATCTGAGACCTCTGACCAATCAGGGTTCATGTGTGTCAAGATCAGGAGTTAGACACACTTGCCAATGCACTAAGAAGTTTACTGTGGGGCTAGAGAGATGGCTCAGAGGTTAAGAGCATTAGCTGCTCTTCCAGAGGTCCTGAGTTCAATTCCCAGCAACCACACAGTGGCTCATAACAATCTATAATGAGATCTTCTGCCCTCTTCTGGCATGCAGGTGTACATGCAGACAGAATATTGTACACCTAATAAATAAATAAATCTTAAAAAAAAAAAGTTTACCATGTAGTGTTACTGTCCAAGGTCTCGGGAATCCATGTATTCTGAGTTGTGTGGACGTGGAGTACATGGTAGATTGCGTTGAGATGCTAGGAAGAAACCCGGGTCTCTATGTATGTTCTAGTATAGGTCTCAGGCTGTCAGAATACTGCTACTCACTGGTCAACAGGGATGAGGAAATGTCACACTGAGCCCTTCTGTATCATCACCTGCCATCACCATCCAATTATGTCCTCAGCTTGTGCCATCTCAAGGAAGTAATGCAGAAATCTTTGTTCTCCCATGCAGAAAGTTTGGTTCTGACTTCTTTTGCATCTTGTGGCATCTCCCCAAAGTAGCCACTGGTAGATGTGAGCTTGAGAAAACGGGGTCCAAGGGGGTGATGCCGGAACTGCATGGCTGTGCCAAGAAACGAGATGTTCCAGGAATAACTGATCTGTTCTGACATGTTCCCCTCCCCACCCCCGTAGCAAACGCTAATTCTGTGTGTGATATTGTTATGCGCAAAATAATTGCACTTGATTGATAACTTTCATGCCACATTTCAATTTAATTGGAAACAACCCAATATTCCCTTTTAAAAGGGAAAAGAATACTAAAAAAGTATTCAAGAAAGCAGTCTCTGTAGTTTTTAGGCAAATGAGTTTGTTTACAGAAAACTATGTCTCCCTGCTCTGAGCACTATATTCTTATGTAGGTAAGTACTTTTTACCAAGTAATTATAATTTACTGCAGACTAAAGGAAGGAGAATATAATGTAGTTCAGATTGAAGAAAAAAATATATTTTCCAACCAAATTTTAAGCATAACTATAGATTTTTATAAACAAAATATTACTCTCTTGATAAAAACAAATTTTTATAATTGGCAGCATTAGTAAGGATAAGACAAAAAAGGATTGAAAATAAGGCTGCCTCTACCTTTAAAGCTATTTAAAACTGCTTCTTTTTGAAAAATACTATGACTATTCTCCATATTTAATTATCTTTATTTGCTTAAACATTTCCTGAGGAAAATAAGACTATGGCACGATAAACAGCCTCGTGCTCATAATAGTCACATGATTGTACTGTAAAAAATTATTTTATGTGCCGTTGAGAACACAATTTATAACCTTAAGTGCATTTCAACAATTGGCTTATAATGAGTCACACAGGGATCACTTCCTCAAAGATTCCCATGCAAATAGTTAAACCCTAAAATGAACATTAAAATAGATGCTTGGACAGACTAGTCCTGTTAGAATTTGTTGACAATGAGTATTTCTTTTTTTTTTTTTCTTTTAAAATTTATTTATTTATTTATTCTTACAATGTATTCAATTTGGTTTTTTTTTTATTTTTTATTTTTTTTATCAGTTACATTTTATTTTATTTTTATTTTTTTAAATATTTATCTTTAATGTGCATTAGTGTGAAGGTGTCAAATCCCTTGGAATGGGCATTACAGACAGTTGTAAACTGCCATGTAGGTGCTGGGAATTGAACCTGTGTCCTTTGGAAGAGCAGACAATGCTCTTAACCACTGAGCCATTTCTCCAGCCCCTCAGTTACATTTTATTAACTCTGTATCCCAGCCGTGTCCCGATCCCTCATTCCCTCCCAGTCCCTCCCTCCTTCCCTCATCTCCACCATGCCCCTTTCCAAGTCCACTGATAGGGGGGACCTCCTCCCCATTCATCTGATCCTGTTCTTCAGGACTGGCTGCAAAGCCCTCCTCTGTGGCCTAACAGGACTGCTCCTCCCTTCGGGGATGGGGAGACAAAAGAGCCAGTCATTGAGTTCCTGTTAGAAATAGTCCTTGTTCCCCTCACTTTGGGAAACCAATTGGTTACTGAGCTACCACAGGCTACATCTGAGTAGAGGTTCTAAGTTATATCCATACATGGTCCTTGGTTGAATGTCAGTTTCAGAAAAGACCCTGTGCCCAGATATATTTGGTCCTTGTGGAGCTCCTATCCTTTCCCCATCAGACTAACTCCCCTTCTTTCTTATGATTCCCTGTACTCTGTCAAAGGTTTGGTCATGAGTCTTTGCTTTGAAAACACTGCTAGTTAGAGTCTTTCAGATGCGCTCAGTAGACTCCTGTCATACGTTCAATGCACATCCCATCTGTCTTTCTAAACGAGGATTGATCATCTTACCCCATGTCCGCTCAATTGATTATCTTTTTTAGATGTATAGATTTCATTATGTTTATCATATCTTATAGGTCTATATAAGTGAGTATATCCCATGTTTGTCTTTCTCCTTCTGGGATATTTTACTCAGAATGATCTTTTCTAGATCCCACCATTTGCCTGCAAATTTCATGATTTCCTCCTTTTTGATTGCTGAGTAGTATTCCATTGTATAAAAATACCACAATTTCTGTACCCATTCCACCGTTGATGGACATCTGGGTTGTTTCCAGGTTCTGGCTATTACAAATAGAGCTGCTATAAACATGGTTGAGCAAGTGTCCTTTTTGTGTACTTGAACAAACTTTGGGTATATACCTAGCAGTGGTATAGCTGGGTCTGGAGGAAGCACTATTACCTAAACATAGTAAAGGCAATATATAGCAAGCCTATAGCTAACATCAAACTCAATGGAGAGAAACTTAAATCAATCCCACTGAAATCAGGGACAAGACAAGGCTGTCCATTGTCCCCATATCTCTTCAACATAGTACTTGAAGTCCTAGCCAGAGCAATAAGACAACTAAAGGAGATCAAGGGGATACAAATCGGAAAGGAAGAGGTCAAAGTGTCACTATTTGCAGATGATATGATAGTATACATGAGCGACCCCAAAAATTCAACCAGAGAACTCCTTCAGCTGATAAACACCTTCAGCAAAGTGGCAGGATACAAAATCAACTCAAAAAAATCAGAAGCCCTCCTATATACCAAAGACAAAAAGACTGAGAAAGAAATTAGGGAAACAACACCCTTCACAATAGCCACTAATAACATAAAGTACCTTGGTGTGACTCTAACCAAGCAAGTGAAAGACCTGTTTGAGAAAAACTTCAAGTCTCTGAAGAAAGAAATCGAAGAAGATATCAGAAGATGGAAAGATCTCCCGTGCTCATGGATTGGTAGGATTAACATTGTGAAAATGGCCATACTGCCAAAAGCAATCTACAGATTCAATGCAATTCCCATCAAAATACCAACTCAATTCTTTACAGACCTTGAAAAAAAGATTCTCAGCTTCATATGGAGAAACAAAAAACCCAGAATCTCCAAAACGATCCTGTACGACAACAGATCATCTGGAGGTATCTCCATTCCTGATCTCAAGCTCTACTACAGGGCAACAGTAATAAAAACTGCATGGTATTGGCATAGAAACAGAAAGGAGGATCAATGGAACCGCATAGAAGACCCAGAAATAAATCCACACACCTATGAATACTCGATATTCGACAAAGAAGCCAAATCCATTCAATGGAAAAAAGACAGCATCTTCAACAAATGGTGCTGGACCAACTGGATGTCTACATGCAGAAAAATGAAAATAGATCCATATTTATCACCCTGCACAAAACTAAAGTCAAAGTGGATCAAGGACCTCAACATAAAACCAGATACCCTAAATCAATTGGAAAAAAAAGTGGGGAACAGCCTAGAACTCATTGGCACAGGAGACAACTTCCTGAACAGAACACCAACAGCACAGGCTCTAAGAGCAACAATCAATAAATGGGACCTCATGAAACTGAAAAGTTTCTGTAAAGCAAAGGATACCGTCATCAAAACAAAACGACTGCTTACAGATTGGGAAAGAATCTTCACTAACCCTTTATCTGACAGAGGACTAATATCCAGTATATACAAAGAACTAAAGAAGCTGAAAAGCAGCAATCCAAGTAATCCAATTAAAAAATGGGGAACAGAGCTAAACAGAGAATTCTCGACAGAGGAATATCGAATGGCAGAAAAACACTTAAAGAAATGCTCATCCTCATTAGCCATCAGGGAAATGCAAATCAAAACGACCCTGAGATATCACTTTACACCCATCAGAATGGCCAAGATGAAAAACTCAAGCGATAACACATGCTGGAGAGGTTGTGGAGAAAGGGGAACCCTGCTCCACTGCTGGTGGGAATGTAAACTGGTACAACCACTCTGGAAAGCTATCTGGCGCTTTCTAAGACAATGAGTATTTCAAAGCAAAAGCAACAATGAAAGAAAACTATAGAAAACCCAATCCTACAGAGCATGCAAATGTGTTGAGCAAGCTATACATACATTTAAAGGTCCTTATATCTAGAATAAATGATAGAAAGTCTGATTGGAGGGGGGAAAGAATGGGGAAATGTTGAATTTAAATTATAATCTTAAAAAGTAAAAAAAAAAAAAAATTGAAAGTTTGAAATCTGAAAAAAAATATAGCAAAAATCTGTAGAATTTTCCATGTGATCAAAACTATAGCAAAACCCCTGTTGCAAAGCTGTTCCCCTTTGTATATCTTTTCTTTGATTGGTTTGCTGTACTATTTGGGGGAATATATGCTTACATTGTTCAAAGAGCCTACAGAATGCTATACCTAAAATTTCCATTTTACCTACGGAGAAATTAAGGCTCATAAATAGGGAACCTACCCAAGGGCAATGAGCTAGCTAGTAGTCAAATCAAAATCAAATATAACTTCCCTAAGTTTCTAAATATGTTGCATGCCGTTTGGGAGAGGCCTTAGAAAGAGATGTCTTTGTGACTATATCCTAGAGGGTTGCATGAAGAACAATATTTGACTTACAAATTAATATATAATTAGAGTTTGGCAAACAATGTGTGGTCAGCCCTCTGTGCTAATTTCAGACTGAAAATACTGAGGAAAAAAAATTTCTCTAGAGGCTAGAGAGATCACTAAATTAGTAAAATGTCTGTGGCATAAACAGGAGGGACTGACTTTGTTACTCCAGAACTCATGTCAAGAAAACAATACTGGAAGGATTCATGCACAGGTAGATCTTGGGAGCTCAGTGGATAGACAGTCTAGCCAAAATGGCAAGCTCCCAGTTCTGTGCGAGAAGCTGTCTCAAAAAAATAATAATAATAAGGTGGAGGGTCTGGAGAGTTGGCTCAGTAGGTAAGAGTTCTTGTTGTTCTTGCAAAGGATCGGCATTTGATTCCCAACACCCAGATGAGGGCTTACAACCTCCTCAGGCACTAGGCCCCTGCGTGGTGCAGAGACACATATGTGGGCAAAACACTCCTATACACAAAATAAGGAAACAAGATCTATTTGTAACAAAAAAGAAAATTAGAAGATGGAAAAGCGATCAAGAAAGATACCCAAAATCAACCTCTGGCTTTCACATGCTCACAAGGAAGCCCAGCTCCCACACATCTATGTGCACAACATACTAAGCATATAAAAACTTTTCCCTGTCAATATTCTTTAAACAATATATCATAACATCTACTTAGGTGAGGTTTCTATTGTCTGGTGTATTATGAGTAATTTACAAACAATTTAAAGTATGTGGGAGGATCGCATAAGAGATATACAAATGCTGTGCCATTTTATCTAGTCTTTAAGAATCCCTTCATCTTGGTGTGGATGTGTGCACAGTAGCCGACCCCCTGCATGTCCTGAGGAACGACTGTCTAGAGAGGAACATATTTACAAAGTTCTATGGGCAGGGTTTAGCAGGTTTTAGTTAAATTTTATCATTTACAGGAACAGGGGACTGACTCTGGAGGAAATTAATGCCTGAACTAAGAACGTGCCAGGGCGTTAGTAATAACCAGAGACTTATCTATAAATTTAAAATCAAGACAATTAGTCACTACATACTTTACAATAAAATACTTGTGTAGTATACATTTTTGGATAGGAATATGTGTGTGCTGATAATGAAGAAGAAGTCGTTACTTTGAAAGGAAAACAGAAGTACATGGGAAGAGATAGAGGAAGAGGAACAGCTAGGATGTATACGCAGTGCTCAGTGCTCATGTATGAAATTCTTAAAAACTTTTAAATTTAAAATGAGCTGGATCATCTGGGCAGTGAGGGAGCATGCCTTTAATCTGAGCACTCAGAAGGCAGAGGCGGGAGGATCTCTGCATTTGAGGCCAGCCTGGTCTATGGAGTGAGTTCCAGAACAGCCAAGACTACACACACACACACACACACACAAAAAAAAAAAAAAACTATTATCAAAAGAAAATTAAAAATAAAATCAGGCTAGAGAGGTTAAGAGCATTGGCTACTCTTCCAGAGAACTCAAGTTTGATTCCCAGCATCAACATGGTGGCCCAACTCCAGGGGATACAAAACCCTTTTCCAGCCTCAAGGGTACCAAACACATATATGGTGTACATACATAAATACAGGCAAAATGCCCTTACACATAAAATAAAAATAAAATTGAATGTTTTTATTTTTTTCACAACCTGTTCATTATATATCCCAATTGAAGTCCCCTCCCTCAGATCTTCCCAGTCCCACCCTCCCTTCCTCTTCCTTCTTATCCCCTTCTCCTAGTCCACTGAAAGAGGGTGTTCTCCTCTGCCATCTGCCCATAGCTTATCAGGTCTCATTAGGACTGTCTGCATCCTCTTCCTTGGTGGCCTGGCAAGACTGCCTCGCTGGGGGAAGTGATCAAAGAGCAGGCAATCTAGTTCAGGACAAATCCCCTACTCCCCTTCCCCAGGAACCCACATGGAGACTGAGCTGTCTATCAGCTACATCCGATCAAGGGGTCTAGGTCCTCTCTGTGCATGGTCCTTGGTTGGTGCATCAGTCTCTGCAGGACCCCCTGGCCTCAGATTTTTAGCTTTGTTGGTCATCTTGTGGGCCTCTTGTCCCTTCCATGTCCTTCTACCCCTTTCCCCTCCCCTTCTTCTTCCTTAAGACCTCCTATGTTCTGCCCAAAGTTGGGCTGTAAGTCTCAGCATCTGCTTCGATCCCCTGTTGGGTGGAGCCTTTCAGAGGACCCTCTATCGTATGCTCCCTTCCTGTTCCCTCTCTTCCACTGCTTTTGGTATCTATCCTGTTTGCCATTCTGAAAGAGATGTAAGCATCCTTCCTAGCTTTATTTGTAATAGCCAGAATCTGGAAACCACCTACATGTCCCTCAGTGGAGAAATGGATACAGAAATTGTGGCACATTTACACAATGGACTACTACTCAGCTATTTAAAACAAGGAAATCATGAAATTTGCAGGGAAATGGATGGAATGAGAAAAAGATCATCCTGAGTGAGGTAACCCAGAAAGAGAAAGACATACATGGTATACACTCACTTATAAGCGGGTATTAGCCATACAATATAAGATAGCCATACTAAAATCTACAGACCTAAAGAAGCTAAACACTAAAAATAAATTTTTAAAAATCACTTCAACACCAGCTTAAAATAATTTTTACCATTCTTACCAATGTACAGACCAAAGTTTTCATACACACACACAAAAAAAAGAAAAAAATGCTTCATCTGTATCAAGAAGGGGGAAAACAGATAATGCACCTTCAACTCCATAGCTGGTGAGCATAAATGAAGGAATGTTTACTCCCTGCAATTAAATATGGCTGTGAGTAGTTAACATGAAGCCCTGATTTAAGACAGTCCACATGCAATGAGGTCAGCATGAGCTATTTAAGGAACACTACACTGAAAGGGTCCAGACTATTGCGCTGGTAGTGGCAGAAAAGAATTTTTGAATTTTGAACAACAACAACAAAAAGATATATACAAGAATACAAGATATACTTGACCTGCAAAACACATCTTTGAAACAAGAAACAATAAAGAGTGGGAAAATGGAAGGCTTTATTGTTTATGTTCACACATGACTAATTTTTAGGACAGTCACCTAATTAAAGTCTAATTTAATTAGACACGACTTCTGGAAAAAAAATAATGTGCTTGGGCTTCTGACACTAACAGGTTCGCTATGAAGTTAGGGCAGCCATTTTGTTCCTTGTACCCATGGGTTACTCAAAGTCACTTTAAGGTCAGTAAATCAGATCCACTGAGGATTTCATCTTATGACATGTATTTTGTCTTGCTGTTTTTAGTTACAGAACTCTGATAAATCTGGAGAAAATATATAATTTATTTCAAGCACAAAGCTGGCATTTAAAAAATATTTTTGAAGAGTAAGGACAGAGAAAAATATGTTTCTACTACACTTATTTTGAAGCTACTACAGTATTCTAAGATGTCTTATAATTTATTCTCTTCATTTCATAGTATCCAGAGACTAGTCATTTGGAGAAAATATGAAGAACTCTTTGTCTGGCCTTCCTGAATCTATTTTTCACAGTTGCAAAGTACTGGTCAAACAAATTAAATTACTGCAGCAGTATGTAACTAATTTTATGTAAATTAAGGTGTTAATGTTCTGAATCACATTCCTGAAAGCAGTCTGTTTTCTCTTGCAGCTTTCTTCATTAATGATGCTATGAATAGTCAAATGGAAAAAATTAATTTCTAAGAGACTAAGCGGGTAGACTCTTCCCCTCTGGCCCTTTGAAGAATTAGATCTATATATAGTTTTATACTCAGCTCAGCCTCTAATTGTCAGCAGCCCAACAAATAAATCAACATTTTAAGCTTACTGCAACTGGGGGGTGAGATGATGTAAAATGAATTTAACTTTGTTTGTATACAAAGGGAGACCTTTGTGAGCTGATGGTCAGATCGTAAGATGCAAAGTACATGCCAACGTGGACCCTTCCGGGGTTAGTCTTTTGCTCCCAGTTAAAGGCACCGGCTCATTCTAACATTTATTTTTTTATTTGAAAGTTGAAATCACTGTTCTAACAATGACCCGTAAGGAAGTTACAGACTGTCAGTGGAATAAATTTTTTGCAGTGGAAAGCTCAGAAAAAAAATGCAGTTAGAAAAAAAGCAAAAAGCACATGTTAATGATCTGTTGAAAGAGTTTCCAAAACATATAATAAAAAGACTGTTTTCTTATGACTTGACATGCACAGGCAACTCATTGATTGAATTAAAATTACTTGATAGAGATAAACAGCTTAAATTGTTTATCTTTGGGGATGTATATCTTGAAAAGTAGACACTGCTTTACTTTCTAAAGTGCAATACATGCATGCACACACACATGTATACATATAAGAAGGAATGGGATTTCAGGTTGAATTCTGCAAATAAAATCTCCTCTAAATAAGTCATTATAGTTATGGCCGAAACCGAACATTTTATATTATTTTTTTGCAAAATGTTTCCAAGCAACGTACTTATCATTCTCGTTATATTTTTCCAAGAGATTAATGATCTATAAATGACTCAAGCCTATTTAATTTTTCATTAAGATAGAATAAAGACTACTGTGTCATTTTCCATTCTCGTCCTGATCCTTCAATCTATTTTTAAATGCACATATCAAAGAAATGGAATAACAAACAGGATAATCCCAGTTCGTAAAACCTCTCAAAATTGAAATCTTGGGCAGTTTTTTTTAAAAAAAATGGTTAATATAATAAATTGCAAACTGTGAACATACACAGGCTAAAATGCTTGCTACCAGAAAGACATAGACATGCTATCCCTGACCAGATTAAATTGGATCGGAAGGAACAGCATGAGTTAGGAGACTTCCAAAAGGAAAAGTGTAGCTTGGGCAACATTCCACTGAATACAGTTTAAAAACCAGAATCTTTCGGTAACCTGAAAAACCAAGTAAAGGAGAAAGCCAGATACTGGCTTCATTTCCTGGGGATTTGTCTCTGGGATCCTTGGGAGCAAGTCTGAGGGTCATCTGATTTAACAACAAATAAGGAGCTGGGGCAATAGCTCAGCCGTTAAGATGTCTAGATCTGTTTGCACAAGGAGTTCAAAACCTTCAATGCCCTTGTAAAAAACACGTATGGATGAGTAGACTCATAGCTCCAGCATTGGAGCAGAGACAGTAGATTCTGAGAACTCCCTGATCAGCCTGCCTAGACAAAAGAGTGAGCTTTCAGCTCGCTGAGAGAGACCCTGTCTCAAGGCAGTAACACAAGATGCCCACAAATGTACCCACATATTCACATACAAGCACTACATGCATGCAACATACATCCACACGCATGCACACATGCATGCACGCACACTCTTAGGTAAAACCTAAAGGAAAGTACTGGTATTCGATATAGACCATTATTCAAATGAGCAAGTCATATCTTTTTAATCACCTAAGACCTTTCGTTAATGCATGTGTTTGACATACATAACTCCAAATTCTTAATTAAATTTTATCAAACAACAGTCTCTTCTAACATGAATAAGCCATAGCAAATTCTGCAGTTTCATATTGTCTTATGACAAAGATTGCAGAATTGTTTTCAATACAAGCTACTCTGCAGCTGGAGGGCCAACAGTGCAACTGACTCAAAACTACATAGCTGAAGGCTTCTGGCTTCCCAAAGAGGCCTAGGTTCTCCCTATAAACCGCCAAGTCCAGGAAGGGTAAAACATGTTGAGCAGGCTGCTTTGAGACTCTTTAACTGTGTCTAATTCTTATGAATCAGTATTCTCCAAACATTCAAAGTATTGTTAAACCTTCCATGGCATTATCCCATTGCACTCAAAAATACATGAATTCACCTTTGACCTCTAGAAGGCAGAAACTATTGGATGTATGTGTGCATTCCCCATTACCTAACAGAGTTTCTTAACTGGAAATACTTTTCTCCCCTTAGTCAAAGGGACACTAGACACAAAAATCAAGAGAGCTGACATCAGGTTCTAGCATTAAGCCATATTGGTACAACACTGGACAAACAGTTAACTCTGTGATCCCAATTGCTCAAATTGCTCAAAAAAATATTTCCATATCAGTATATGTCCACCATATGTTAACTGTAGGGTTACCTCATAAGCCTCTCCTCTTCCAAAAGAGTTCATGCTCCAGTTGAGCAAACAGACCTGCACAACCTAATAGCATGCATGACGGGGAACATGAGGAACAGCCAAAGTGTGTAGTCTCATGTGGGGCATGGTAAGCTTATGGAAGTCATTGTAGTCAATGAGAAGAAATAAAAGATACAGCTGAAGTCAAGATAACAACACTTGACTTTTTGTAAAAGCAGAAATCAGCCCTTAAAAATCCAGAATTTTAAATCCTTTGTTAATTTTGCAGACTGTTTGTAGCTCTGTGGAGTTTAACTTGTTTAATAAACAAATGGGCATATCTGAGAAGACAGGTATTCATAGCATAACTAATGAAGGACACCTACATTCTCTACTTAAGGCTGTATTCCTGTACAAAACCTTCTGCATATCTGTTTCATACATCTTGATGTATTTGGACATAAGCATGTACCAGTGAAACCAATGTATCAAATGCAGCTTTTTACTCCAGGAATTTTCCAAAGTAGTTTCATGTGTATGTGTCTATTATGGAAGAACTCTTCTGACATATTTGAAGACATGTATGTGTTGTTAACTGTATGTTCTGTGTGGTAGAGCAGATGTCTAGAGATTATTCATCCAGTGTTACTAAATCTTGGAGCCATGGAGTATCTACTCACTTTTCTTTCTTCCAATCTGCTAGCAACTATCATTTTATTCTTCAGTTTTTGAATTTAGTTATTTTACACACTTCAGACATAAATGGTATCGTACAGTATTTGTCATTCTGTAATGAGTTCACTTCACTATAATTTCTTGCGTGTTCACTCATGTTGTCATGAATGGTATTTATTTCCTTTTAAGGCTGAATAATATCCCATTATAGGAATCTAGCACACTTTCTCTATTCATTCATCTGTTGATGAATAGTTAGATTGACCTCATGTCCTGACCATTGTGATTAATACTGCATTGAACATAGGTGGCAAATTATACACACACACACACACACACACACACACACACACACGTTCTTAAATCTATGACAGTAGTTCTCAACCTTCCTAATGCTATGACCCTTTCATACAGTTCCTCATGTTGTGGTGACCCCCAACCATAAAATTACTTTCTGCTACTTCAGAACTGTAATTTTGCTACTGTATGAATCATCATACAAATATCTGATGCGCAACCCCTACGAAAGGGACGTCCAACCCCCAAAAGTGTGACAACACACAGGTTGAGAACCACTGATCTACAGGAGATATAAACCTAACAATGGGATTTTTTTTAATTATGTAGTAGGTCTGTGAACAAGTTGAAAATCTTTCATGGAATTTCGCACAGCGGCACACCATTCCACATTCCAATTTTTGGTAGAGAAGGGTACCAATTTTCTCATGTCTTTGTCTGTGTTCATCTTCCTTTGAGTTTCTTCCTGTCTATGATAATTGTCTACAGCCATATCAGCAGACATGGTTTGATGAACATCTATTTTCAAAGCATATGGCTAATCATATCGTACCAGAATGTTGCTGTAATGCCCAGAAGTCCCTGCGATGGATTATCTTTGAAGTAAGACTCTTCTCCAGTAGGAATCTGCTTAGTATTTCAATAAGTATTTTTACAAAGGTGCCTTTATTTTTCTTGAAATATTCATCATATTACATCATTCTGTAGCAATGTCAAATGATATTAATTACACAAATAATCCTAGCAGCTTAATATGAGCACTGAGATGGATTTGAAAGACAAGCAGAGGGAGAGTCACAGGTAATTGAACCCCTCCGCTGCTCTGGGCACTGTGCTGGGCAGGCTTTCACATCTAGTGCTTGGCTTGATCCTGTCAAAACCATTCCAAGTGTCTCGGCTAGGTGATCAAGGTCATGTTAACAGTATGCAACCTTGATCTGACATGATGAAAATAGCACTCTCCTTCTGTGGTCCTCCATCCCCAAACCTGTAATCACGAGAAATACCTCAGAGGGATTTCAATAGTGGGGCATCAAGTACCTGGCCAGTCTACCTCAGAACTGTCAAGGTCATCACGAATAATGAAAATCTAAGAAACTGTCATAGCCAAGAGGGGCCTAAGGAGACATGACAAGTAAATGTGAAGCATCTTGCTCAGCGAGACCCTGGAACAGACAAAAGGAACCAGACCAAAAAAAAAAAAATTTTTTTTTCAGGGAATTTGAATAAAGTATTGACTTCAGTGAATGGGAATTCATCAATATTATTTATTATTTGGCAGTTGCAGCAACCCTGTCATATGTGAGAGTGGGAGGTTCCCAGCAGAATGTATATAGGAAGGTTACCCTCACCATCTACTCAGTTTTCCTGTAAAAGGAAAAATTCTAAATTTTAAAAAGAGATGAGTAGGTTCTAACTATGTAAAACTTTACGTCATGTGTAGGAAAATGCATGTCTCTTTACGTTAAGTGCAATAAGCCCAGACTTGGAAAGGCAAATTCTTCTTACTTTATTTATCTCCTGTGTGGAATCTAAGCAAGCAAACAAACAACAAGACAGACGTGAGAGGAAAAAAAGTGGGATTATTTGGATAATGAAATATGATGCAAATAATATTAAAAAAAAGTATGGATGAAAATTCAATAATAAAATCTATTATTTTTTTCACAATATGTATGCTAATAATGATGTCAATCTTATTTTCCATGTTAGAGTTGTTTCGGGTGGTTTAACTAACATTGTGTAGATATGACTTAGATACACACATTTCATACAGAATGCACATATGAAATCTCACAGGGAAATCTGCAGGCTAAGTCAAGAGTGTTTTGTATTGTGTGTGTGTGTGTGTGTGTGTGTGTGTGTGTGTGTGTGTGTGTGTGACCCAGGCTGGTCCTGAACTCAATATGTAGCACAAGCTGGCCTTGAATCCATGATCCTCCTGTCTCAACAACGACAGCCAACCCCACAGAGTGCTGGGATTACAGGTGTGTATTGCCACATCTAACTCTAAATTATCCAAAAGTTTTGGCTCCTGAAAGCCCCCAATTAGCACAAAGTACCCAAAGGAGTCACTACTTACCAAATTGTCCTTACTTTATATTGTTTATACATAATCGATACACTCAAATAATTATAACATGCATTATATACAATATGTAATCTTCTCTTCAAATGAAAGAAACATTCAAATTAATAAAATTGTTGCATGCATACACCAGACTTTCATTTATTCACTTATTTTCTAAATAATCTAAATATCGGGCAATATTCTGAGATAAACTTCAGTATGGCATGCTCATCAAGGGTCATTCAAATACTGCTCCGGGCTTAGGTTTGTACTTCAGATGCTGTAACCAGTCCAAGAGGATTTTCAGCAATGGAGACAGCGAGAGCCAAATGGACTAACTCCGGAGTAGAAAATCCCTACAGGACCAGCACCCCACCTGTAGGGCACAGATACATATGTTCTAAGACCATTAACAAACAGACGTGACCCCAGACAGCTATATGACCTACATGTTACTACTTCCTGTGGGCGGATAATGTGCCTTCTATTTTAATTGTGTATGTGTTCACTGTCTTAAGACTTCTGCCTCTCACAGTGTATTCGCCTTCTCTACAAAATCCTGCTGATGAGAAAGACTTCATTGTGACAATATGGAATGGCACACAATGTCCCTAATGCTGACCTTAGAAGGAATGCACATCATAGTTCATGCTCAGGGCTGAAAATGGCCTAGGGAATCTATATCTTTATCAACATTTCATTTTTTTTAATTGTGATGATGAATAACAAATTGTTGACCCCAGAAACTTTATAGTAATCAAGGCCAGCGATACTGCCAGCAGCAGAGACAAGCCAGCTTTTACACATGAGGCAAGTTTTTGCATTGGTCATGATGAAGTGTGTTATACCAGGTGAATTCCTTCAATATGACAGCAGGATCTCTCTCTCTCTCTTTCTTTCTTTCTTTCTTTCTTTCTTTCTTTCTTTCTTTGTTTCTTTCTTTCTTTCTTTCTTTCTTTCTCTCTTTCTCTCTATCTCTCTGTCTTCCAAGCAGGGGAAGGGGCAGTCATTCTGAGATTTACACCTGATTTGTGTTATAGTAATCTTTGAAATTAAGAAGTGTATCCTTGCATTTCATTAAATTCTGGCTAATGAGATAACTGTCTTCCCAAGGAGGGAATGATAAAGTGCTCAGGCCATAAAGCATAAATTAATACTGCAAGGTTAAACACTGGAACTAACTCATGTTTCAACAAAAGCCCCTACCAGCAGTTAAATTAACTGACATAAATACCATAAAATCTGTCTTTATTTTAGTTTCAGATGATGCCTCTTTTTACACCCCTGCTTTCAGTTTGTATAACTCATTTTTGCACATTATTGCACGCACCATTTGCCATTTAAAGATTCCTCTGCGACGGGGAAAAAGAGTTAAGAAATCAAGCACTCAGAGAAGAGAAAGAAGCTTCTGGGTCTGAGGATATCATACCGAAGATGCTTAGAGTCTTTCCAAAACACTACAATAGACAACCGTGCTTCAAAGAAACAGTTCACTATGAGACGGCCAACCCAAGGAAATCTACTTTATAAGCTTTTGATAGACATTTAGAAAAAAAATGCTAAAGAAAACCTGTGGTGATAATAGGTTTGATATATATTCTGGTAAAAAATTATATCACATTAATGAGGTGGCTGAGAGGGCTCATGCATCTTGTAGGAAGCATTTCAGTGTGTTAGTGTAATTAGCAGTGATGAGAAAACTGTTTGGAGCTGAATTACCTCTCACGAGTTCATTTGAGCTATATGAAATTACACCATGCAAGAAGGAAAATTATGGAGCCATCCAGAGAGAGTTCATGCCTGATTTGATCACAGCCACTAATTGGATGATCATTTTCCTAAAGCTTTTCAAATGGTTGACAGTTTCTGCTTCTCATTTTTTTTTTTTAATGGATGAGCTCTTTATTTCTTGTACTAAGCAACCAAACATAGGTTTGTTAGAGATTTGGGTGTTTCTACAGGAACCTTACAGGTGTAATTGTCACTATCTGAACAACCTTTGTCCCTTAATTAGCTGCATTTGGGGAACCCCTAAGGAGATTTGCTGTTCTTGTTAACAATCTTAGTGAATACTTGACGAGCGAATCTCTCTGAGCCTGATGCGTGTCAGCAGCCACTGTATGACAGCGGTTTAATGAAGTTAAAACCTACCCCAATTGGGATAGGTAGAGGAGTCTTGATATTGTATTGTTTTGGATTGCTGTGTGTGTGTGTGTGTGTGTGTGTGTGTGTGTGTGTGTGTGTGTCAGAAGGGGTGCGTTTGTGTGTGTAAGCACAACAGCGTAAATGTGTACGCATCCACACATGTCTGCGGGTCTGTCTGTATGTGCGTGTTGAATGTGAATGATGTGTTCCGGTAAAGAAAAATAATGAAGTTTATGAGTCCTGAACACCAGGGAGTCAATAGAGAGGAACTGATATCTCAGAATCAAGTATCTGTATAAACTACTTGGTGGGAACTGCACAGTACAGCAAAGTATGAAAACTAAGGGCTGAGGAAATGCCATACTTTCCCCCTGCTTAACTCCTTATGGGTCTCCAGACCTCCTACCTGGATCATCATTCCCATATCAGACATACAAAAGATTCCCACATGAGGCTCAGTCATGCTAGGTTAAAAGTATTAGAAATGGTTCCTATCTGGGATTTGATGTGTGTCCCACTAATTCAGAAAGAAATTTAATCAGAAAACATGACAATTAACTTCTTGCTGAAAAGGAAGGTACACTGTTTAAATTGGTGTTTTTCTTTATCCTCTCTCTCTCTCTCTCTCTCTCTCTCTCTCTCTCTCTCTCTGTGTGTGTGTGTGTGTGTGTGTGTGTGTGTGTGTGTGTGTAGGTTAGAAGAAAACTTTCAAGATGGGTTCTCTCCTTCAACCATATTGATCTCGTCCGTGGTGTTGAACTCAGGTTGAACTACAGGCTTGGCAGTAAGGCCTTTTACCTGCTAAGCCAGTTTGTCAGCTCTAATCCAACTGGCAAATCTCAGTTTCCTTAGGAATGAGCTGAGCTTCAGCTTGCAAATACTGAGTCTTTGTGTGCATCTGCGTGTGTTCTGGATGTCTATGCTAAAAGTCAAGTTGTCAAGAATCATCCTTATGGCCAAACACTGCAAGAACCTCCTTCTCTAATCCAAAGTTTCACTCCAGAACTAATAAATGCCACAAGACTTATCCATAAGCACTGCCTTTGGAAACACTTGCAGCAGGTACTACAATTACAGAACAGAAGCTGAAATATTAACAAGTCCCCAGACTCTAAATGGACTTTCTGCGCCTCTAATTTGTTTAGACATACAGTAAAAACTTGCTAGAATTAGCCACCCATACAGTTGAAACCCAAAGTTCTGTACATTAAGAATATGAAGCTTTGAGATGTCCTTACTGTATCCCTGAAAGAGATTTTTCAAGGCATCTGTTGTCATATTTCAAGAAATTGGAACTTATCGGAGCTTCTGATTTCTGAGATGTTAGTTCGATTAATTCAGAGAGCAAACAGGCACATTAAGAGTAATGGAGTCACATTTTAACTTTTTTTTTCAGTGTTTAAAGGACTCAAGGAGATTAGTGACAAACTGATGGATTTATGTATAAGCTATATGTGCAATTTGGTTCCCTTGTTTCACTTTGATATTTGTTTATTCAGCTTATTAAGATATAGAATAACCAGCAAACTTTGATATTTGTTTATTCAGCTTATGAAGATATAGAATAACCAGCAAATTGAAAGACTCAGGTGAGACCTTCAATCCATCTTCTAGTGAGTCTCTGAAGCACTTTGCTCTCGATGTTGGCTTTTTTCTCCAAGTTCCTCTTCTTTGGCATTTAGCTCAGTATATTCCCCCTGAAGAACTAATACGTATGTTGGCTTGTTTTCATCATTCTTTTTAACTTTGTTTCTTGAATGTAGAATCTGCTCTTCCCTGAGTTTCCTGGGTTCCAAGCTCCTCTTTCCCTTGCATGTCCCCCCTTCTTTCCATAATTGATGCTCATTTTCTGAGTCTTCACCCTCATATTTGATTGTCAGTCGAGCATCAAGTTAAACATACAAATCTTTTTTTCCCAGCACTTTGAATACAATACAGAATTATCATGGATGCTCCTGTGGCACAATCAGTTAGTACTTACAGAAAAATATTGAATTATCTTCTCCAATTCAATGTAATTGACAAGAAATCTAAGGCTCATTTTGTTCTTATGCCTTGGATGTATTTCCCTGTAAAATGATTTTAATATCTTAATATCTTAGATGTTATTCATCAGTTTTGATGAATATCCAGTAAATAATTTTAGTCTATGAATGAGTCATTCTTTGTAGCTAAAGAATTTCCTTTATATCAATGGCTTTGCCTTCAACTTTGCTGGTTTTGTTTTTCTACGTTCTTATAAGAATGTACATGGGTCCTTGGGACTATGTCTTCCACTTCTTCAAAGTTTTTCATTTCTTTATCAGTCTCTTCACCCTCTTGTCTTATATTTTAGAAAAAGTCTCCAAAAGCTTTTTGCTTGGCTTAGAATTTTTCACAACTTTTATTGTTTAATATTGTGCATCCTGCCTTTGCTTTATAGATGCAATATCTCTCATCTTTTTGAGGATGTGGGTGGTAATTAATCAGATTTCTGTTATGCGTCTTGAATTTTCCGTGTTCAGTAACATTAGGTCCTTCACTCATTTTGCATTTTGTCTCTTGAACTAAACTGTCTAATTACACACACACACACACACACACACACACACACACGAGCGAGAGAACATATATATACATGTAGCCTATATGTACATATATGACATGTGTATCTGTGCAAGGAGAGAAAAGATTTACAGCTGCTTAAGATTTCAGTGAGATTTCCTGTTACTGTTCAGATGTTTTTCCCTAAAGTGGTCGTTTTCCACCTTCCTATTAGTTTCTCATGTTTTGAGGACCCTCTACCATAAAATTATTTCTGTTATTACTTCATAGCTGTAATTTTGCTACTGTTATGAACCATAATGTAAATATCCGTGTTTTCTGGTGGTCTTAGGAGACCCCTGTGAAAGGGTCCTTTGACCCCCCAAAAGGGTGGCAACCCATAGATTAAGAACCTCTGCCCTACAGGCTTTTACCCTGTGTGGGAGCATTAATTTCTGGCTCTGGGTGAATTGTTCCTTTTTAACATGAATGGTAATGAGCATCTGCATAGATCAAAATGACCTCCAAGTAGCTTTTCTGGTTTCATAGAGCTGGGTGGTCTAGAGATTCAGAGTTACACAGAGTCTGGCTTCTTTGGATTCTGCAGCCCTGATCCTCTATTCTTTATGCTGTCCCCTGTTCAGTTCTGATTCTATTTCCAGACCTCCTAGATATGAAACAATATCCTAGAAGTTCTACCAGTGTATCCTTTCAGGCCCAGGAGATGAAACTGCTCTGGGCCTTTTAGGCTCCTTCTTATGAGGCCATAGCTAATTCTCGGATATTTAGATTTTGGTATTCACATGGGTATCTACATTGGCTAAGAAACTTTCCCATTAGCTTTTATTTTGACTGTGTTATTGTCTGTTTTTAAAGTGAGACTATGAGAAAGAGAATATTTTCCTTCTGTGGCCATCTTCCTTAAATCCCACCAAGACATTTGTAGATGAATTTCTCCTGAATAGCAAGAAGTTAAATTTTGCTTTTAAAATCTTAGCTGAGGGGATGGAGTGATGGCTCAGTAGTTAAGAAGACTTCCTCTTGCAGAGGACCCAGGTTCAGTTCCCAGCACCAAGATGACTGCTCACAACCATGTGCAAATCTAGTTCTGGGGTGAGCTCCTCTGGCTTCTGTGGGCACCAGACACATACATGGTGAGCAAACATGCATGCAGGAAGACACATAAAAACAAATAAATAAAACCTGTGCTAAAACTTCTTATCTGGCGGTATTAATTTTGTGAAAAATGTATTGAATCTATTTGCACATCTGCAAACGTGTGAGTTGAGTTACGGGTTTTTGCAGTCTCCCTTCATCCTTTGGAGATTGTACCTCTTCGTGACAATTAGTTTGCCTTCTTTATTTTTCTTTTCTCCTCTGTCTTTTTTCTTTCTTTCTTTCTTTCTTTCTTTTTTTTTTTGGATTCTGCATCTCATATCATAAATTTAGTTCTTGCAAGTTACACTTTTAAAGCAACATCAATCCATCAGTGGTCCATGCTCCAGCCTTGTACACTTTATCGTTCTCCACCTTCCGACACTGTTTAATTAGACGCTAAGTTTGTAAAGTGGACTTTTATGGATGTACTCAAGCCATAGCTGGTACCGCCCTGACTTAGCTCTTATTATTTAACTGTCTTTTAGTTAATACAATGCAGTGAAAGAAAAACGGGCCAGGCCAAATGTCTGAGCTACCTTTCCACTCAAGTTGCGTTTAACATTGCAGAGTAGAGGTTTGATACAGGTCAGACATGTAGCCTTTTTGACTTTTTAAAAACCTCATATATTATATTTTTGGAGCACATCGAGGGTTCTGTACGGCTAGTAATCCAATTAAAAAAATGGGGTTCAGAGGTAAACAGAGAATTCTCAATAGAGGAATATCGAATGGCAAAAAAAAAAAAAAAAAAAAAAAAACCACTTAAAGAAATGCTCAACGTCCTTAGTCATCAGGGAAATGCAAATCAAAACGACCCTGAGATTTCTCCTTACACCCATCAGAATGGCTAAAATCAAAAACTCAAGCGACAACACATGCTGGAGAGGTTGTGGAGAAAGGGGTACCCTCCTCTATTGCTGGTGGGAATGTAAACCTGTACAACCACTCTGGAAATCCATCTGGCTCTTTCTCCAAAAATTAGGAATAGTGCTTCCTCGAGATACATCTATAACACTCTTAGGCATATATCCAAAAGATGCTCAAGTATACAACAAGGACATTGCTCCATGTTTGTAGTAGCTTTATTTGTAATAGCCAGAAGCTGGAAACAGCCCAGATACCCCTCAACTGAGGAATGGATACAGAAATTGTGGTGCATCTACACAATGGACTATTACTTAGCCATTGTTTAATTGTACTTTCCAGTAGTGCTTTTATTCTGTATCTACTGAACGGCAGAACAGACTTAAAGCATGCTTTCGTCCAATTAAAGACCCACTTGAGGTCTTTTTCCTCTTCTCACCTTTTAAAAATTTTCCTCTTACTTTCATTTTAAAGTTTTACTTTTTAAAATTATGTGGATGCATGTGTGTCTGTGGGCAGGAAAAGTGTCCCCAATCCCCTGAAGCTGGAGTTATGGGTGGCTGTGAGCTGCTCAAGGTGTGTGCTGGAAACCAACGTCTGGTCCTTCTCAAGAGCAGCCAGCACTTTTGACCGCTCAGCCGTTGTTCCAGGTTAGCCCCTGTTCTCATGGCCTTCCCGTTCCATTCTGTAGGAGTCAAGTTTAATCACATTAGGAGGTCAAAAGTTGTGAATATTTCTTTGACTCTGAAAACAAACGTTTTTTAAAATTCGCAACGATTTCTCCTCTTTTCTGTCCTTCTCCTATTCTTTAAGAAATACTGTCCCATAAAATCATGCGTGAACAATTCTAGTTGTCACTATTGAATATGAAACCGTGCCCAGACCCGTACTCACTCGTTCTACATCGCTACAACTAACTTAACAAAGAATTGCCCTCTCCACAAGGTGAGAAGTGTTCCACATCCACTCTCCTCTGGGCTTCTCAGAAAGCTGCGTCCTGAGATGCGCTTTCCTTCATCTCCGCTGTTACCCGTTCTGCAGCAGCAGCCTCACATGCTCTAAGGCCATTGCTATCACAGAGGTTTACAGGGCTTCAGCTATCTCTGCGATCAGCATCTCATCAGCAACCGCGTGGTCCTCTTCTGTCTCAGGCCGACTCCTGTTCCACAACCCCACCAGAATCGCTCTCGTCTATGGGCACAGCAACCTCCGTGCTTCTCATTCTGGTGGTTATTTTTCACTCCCAATCTCTCCTGAGTTCTCAGCAGAATTTGAAATGAGATGGGTGACTCCCTCCTTCTGGAAACACATTTTAGCCCCGCAAGGCAATTTCTACCTATGCTCTTCGTCTTTTTATTTATTTAAGCTCTTGCTATTTACATTATTGATTTCTATATGCTTGAGATGCTAAAGATATATGTGACAGGAGGGATTTTAGGGAGGAAACGAGGCAGCTGATGTCGGTCACTGTGAATGCAGATACCTATATGATGTACTCAGAAGAGAGACACTGAAAAGTTTTTTTCAAGAAAATTGCATTTTTTATTTCCAAATATACATTAATATAGACTTTCACAGTCCCATGAATTAAACCAAATGATTTAGTGAACAGAAATTAATTTTCAATAGTTTTGCTATTAAAATATATTATGAATTTAATATGGTCAGCAACTTATCATTCTTATAGACTGATTATTCTGGAAAGGTTCCTTACTTATCCATATGCCTTATTTACAGAAAAGGAGGTAAAGTAAATAATTAACAAATATAATACAATGATGGGGATTATTAATAAATTTCTCTATAATTGTAATGAGTTCTAGTGGTCAATTTGATGGATGGTGGCCAATAAATAATGGAACAGTATAAAAGGTTTTTTGAAAAAGAATTAATAGGGGAAATTAATGTCTGGTCGTTAATTGTGTAAGAGCTATGTGATGCGTGTGTTTCCATTAGGACTGGTCTATGAAAGGCTGTAAGAAGAGGGTTTGAGGATCAGATCTTTTACTCCTTATTCTGTAAAATCAGTGTGTTTTCTGTTATAGTAGATACTATGAATCTGATCTAATCTAGGGAAGCTTTTGTCCCATTTAATTATTTATATTTTGTGTGTGTGTGTGTGTGTGTGTGATGTATATTCGTGTATGTGCACACATGTTCACGGGTGCACATGAAGGCATCAGTGGAGGTCAGGGCACAACACTCGTTGTCTCTCTTCCCTTCCCAACTTACTTTAAATAGGGGTTTTTGCTGCTGTTGAATCTGCATGTGCTCCAGGATAGGTGGTCCATTAGCTTCTGGGCATTCTCTTTCTGTGTCTCCTAGCTTGTAGGATTCCTAGGATTACAGACATGTGCTACAGTATATGACTTTATGTAGGTTCCGGGGTTCAACGTCAGGTCTTCATGTTTGCCCAACAAACACCTTACATGTGGGACCACTTCACTGTCCCACTTTTTTTTTTTTTTTTACTATCTAACTGGTAGAAAAATAGTAATATTTTCTTCATTCTTTGGAATACGCATAAACTTTAAGTACGACAGCATTGCAGAGTAACTTTGGTTTTGCTTCTTTCTAGTCCTCTCAGCTAATACTAGCAAATATTTACAGACACATGCATGCTAGCAACACAATTACAACTGGCTATCTAAAACAAACAGGTTACTATAAATTATATGCATTATCTTCCATCACAATCATTGGAGTACAATTATTTGAGTCCCCAACTTAAGATGAAAGTTTCAGAGGTAGCATCAAGCCAAAGATGACATACTTCATATTAGGTATGCCCAACAGTTGAAGTAACATGAGCTGACTCCAAAGGCTATGGTTCCTTCATTGAGGCATGCAGAAAAGAGACTCCTCCCACAGGAAGTTGAAAAGGTGAAAGCATTTAGGAAGTAATTATTACCTGCCTGTTCTGTGCCCATTCTCTCTTCTAAAGCAGAAATTAGGAATACAAAAACCAAAAGACTTCACGTTCATCTTCCTCCGATAATAAGTGAAGACACACAGAGAAAGACCCAGGGAACTAATCTGGAAGCTAACATATCTTATGCCCACTTTCTTTCTTCCTTCTTGAAGCCTTACATGCTCCAGTAGCCAGCCATCTTGGTCAACAAGGCACACTTCAGTACATAAACAATGTGCTAAGGTAATGGGCAAAAAAAAAAAAAAAAAAAGAAAAAAGAAAAAAAGAAAAAGACAGAGAAAGAGAATCACTGTGGTACCTCTGCTCTGTCTTTATGCGTCTCTGGTGTGAAGAATGAGTGAGTGTCTGAGTGTTTGGCTTCCATTGTGAGCTACTAAAATAGTCCTGATTGATGCGGATATATATTACATCATTAAGCGAGGAAAACACATTTACAGATTGTAGAGGAGCAGCATGCCAGATAATGGACAAAATATTGCCTCGGGCTAATGTGCTGTGGAAGAGGGAAGCAGGGTTTGGGGTAACAAATTAATAGAACTTTGAGATGTTGCGTTTACTCAGAAAGAACTGAATGCTTTTCGGCAATTAGCCAGCATAGACTGAGTTTCCATGTGGCAGCCCTGCTGCTGGCAGAAAGCTGGTTGGGAGACTGACAGATTCAAACAGCTATTTAAGACTAAGGCTGTGGCGTGCGTAGAAATAGCCACAGACAGTTCATGCTCCTGAGGACAAATGATGGTTTGTTATTATGCTTGAACTATGATGAAATCGGTGAAGGCATCGTTGGAAAGTGCGAAACCATGGGGTGCTATTAAGAGTTGAGCAATTCTAGTTTGTGAAGGAATATGGATTCCACTTACAAAAAAAAATAATAGCATATAGGAGAGGAAGAAAGAAGTCATTGTCATTGTTTTGAATTGCTCGTGAGCTATTCCATTGTGTCATGAATCATAAGTCAAATTTCACGTTATTAGTATTAATTTTATTAGTTTTACGGGTGTGTGTAATGCCACAATATTGCCTTAATGAAATAATGTGTTGTGGGTTACGTTCTGTAGATCTAATGTCATTCTTATGAAATGTGGTGGAAATGTGCATGCAGAAAAAAAGGAGAGGGGGGTAGGGAGAGAAAGGAGAAAGTAAGCTATAGTCAGAGAAGGGGCAAGAGAGATTATTGTCCTATTAGTTCCTTTTTAGACATTCCAGTGACTTCCTGACTCACAGCACACTTCCTATCAACACTCCTTGTCTACAGTATTATTAGCTGTTTACATCTGTAACGTACACACTCGGGTCTTCACATGAAGGAGTTATGATGTTACTGCTTGCTCAACAGACGAGACACAGGAATCCTAGTTGTGTGTTATCAGGAAACACCCACACAAACCATACATGATATATCAATAACATGTATCTGAAAAGTCCTCTGGATACACATTTGAGCACGCGTGCATGTAACAAATTACAAATGGCCTAAAATGGAGCTCTCCTAGAAATTTCTAGACCCACTTCCTTGAGGACCTAAGGAAACATTTCTTCATTGGAAGAGTCTCTTCGGGTTTAATGTAGATCATTCTTCAAGATTTAGAGGACATTCTTGTGTACAGATACAGTGGGCTCGATGTCACTGATCTGTGCTCATGTGGTCCAATGCACAAAACAACCTATTTCAAGACACAAGGGAGGAAGTAAGACAACCTGGGGCCAGCTAGATTGCTCAGTGGGCAAAATGCTGCCAAGACTGACTGATCTGAGCTTGATCCTTTGGAGCCAAATGATGGAAGGAGAAAACTTACTTCTGCAAGTTGTCCTCTGACCTCCACATATGGTCTCTGATGCCTCCCACATAAAGAGGTGTATAAATGGAATTGAAACATTTAAAAAAAAGAATTTAAATGAACTAGAGAAAAGAGGGCATGCTTATTCAGAGAGCTGGATGGCCAGACTGGAATCCATGCTCATCTTCTGCCATCGAGGCAACAAAATTTGGACTGGTAAGACAAAAATCTTGGACAACAGACATTGTTAGGATGCTTGCTATTTCAGATTTCTCACTAAATATAGAGAAAGAAGCCTCACAACCATAAAAAGGAGAGAGAATATAATAAAAAAGTACTATCTGAACACTCTCCCTTTTGCAAATGTTGAGGTATAAGGAAAAGCCTATTTAAAGGCAAATCTCAACCGACAGGATTTAGCTGTAACTCAAACACAAGGACAAAAGACTCAAGCGAGGCAGGGGAAAAGGAAAGCACCAATAGTGTGAATAACAATCAATTGTAGAGCGTCACTTTGCTAAATGAAAGAAGGCTATGAAATGCCAGAGCATGAGAAATAGTAAGTGCTACTTGAGGTGTCTAGCTTACCTGGTTTCTTAATTTAAAAGGGGGGCCAGGGACCGTTATCTCTCTATACTTAAAACTCACAGCAAAATTGATTCTCTAGGTTTCCTCTTTCATATTCTCTCTTGTCCTGTCACCTCGGCTACAAAGAGAAGCACCTATTTAGACAGACATCCATTTGTCTCTCTGATAATTTGTGTACATCATGCGCACGTGGGAAACTTTCACTATGTTAAAAAGGACCACTAGCGTTAACCTTGGATCTATATGGCATCAGCTAGTAAGACCAAGTCCTCACCTTCCACAAAGAAGAAGTTTCATTTGAAGACACTGGTGCTAAGAGGGTGATAGGTGGGATTGTTAAATACATGAGCACCTGGGTTTGAAACCCCAGTATCCATGTTTTTGAAAAAAGACAAGCTGAGAATGGTGTACGCTCCTGTCCCCAGCAGTGGGTAGGGACAGAGTCAGGAGGATACATGAAGTTTGTTGCTTGCTGTTCTAGCCAGCTGGTAGCTCCAGGTTCAGCGAGAAACTCTGATTTAAAAACTAAAGAATGAGATGACAGAGGGAGATACTCCGGCCTCCACACAAACGCACACACGTGTGCACCCGTGTACACACGTGAACACATGTATGTGCACGGAAATACAGAAACAATTTCTTAAAGGAAGACGGAAATCACAGTTCCTATCGTTTAACACACTCTGAGGGATAGTTGTTAAATGAGAAAGAAAGTGTTTCTCTCTTACCCTCCTGGAAATGTGAGCCCAGCAGACCCTTCACCAGTCCTGTCACTTCTCAGCACATCCTTCCTCAGAGGCTAAGAAAAAAAGGAGGTTGCTTGGCAAGGGAGCATCACAGCAAGTAACTTGATCTCCTTTTCTCCTAGTTGCAAAAATATCCTTTATGGATTACACACTGATGTTCTTTGATGTTATGTAAGGAGTTAGGGCTTGATAAATGGTATTATATACTCGTTTCTAAAAAATAATGTCTGGAAAAGCTGTCAAGTTCATAAAAAATAGGAAAGACTTTTACATTCTGGACTGAGTCATAGAAGAAAATTGCTTCGTGTTGGTAAGGAAATGAAAATAACAATTATCCCACATCTCTTGCTCCAAACATGGAGCTCTCTCTCTGACATCTGTGCATTTCAATTATTGATTGACCACTGAGCTTCCATCCATATAAGAAAGTTTCAGGCGGGTGGAGAATTTTTAATTCATAAAACTGTGAGCACATATCCCATCAAATGTATTCACATTAAACTATAGCTGTCACATGAGCAGGATGTGGACCTAACGACTGTGATGTTGAAGGGACCATGATTAGCCTGAGTAATTTCTTTCTATAACATACTTACAACAGTAGGGATTTAGGGAAGATTGAACCCTGGGTCTCCCTGTTGAATATTGTGTTTGTATGGTGTTCTGAATACCCTGACAGGACTTTGGGGAAAGTCTGAGGTGCATCTACAAAATCGATTCTAAAATTTATTATCACCTAAGGTACATCTTTTAAAAATGTGTTTAGCAAGACTCAAAAGCAAACAAAGTCTCAAATGTCTCAAAATTTTGCAAAATATCTTCACCAAAATTTCCTAGGAATTAAAAAAATAAATAACTAAAGGAGGAGCTGGAGAGATGGCTCAGAGGTTGAGAGCACTGACTGCTCTTCCAGAGGTCCTGAGTTCAATTCCCAGCAACCAGATGGTGGCTCACAACCATCTATAATGAGTTCTGGTGCCCTCTTCTGGTGTGCAGGTGTACATGCAGACAACACTGTCTACATAATAAATAAATAATAGACAGATGGTTAGATAGATCTTTAAAAAATTTACTATACGGCAATTTCAGCATTAATCTGCACGGGGGTTAAAATAATGACCAGTGAGCATGATACATTCAAGCCGAAAGTGGGAAACTGAGGCATGTGAGAAAAACACAAAGAAAAAAATGTATCCCTATGAACTAGTGACTTAATCAGTGATGGGAAAGATATGAAAAAGAAATTGTGGATATGATTATTTAAGCACATCCTCTTGACTCTTCCGTCTTACTGGGTCAGATCCAAAACATCTGTGGAGGATTTTTTTCTCTTACTTTTTGTTTCATTTCTCTGCCAAAACCTTCCTCCTCTTTGAGTGTTTGCTACCTTTTTGTATTACCCTAGTGGACGAACTAAATATGGGGTCATAACTAAATATGACCCCAGTTTAGAGTATAGCATGCTGCTGTATAAGTTTTCCCTTTTAATGCTAAAACAGAAAATCCTATCTTCTCTTTCAGAACTCCACTCAACAAATCTCAGGGAAAAAAAACAGTATGTTTACCATAAAAAATCATTTTACAAAGCCACAGCCCAGCTAAAAGGAAACATTAGTCCTATTTGTGATTGTTGGCCCCAGTGAAGATTTTTAGGGAGAAAACAAAATGAGGATGAAGTTGGGAGTATCACTCAATGAGTCCAGGCAATGAAGTTTCGAGTGTTTCATTGTGCGTGATGCCGGCAGAATCTTCAGAGCTGTTCAGTGGAGGCAGTGCTCTGCCTTGGCTCTAACTCAGGAAAGAGACGAAACTTGTTAACTTCCCACTCTTCCTCACATCTTTCCCTGCACTGCAGCGCAGCTCTCTGACTGACACCCAGCAGCAATTTCAGGTAATTTGCCCTCTCTTAAGTGTACTGAGTTACTTGGTCCCTCTTTAAGGATAGATAAAATGGGCGGGAACAGGTGTCTGAAGGTGGGCATTTATATTTCTTGAGCAGTAGCTAACCTCTAAGTCTTCCTGATAGTTTTGACTTTGAAAAGGGAAAGCAGTGAGACTCTGTGCCTCTGTTGTGCCTTTCTTTTTCTAGGCATCATTTTGAATCCTTTAAGCTGACCAATCAGGGATTGCTTTTCTTTTTCATTGTATTGGTAGTTACACATATTTGCACATTTAAATATGGACATTTGTGGTTTGCTGTTAATCGGTAAAACCTTGCTATACCCCCAAAACTGGGCCTTTGGCAGCTCTACTCTTAGGTTTTACAGCAACCTCCATACTGTGTTTCATATTAACTGAACTAATTTACATTCCTCTGAAAGTGTAAAGGATTTATTTTTTTACATCCTTACCAGTATATGTGTGTATGTATTAATTATATATATATTTATATATGATATGTTAATAATAGACATTCTGACTAAAGTGTGATCAGATTACAATGTGGTCTTGATTTGCATTCCCCTGAAAGCTAAAAATATTGACCCTTTTTTCAAATATTTTTAGGCTATGTTTGGGGACATTTCTCTGCATAATATTATGCTATTTTTTTTTTGCTGAGATTACTTGTTCTTTTAATGTTAAGTTTTAAAAATCTTTATGTAGCCTTGGTATCAATGGTCTGTAAGATAAAGAGCTTGCAATGATCTTCTCCCACTCTTTAGGATTTACTGTTAATTTTAATAATCTTTTCCTTCTGAAACACATTGTTCTTATATTATCATAGCTCCTCCAGGCTTCCTTCATTAATATGATCATGAAAAACCCTTCCCTTTAAGATTCTTTATGTTCTATATTCTTTAAAGTGAGTTACTCATCAGCAGATAGAATTCAGATTTTTGTTTTATCTGGTTTGGAAATCTAAGTTTTTGTCGTGTAAGCAAACTTGTTTGGTTTAAAGTGATCATTGGAATAGTCAGTTTCCTGCCTACCAAGCCTGTTACTGTTTGTTGAACTTTTTTGTTCCCTCCCCCATCCCCTTTTCTGTCTTCTCCCTATGATTAGGCATTAAGATTCTGTTTGATCTCCTCACTTTACTATGTTATATTTCATTTTTAAAGTTTTTATTTTTGAGATTATAATATTGCATAATTTCTCCCATTCCCTTTCCTCCCTCCAAACCCTCCCATATGCCTTCTCCCACTTTCTTTGAAATTCATATCTTCCTCTTAATTGTATATGCATATACATACAATTATATATTTTCAACCTGACTGCCATATATATATTCCTGGAAACAACCTTCTCAGTCTATATGCAGTTACTTGTACGTACCTGTTTTCAGAGCTGACTGAATAACCAGTTAATTGGCTTTTCCATGGGAAATACTATTTGCCCTGTTCTCAGCATTCTTTAGTTGCCTATAGCTCTTTGTCCTGAGTTGAGGCTTTTCATCCCCCATCCATATCCATGTCTTTTGACCTTGTCCTTGCTCAGGGGACGTTTAGGCAGCTACTTCGGTGATGCTTCACAGATGGAGCTTCTGGCATTTCCCTGACACTATCATAGAGCAAACTCCCTGGTCCACTGGCTCTTTGAATCTTTCCACTCCCCCGCTCTTGCAATGATCCTGGAGCCTTATGAAGAGAATACAGCTGTTGCTGCACATTTCTATGCATTTTTAATATGAGTCTGACTTTGTATACTACATCCTGTTTTACTATAATTAATGTACTTGTGTGTGTTCGTGATGTGTGTGTATACCATATTACTAAGCTTGTAAATGCCATGTGTGTGAGTACAAGTATGCAGAAGTGCAGACAAGCTCATGTCACAGTGCCTTCACATAGGTTGGGGGACCTCGGGTGTCAGACCTCACCCTGTACAGGCAGGATCCGGCCATGGCCTGCACCAGGCCACCTGGGCTGTGAACTTCTGGGGATTCTCCAGGCTCTGCCTCCCATCTCATCACAGGTGCACTGGGAACAGAGCTGTGTGCCACTGCAGCCTCCAAGCATCATGTGATTTCCAGAGATCTGCACTCTGCTCCACCCACTCACTTGTGCATCAATTTACTTTATCCAGTGAGCCCTGTCCTCAGGCCACACATGCATTTATAGAGTATTTCCAGGTCCTTCCTTCCTTCCTGTCTTATTTTTTTCTTGGGGGGGGGGAGTGAGGTACACAACTAATTGGCTTTATGAAACTTTGGGATTAAAATATATAGAACAATTTCAGCACTTAAAATATAGACTAATTTAAATACATAATTTGGAAAGCATACATAGAGTCATTTCTTCTTGTGGCCCTTACATAACTTTCTCCTCCTCTCTTTGGTCTTCCTCCTAATTCCTCTGTCTCCCCCTCCACTTTCTCATGCTTCAACTTTTTCTCTTTCTTCTCCTCCTTCTCTTCTTTACCTAAGGAAGTCTACATTTCTACTTCACCTTTGAAGATCTTTTGTATACAGGACTATAGCTGTATTGAGTTCTTTAAACATTTTAGATGTTTCACTGCTAATATCTTACTTTCACAGTTTCTGTTTAGATATTTGCTATGGTCCTAATCTTTATGTAAGGAAATTATTTTTCTCCTTTCGAATTTTTTTCTTCATCTTTGGCTTTCTATAATTTGAAAATAATACATCTACAGTTTTGTCTTTGTCTGGTTTGTTTTTTATACCATTTGAGACACCCTAACCTTCTTGTATCTATAGGTTTGTGCTGTCACTAATTTTGAAAACTTTGAAGCATTTTATTATAAACATTGTGTTCCATTGTCTTATTATCCTCCTTCTGGTATTCAATTTGCATGTGTTTCTGTTTATCTTGTTCCCATAGTTCTTAGATGTTGTGTTTTGTTTTTCCATTTCATCTCTGGAATTGTCAATTCAATCTGTCTTCAGGTTTACTCATACTGTTTTTTTAGTGTATTTACAGCTTTGGAAGCTGCAAAAGGTGATCCTTCACTTCTGGAGCTGTACATTGCACTGATAACATTTATTTGTTCATCTTCCTTTCACATTTGTCTTGCAGCTAGCATGATTCATCTGTTCCTTCATATTGTCTAGTGTCCAAAGAATTTATCAAAAGCAGGTACTTTTAAAAATTCTTTCTGCAGAATATAGTTACCCTGTTGGGTAAGTGGCACAGCAGCCTTGTGACAGTTCCATTGTAGAGCAAGCGGGGGTGGCAAATGCTGTGACAACAGAAGACAAAATAAGGGGCCAGAGAAAGATAATGCCATAGATAGAGGCACTTACCACACAAAGGTGACTTAGTCAGAACCCCAAAAGATAGAAGGTGAGAGCCAACTCCACAAAATTATCCTCTAGCCACACAGGCAGCATGCACAGATAACTCCATGCTCACACATGCACACTGATAATAAAACAAAAACTATTTAAGTATAATAAAATCTATCCCATACTCCTGAAATAGGAACACTGAGAGATATTTCTCATAATGTATTAGGCACCATGCTATTGTTCGGCAGTTTAAGAAACACCAATATACAAACTATCTTTGATCGAAGCAACTTGTTTTGGTTAAATGAACTTACAATAAAATGTTCTCAACTGTACATTATTAAGAGAATTTGTTTATGTCTCTTGAGAAACGTATTGACTGATGTACAATTCTTACCATAACATTTTTTGAAATGTCTCCAGACTTTGATTGTAAATTTGAACAACAGAAACAATTGCTCTCAGTGTTGAAAGTTTGCATGGTTTTGCTAATACTTATCTTGGCTTTTGGGAAAATAACATTGTACTGACCTTATTCCTGATGGAAAGTCACACTACAAATAGATTAATGACCTAAACGTGGAAAATAACACCATGATGATCTCAAATACAATTAAAGAAAAGTGCTTTGGTACATTAGAGATGAGAGCTTATATGACAAGTGGGTAGTCCACAGGCAAGGTGGAGAAATTTAACCTCTTCTTCACCAGAGAGAGAGGGAGAGACAGAGCCAAGAGATACGAAGAAGAAAAAAGAAACTTAGAATTGACCACACATCCTAAAATCTTAATCATTGTAAGAAAATTAATTCAGCTAAGAAAGAAAAATAAGGCACATTTTCTCTCATTTGTGGATTCTAGATGTCATAGGTACATAAAATGATATAGGTACTGATAGTAGGAAAGATGTATCTGGATAACAAAGGGAACACCTTGGAGAGAAGAGGAGGGTTGTTAGATATGGGAAAAAATCGTCAATGTGTATATACATACATGAAAATGGCTTATGTAACTCTGTATGTTTATAGGTACATATATATGAAAACCAGTCTCTGTGATGTAAAGTCAGGCAATGATTTCCTAGCTGTAAAACAAAAACTTCAAGCAGAAAAGAGAAAATGGGTTTAGACAGACTTATTTAAACAGGGTTCTTGAAACTGATGAGAGGCTAAACAGTTAAACGTAATTCCTGCTCAGTATTCTCAATATTCTCTAGGGGTCCTCAGTTAAGAGTCTCAACACCCATGGCAGGCAGATCAAAACTGCCCATCACATGGTATACATTCATTTATAAGTGGATATGATACAGGATAAACGTACTAAAACCTGTATGCCTAAAGAAGCTAAGCAAGCAGGAGGACCCTGGGTAAGAAGATCAGTCTTTACTCAGAAAGGCAAACGGGACGGACATCGGAAGGGGGAGAAAACAGGGAAGGAACAGGACAGAAGCCTACCACAAAGGGCCTCTGAAAGACCAGCAGGGTATCAAGGCATGGAGAGGACCTAGACCTCCTGCTCAGATGGAGTTGATTGGCTCAGTCTCCATGTGGGTTCCCGAGTAAGGGGAGCAGGGGCTGCCTCTGTCATGAAGTCTGTTGCCCACTTTTTGATCACTTGGCCCTGTCGATGGCCACAGAGGAAGGCAGTACTGATGAGACTTGACAAGCTATGGGCAGATGGCAGAGGAAGAGAACTCTCCCTTTCAGTGGACTAGGGGAAGGGGATGGGGGAAGACAGAGAGAGGGTGGGACTGGGAGGAGTTGAGGGAGGAGCCTTCAATTGGGATATATGATGAATAAATTGTAAAAACGTAAAAAAAGAGAACTAAAATAAAATAATTTCAGTAAAAAAAAAAACAAAAAAAAAACTCCTGCACTTGGTCCTTTGGTGGCTTAGATATAATAGTGAAAGCTGATAGAGGAGAATATGTGTTCACTTTATGGCAAGTGGGCAGTAAAAAGAGATAGACACCATGTCTCACAATCCCCTTCAGAGGAATGGCGCCAGTGACCTAAAATTAGGCCCTACATTATAAAAGTTTTTACTATTTTCCAATAAGTAAAACTTAAAACCACACCTTCAACAAATGAACATTAGAGGCATTCCAAATCTAAAGTGTGCCATTGTATCTTTATCCACATCTGTTTATCTATCCATCTATCTATCTATCTATCCACATACCTATCTATCCTCTATCTCTTATCTCCTATTATCTCTTTGGTGAACTCTGATACATATTTACTTCCAGATTATATAAAGAATACTTACATCTTAGCAGTGAAAAGAAAAATAATCAAATTAAACACAGGTAGGACTTTTTCATGAACATTTTTCCAGAAGGGAATGCTGTCAAATAAAAGCCATAACAAGACATCACTTTCAGTCCCACCAGTATTGCTATAATTTAAAATGTGGCTAATAAGAAGTTAAGAAAGATGTGAAAAGCTGGAATTCTCATACATTTTGACTGATGGTGTAAAATGGTGTGACCACTTTGGAAAACAATTTGGTAGTTTTTCAGGGTTAAGTATATCAGTGCAAGATATTATGCAACAATTTTACATCGATGTTTCTACTCAAAAGAAGTGGACAGCTATCCACATAATGTTCATCCTAGCACTCCTCAGAATAAAAGTGGAAACATTACATGCATTTCCAAGTGATTCATTAGTAAATAAACTCTCACTCAGTGGAATACAGAGATACTGTTACATAAATACACTCAAAAATATATTAAGGTTGTGACTGGATAGATGACTCAGTGTTTAAAAGCACTTGCTGTTCTTCCCAAGTTTAGAGTCCTGTGCCTCATGTCAGGAGGCTCACAACTACCCATAAAGCTCTGGGAATCCAATGTCCTCTTCTGGCCTTGATTAACACCCATGCATGCAGCAAATACACACACACACACACACACACACACACACACACACATGCACCCAAATAAATAAATAAATAAAGAGTAAATGTACAAAATATCTTGTTAAAATGTGCAATGAAAACCACAATACTTCATGATTTCATTTAGATTAAGTGTCTGGAAAAATTAAACATTATTGGGAAATTACTGTTACTGGGAAGTGATCATAGTTTCAGCTAACGGATGTGGGGTTTCTTTTTATAATGATGGAAGTGCTGAAGTCCATAGTGATAATGAACAATGAACTTCTTGAAAATCGTAATGGCTGAGTATGCTAATAATTATCTACCTTAATTGTGCAAATTTTATGGCATGTGACTTGTATCTCAACACGCTGTTTTTATGGAGACAGGCATCTAGAGGTAGGGTCCTGTTAGCCTTCTTGGTTACTAAACGCTTTTAAAAATGAATTTCCCCTACTCACCGCCTGCATCACTTGAAATCTGAATTCTGTAGACTATATCTTGAACAAAATAGCTCTCTTATTCTGTCAGTGTTAGATCTCTGTGGTTTCTTTATATGGCTTTATCCTCATGATTTTGTATACGATGGGTTCGGCGATAATTTTTTCCACTCGTTTCTCCCAGCACTCCCACCCCAGCCAGACGTCTTTCTCAACTTTGCTGTAGCTCTTCCTCGTCTCGATACGTCCAAATACCATGACTCCCCTCTTTCTCTTGCTGTCCGTATGCAGGCAAACAAACAAACAAACAAACAAACAAAAAAACAAACTTGAGACACTGCCTCAATATGGTTGATTTTCTGAAAGTGCGGTAGAATTTCCGAATCCTCACCACAACCAGCACCAGCAGCTCCTCAAATAGAACATGCCTGAGACCTGATCCTTCCCTTGCGGATGTTCTCCTTTGTCCCTCAGCAAGGCTGATGTTTACTAACCTTCTGTGTGCTTCTACCACAGCCGCCTCCTCAAGGTCTTCCTACATCCCTCTGCTCCTCTCCAGCCCCACCTTGCCTGACCAGTGGACACTTGCATCACTCCCTGACTGGAACAATAGAATAAGAATCCCAATGTAGTGTGTTTGTACCAAAGACATGAAAGTTATTTCCCCAGTGTATGTGGGGGGGGAGCGGGGGGAATGTGATGGTAAAAAGCAGAAGACTTCATTTAAAAAGCCCTAAGGGGAAGGATAAAATTAGGAGAAAGACCTATGGATCCCCTTTTTGGGGAAATGAATTTTTAAAAATGCTTTTCGGTTCAAATATTGGCAGGTTCTGCGCTTTATTTTTGTGAGCATGTCATTCTCATACACACCTTTTCCTAGTCCAAATCTTCTCTATTTCCTGGTGTGAACGCTTGGCTTCAAAATAGCCTGTCTCCTCCTCACCAACGTGATTAACTTTGTCATATTAGAATAATGGTTTCCTAAAGGAATTCTCCTGGCTGCAGTTTCCTACCTGTCATTTAAAGTTTGAAAATCTCATTCTTAAAAGCAGAGATAGCGTTTTTCACCTATTAGATTAACGGAACTGAAAAGACAGACACCGTGCAGGTGCTGCTGGGGGAAGCTTTATCTACCAACGGGGGCAATTTTAATGGAGCTGATTTTGCAAACCCCATAATGCTTTTTAAAATATGCATGCTATTTGATTCTGGGATTCCACTTTAAAAACTGTATACCTTACAGAATTGCTTGCACATGGAAGGAAATGTGTCCGTTGCTGCATTTTCCCCCCCTAGGAGGAGAAATTTGAAAACCTACTTGGATGGACTCAAATAGACTCATGTATATTTTCCTGGATGGATGGGTAAGTATTTATTTTAGTACTGCTCCCCTTCTTATGTTAAATTCCAAATAGTTTTCAGAACAAATATACAAATAAATGCTTATTTTTATTATTAAGTATTTTCAAACGTTTATTTATTTGTTCTTTATTTGTGTGTGCGTGTGTGTGTGTGTGTGTGTGTGTGTGTGTTTATGTATGTGTCTGTGTGTATGGATGGTGTGTCTGTATGTGGTGTGTCTGTGTGGTGCATATGCGTATGTGTGCGTGTGTGTGTGTGTGTGTGTGTGTGTACTGGCAGAGGCCTTAAGGTAAGTTTTGGAACTGGAGTTTCAGGTAGTTGTGAGTCAAGAGAAATGTGTTCTAAGCAATTAACTCCTGCTGAAAGAGCAGCAAGCACTCACTCTTAACTGCTGAATCATCTTCCCAACCCCAACACTTACATTTTATTCTTTTTTAATTAAAGTATAATTGCATCATTTCCCCCTTCCTTTCCTTCCCCCCAAAGCCATCCATGTATCCCACATGTTCACTCTCAAGTTGATGGTCTCTTTGGTTATTATTGTTACATATCACTCTATAAATACAGTCTTCTGAGCCTCGTTAGTGTTATTTGTGTGTGTGTGTGTGTGTGTGTGTGTGTGTGTGTGTGTGTATTAGAAAGAGAGAGCTGACCACTTTGTATCAGATAACCAACTAGGGGGCTCATCCCTGAGAAGGTAATTTTTCCTTTCTCAGCAGTTGCCTGCCATTCTTTGTCTAGATGTAGGACCTTAAAAGATGTGCCCCATCCATGTTAGCACATCTACCGGTGTCATTGTTTGAGCCTTGTTTAGGCAGCCATATAGTTGCTGTGTCGTGGATGTAGTTTCCCTTCATTTCTAGGAGACCCTGTAGCAAAGAAGCTTTCCTTTGCAGTGATGGAGCTCATTACACAAAACAACAAACAAACAAACAAACAAACCCAACTGGTCATAAGGAAGAAATCAAATGACTATGGGGAACTCAGTCACAATAGAGGTTTCAATAACTCAATTCCTGCACCTAAAGCTCAGGGACCATCTCAAAGAGGGGCAAGAGGACCAGAAAGTCCAAAATTATCTTTCAAATGCTAACTATAATCCGAGAGATTTTTATCACGTGGTCTTTTCATAAACACTATATGATTTTATATGCAATTCTGATAGCATTCTTTAAATATATAAAATATTTTTGCACATTACATGTAACACTATAACATCCACTTTCAGATAAGGATCAAGGAAGTGTTCTTGGTTCCTCAGCTAGGGGCTTCCGTGCTAAGATTCAACATGGACACCCTTTCTCTTTAAGCTCTTGCCCAGATTCCTTCAGGGCAGCTTACTGAAATCTATGAAAATTAGCCATAATATCTTAAGTGAGAACTCATTCACTGCTCACACTTTGACCCCCAGGTAAAGGTATCCTGTGATGGTTGGGGCAGATTCCTCCCAGTTACTCTGACTTAGCCTCCTCAGCAATTATCACCAACCTCCAGCACAGACAGCCATTATTAAGCTGCTTCTGCAGACAGGACTGCTCCAGGTAGGCTCTTCTAGGACAGGGATCTGCCTTTCCAAGGCTGAGTTTTCCTTTACTCTTGCAGAGAAGCTGTGCACAGAGCAACCAGACAGCATGTGCCTCAGTGCTTCTCATGACTCAATGACACCTCTGAGCGGTTGCTGTAGGCTTATGCTACTCAGGTATTAATACCAACTTCACTGTTTACTACATGATATCCAATGAAATGAAATCTCTCCAAGCCTCTCCTGCTTGGTCATAAAATAAGGCACACAATAATAGCTGTGTCTCAGAAATAACAGACTATGCATGTCTGTCACAGCAGCTGGCCCATGGGGAAAACTCTATCAATTCAAATCATGCATACTGTATTGAAACTTTTGTGGAAATGTGTCAGTAGAAACTATGTCTGTTTCCCACACACACCCACACTGTAGATTCAGGTAATACTTTCTCCATCCCTACAAAGAAACTTCACAGGCAGTGTTCCAAGTCCATGTAGAAAGCTAACCTTTAAATAATAGCATTAAAGTGGGCCTACGTTTTCGTGGTTCCAACCTCATCAGTGAAATTAGTACTCAAACATGACAGCGAGGTGTTTTGTCTTTTCTATCCTTTCTACCTCGTGGAGAATTTAAAAAGGCCATCTCTATGCAACAGCTTAGTTATCCCACCAAGTCAACTGGCATCCCAGTCTTTGATTTCACAGCTTGCAGAACCATGTAATATATATTATGTAAAATATATATATAAATATAATGCATATTATATAATATATGATATGTTATATAATATTATATAGTATTATATATTATTGATTATAATAATACTAATTAATTCTATAATATTATATGATATATTATCTAATATTATGTTATAATAATATTAATCTATTACATATAAATTCTCCAGCCTAAGTATTTTTCTATAATAGCCTGAAAGGAATGAGAGAGAGAGTTGGTTTTCAAATGTGAAAGAACTACAATATCCGCAGGCATTTTTGGTACAGACAACAGGGGGAGTAGATCAGGGGCTGTTGGCATCTGGAGGTTAGAATCCAGAGATGTTGCTAAGCATTTAGCAGTGCACGGGGACAGGTCTGGCAAACAAGAAATTACCCAGCCTAGTCGTGCTGTAGTAGAATATTTTGGAGTCAATGATCTCTCTCCTTGCTCTCCTTGCAACAGCATGGAGACCAGCTCTCACTATTCACCTTCAGTCCCTTGTTGTTTATGGATTTCTTCAATTATTGCAGATAGCTCATCTTTGGGGGGGTTGTTTGTTTGGGGGGCTTAGATGGTTGATTTTGTTTTTGTTTTTGTGTGAGTGTTCCCCCCCCCGTGAAATGACTCCGTTTATTTCGGTGAAGAAGTGGTACCTCTTATGTGAAAACCCAGTAAGTTTTGTGCCAGTCACTGCAAGCGTCAACCTCGATTCGTTTCTGACTGCTTTGCCAGGCAGTATCCATTCCCTAATCCTTACGGCCTTGGGACCTCGTGGCTACACTCGGGGTAGCACCCAGAACAGCATCCTGAACAGACACATGAGGTTTGTGGCGGTCCTGATAGCCATCTTTCAGCATCTGAAACAGCAAAAGGAATCCCAGAGCAGAATGCTGACAGTCAGTCAATGCATATTTAAGCATCTATTGAGCTCCCCTAATGAACTCTACTCTATGTCAGACGCTTGCGGGGGGAGAAAAGCCTGCCTTAAACGTCTTTAACATCCCTTGAGGAGTATTTAGTAGAGTTCAGAAGAAGAAACATAGTGATATTTAAAGATTCAAAATAGATTTTACAACCTGAGTCCCTAAGAGCTCGAGGTAGAGGACAGCTAAGTGGCAGGTGATGTCTCGAATGGTAATTTGTTAAAATGACAAAGGAATTATTATTAGGAACTACATTTATTTTTTTTTTTACAATTTTGTGATGCAGAAGGGCAACAGAGGCACTGTAAAATGAAGGCAGGTAATCCTTTTTTTTAGCTGTTTTATGTAAATTCCTAAAAAATAATTTCAGGTAGGCTAGGAGGCAGTGACGCGCTAGTCGCACGAGCATGAGGATGTGAGTTCAGATCTTAGAGCCCACAGAAAAAAAAAAAAGATAGGCACGGTAGTAGTCCTTGTCCTAGGAAGCAGAGACAGCCAGCCCAGCTGAATCAGTGAGCTCCAGGTTCAGTGAGACCCTTCCGCAAGAGCCAAGATAAAGAGTGATGGAGAGAGAGGTCTGGTATTGGCCTCCGGGCTCCACACATGTCCACACCACATACACACACTGATGCACGCATGCACACACGAAAGCACTCCCTCCCGCACTCACACACCCCGCAGAGACATAAATATTAACAGAGCGGTCTTATTTCATGAAGGTGGAGGAGGGCTCTCTGAGTCATGGTCTCTCTGTGCTCTAAGGAGCATCACAGAGCTGGCAGCGAACTTGATCAGTCCCCCGAACATCTAAAGACGGCCCTCTGTGCACCTGACTGGGTTAGAAATTTAACTAGCAAGCTCGTTTCCCTGGACTTTTTCCTCTGGCTGCAAACTGGCAGTATCCGGTTCTGAGACAGCTCAGCTCGTAGCTGTGTACTACGTGGGGGACTTTCGGCGTTTCTTTACCTTCGGGGTGGCAATTACCTTCACAATTGCATGCACATGGAGAAGAAAATAAACTCCAAATTACATTGCGAACTCTGGAGATTAGCGCATCATTTCATGGACAGTTGAACCTCTGTCCCATATAAATGTTTCCATAACAAAGAGGAAAGCATCGTTAAACCATCTCCCAGATTTCCACGGAGCTTGCTTTACGGTGTTGCCACCTGACTTCCATGATGGAGAACAGAAGTCAGGAGTCGGGAGGGATGAAGCCACGAGCCAGGCCCTGAAAATTTAGGGAGGCTTCGGTGTCCTCAAACGTGCACACTGAACTCTGTGGTAGCCACGGAGTATAAAATGCTCCCCCGCCTCTCTGTGCCTTTTGGTCATGGAATTATATACAAACTATATCTGCGAAGGTAAGTATGCATTGCAGAAGGTGAATCGGTAGAGTGAGCATTAAACTTCCAAGAAAGGTTTAAGAGAGTTTCAAGTCAACTTTTGAATTCTCGGACCCAAGCAGAAACTCGAATAATAACTTCCTGTGCTTTTAAAATTGCGTGACAAGGCAGTTCCCCATCCCACCCCACCCCCAGCCTCATTTGAGAGTTGGTTTGGGCAGAGTGAAGAAAACCTCTCAACTTTGGACTGATCAGGTTGGAAAGATTTCCTCCAGCCTCTTAGCCACCTGCGACCCACCTGACACCTTCCTCCTCCGTGCTCAGCACTCCTTGCATTGATTCCATATCAAAATTAGGTTAGAGGTTGGGTTTCGTATTTTCACCTCTGCTGTTCCCAGAACACCCACTGTGAAACTGTCAGGGTCTGTGCACTTGTGAGGTATTTCCCCAGATCCCTCCTGCCCTGCTTTCCTTTCACGACTGAGTTCCATTTATTCTCTTTATGTAAACATTTAAGCTTGATTTTCAGGCATGAAAGGGTGAACATTTTGACCAGTGTTTATATATTTTAATCAGTTTCTCAGTATACAGTTGTAAAGCAACAATAAGGAAAATGAAACAGAGTGCAAAGCAAAAGTGGAAAGGGTAACCATGGCAAATCCCTGGCAGATGCTTTGATCTGGAAAGTTCCACCCCTTCCTGTTTTCCAGGCCTCTGCCAATCTTCCCTCTCCATTAAGTCTCTCTTTCTGGGTGAGGGCTCAGACAAAGGCTTGGTGTCTGAGCCTGGCACTTGCCACTGAACACATCTCAACCACACCACAGCTCCTAGCACCTCATTCAACTTCAGAGGACCTGAAATCTCAATCATCAAGACAGAAATCCCTTCAGATTTTGAATCTTAGAAGTCAGTCCCCCATGTTGTTTTTCAAAACATTTTCTAGAAACACTGAAAGACCTGTGTGCCACCAAAGGAGATACGTTAAGAGTTATTACCCTATTAATAATGTTTATAATACAGTCACACCTATGTATGTGCTACCATGAGGCACAAACCCCGTTCCATTGTATACTTCATTTTTCTATATGTGCTTTGAATTCTCTCTCTCTCTCTCTCTCTCTTTGGCTTGTCATCTCTTCGCAGTTTCAGCTAGGAACTGTATCAGGGCAGAGTTCATGTCCACAACAGATTAATGACTCTGAGAACTTAGCACAAAGTCTAGTATTGGGAGCCAGATCCATTCTTCTGCTACTCATGCCTGCTCTGCTCAGCACACTGGATTAAAATTCAGTTCTATGTATTTTGTATGCTAGCCCTTCCACTAGTCCCTGGGGAAAAACACCCTGTATGAGCTACCAAGCGTGGGTCCCCATCATCTTGAATACCCAAGAGTCAGCTGTGAGGGGTCTGATATACCCTACTGGTTATTCCTCTCCAGCAAGCATGGACTTCTATTAAAGCCAACAAATTCTTTTCAGATTAGGAGGGGGGTTATTCTATTTAAAAACTATTACTCTATTACAAATGATAATATCACAGACATGGGTTCAGATACCCAGAAAATGGACTTCATAGTTTCTTTCATGTTGCTAAAACATTGATGACATTTGTTTTTTTGAAAGTTAATGATATGGAAAGAGTGGATGACTCTGGTTGCACAGAGTAGAAAGAGGCACCCACTTTCGGTCATCAACAGACTCATATAAGTAAGTGTTCCTGTGAAAGTGCTCAATAATAAGTATAGAGTTGAGTGCTGTTTTAATACAATGTTTTCTAACTGTAAAATACTAGAATGGCAAATGACTTAGATTTCACTGGAATATTTTGAGTCTTTTCAGTTGACAGACACTAAAAACATGGTTAAAAGGCTCATTGGCCAGAGCCCTTATCAGATTGAAAAGAGAGCTTCTTACCAGATTAGAGACAGTGTGGTTGAGTTGTTTCCATCCTCTTTTCTCTTCTCTGCTAATTCAAATGAGACAGCACACTTGTTTCCATCAGAGGTGATGCTATGAAATGTGGAGAAAAAGAAGACCTAGTATAATTTCTTTGTCTTCCTAGAATAATTTCATAATCAAGCTTCAGAGACCCATCAATGACTTTTATCTGAACATTGCTCAAAGGAAGAAGCAAATAATTCACACCAACACTAAACACAGTCACTTTTCTGTTTGTTTTCAATTTTGCTGTAGTTTTCGTTGGCTGCAGTTACTGGGCAATCTTTCTGGAACTGAGCAAAGGAAGCTAGCCAGAAGTGATAGTGTTGATGACTGTGAATGCCCAGTGATGAAAACTCATGAGGCTACAAAGAAATTTTAGCGTGTGATTGCAACAAAACGGCACTTACCCCTGCAATATTCAGTGTCTTTCACACTCTTACGAAGAGGCTATATCTTTAAAGAACTCATTCTTGTATCCTAGAATGTTCTTGATGCAAAAGTTTTTCTCTTCCATCTTTTTCTGACGTGATTCCTCCCTCTTCCTTATTTTCCTCCTGTGCAGAATAACTATAATCCACTGCTAAAAATCACATCCTTTCAAATTTGGAAAACAAAATCATCACATTCTCGTGTTTCATCTTTGCAGGAACACCCTTGACTGCCTTGTGGCTAACTCTTATTTATGTACATGTTCCAAATGACAATAGAATGATCATGTGACTGTAAGGAAGAAGTGTGTGGTAAGAATGGTGCTTTGTGCCATGAGTTAAATACGTATACATGATCACTGACAGAACTTAGGAGTGAATGAGGCATTTTTTTAAGTAGAGTTGAATTGAAGATGAGGCATCCATGTTGGGTTAGTCAGCAGTCTGCTTGTGGTGTCTTTTTATGATCTATCAAATTAAATAGCCAGCCCATTCAATTTAAACTCCTAATGTGTAGAAAAATCTGTAACTAAACTAATTAACATTTTATCCTCATATGAAGAACACATTTACTCTGTTTATATGGGATTATATTTATAAGATTTCCTACAGACCATCTGTGTGGTCTCTTGTAAATCTCCATCTCTCTGGGAGCATATTTTCTTAACAGGAAAAAATACTCACAAAACTCTTGTTGGTAAAGAAATTTATTCACCACTAAAGAATTACCTTCCAATTTAGAAACACAAAAAGAGGTTCATTGTGTCATCAGCTAACTCTCTCTACCTGGGAAAAGATTGATTTTTTGTTTGCAAACCATATGCTTGATATCAAAATCATGTTCAGAGCCTTTCATTTATGATTGTAGATTGATATAGTCCTCCTTGGAAACTGTATTTATCTTTTCCAGTACTCGTCAAACACTAAATACCTAACCAGGTTGCAAGAATCTTTTAATTCCATCATTTCGCTCTGGTAATTGCTTTTTCCTCCTTATGTTTAACCAGAGTAAATGAACTATAATTTGAAATTTCTCTTGACACTCGTATCAGATGCTCCAGAAAACTCAAGCAAGGTGAGGAAGGATGGAAAACGCAGTCAAGGTAAAAAAAAAAAAAAAAAAACCCTTTACTTCTGAAAAGCAAAAGGAGAAGGTTCTGCTTACCTGGACCAAAGTTTCTGTAAAGACATCTTGAGTTCTTTAAACGGTATCAGTTCTAAATAAGCCTAAATCCAAATAAGGGCCTCCCAGGCAACGTGATTCCATGGATTGTGGGTACATCAAAGCGCAAATAGTCCTAGAGGAGGAGCCCACCTAGACAAGCAGGCCACCTCTGGACTCCCTCCTTCCTGTTGCCAAGTCTTGAATGCCAACCTGGCATTTTTTTTTTCAAGAAAAATACAAAGTTCTGGTAGTGTCTGAGTCATTTTCATACTTTCAAATAATGGCTTCCCAGCCTGCTGTTCCTGCCTTCTAGTCGGCACGAAGGACACGTGTGAAGGATCCAAGCTCAGCCCTTGATATCTCAAGGTTTACGATTCCTTAGATTTTTGTCGCCAGACTTGTTTCTCCATTACCAACAATGAAATTACCTCGCAAAGGAAACCTTCCACCTACAGCAGCTAATTCTTTTGGGCCTTGTGTGAGTTTAGTCACTTTCACCTGGGGATTGTGGGAAACTTTGCACAGCTGAGTTCCTACCACTGTCTAGCGTTGGAGGCTTCTGCCCACAGTGACAGGAACAAAGGCAGCCGCTGCTGGGCTTTCAGTTCCCCCACACAGTACAAAGTACTGTACTCACATTCGATCTGATCGTTCTCAAACCCCTGCCGGAGGCAGCAATTTCAGTAACGGTGAAAGTTTATCAAACAACAGCGTCTTGACCTACCTCCGGCACAGGGATGTTGAAAACGGATGTTGCCCCGGCTATCCTGGGGCTTCATTTCCAGGGAGGAAGACAGATAAATGATACCAACTGAAAAGCCATGAAGTGCCTAAAGACGTGTCGCTAAGGACACACGTAACTTGTTGTAGTGATGGATAAAATAGCTAACATTCGCTGAACTCACCTAAATGTTGGGTGCTGACCTTAGCGCATTAAGCAGACCAGTCCAGGTAAACCCCCAAACAATTTTCATTTACGTGCTACTCCTCCTCTTACTTTTCAGTTGACTCCCTTGAGGCACAAAGACAGTCAAGCGATTGCTGAAGCGTGCGTAGGTGGTTAAGTGATAGAACTGGACTCTGGGTGCAGTCAGTTAAGCTGTCCTTTTGAGCAAGTCCTGTGGGTTCTCTCAAGGCGCCGCTGTAAATCCCTCACCCAAATTTAGGAAGCGCAATATCACGTTCACGGGATGAAGAAAAGTTGGGTTCGATGATTTATTCCGTTATGCATTTGTCTTCTGACCTATGACTCAAAACGTACATGTTTGGTAAAGTACATGGGTCAAGATAGTGTGGCTTTTACACAAAGAAATTTTTGTGTCAGGCTTAGTGATTCGGGTCTATAATCCCAGTGCTTGAGAGTCTGAGACAGGAGTGTTGTGAGTTTAGGGGCACTCAAGGCTGCCTAGCAAAAATCCAAAGAGGGCAAAAAAAAGTAAAGACGTTTTATTTTGTAATATTTCCTGGGAATCAATTCTGTACTCAAGATTTTCTTGTAAAACCGTTTTAAGACAGAAGTACCTAACATTAAAAAGATTAATAAAGTTTAGATTTATCAATTTTCAATGTGGGGTACAACTCATAGATCCTTCTATGAGCTAAGGGACTTATTTATGGACATTTATTGAACATTTCCATACTCCAAACACCTAAGACGTCCACTGTCCCATTAGTCTCAGGAAAACAAACAAACACACACACACACACACACACACACACACACACACAAAAACAACTTGTGATATCATTGAATTAAAACTCCCAAGGGTTTGAAAAGCAGCTGTTTGGATCAGAAACAACAGTTAAGAGCACTTGCTGCTCTTACAAAAGATCTGAGTACAGTTTCCAGAATGCACAGTGGGTGACTCACAATCACACATAATCCAGTTCCAATGGGTCCAACATTCTCTTCCAGCTTCTGCAGGCAGCTCTGCACACGTGTGCATACTCACATACACACACACACACACACATATAAACATGAAGTGCAATTTTTAAATAAATAAAAAACAGGTTTTTTTTTTAAATATCTGGATTGAAAATGTCACAAAAATTACCCATCATTATCTCCAACAGCTAGCCATTCATCTGTGCCCCAGCCCCTAGGTTCTTCTAATAGTTAGAAAGAGCCAAAACCAAGTAACATCTTGTTAAAATTTCCAGATACAGCATAAGAAAAACATTTTGCAAATGTGTCTTGCCTGAAAGTAGTACTAAAAAGCATTGTGATATGAAATGGCCAAGTCTAGTAATAGCAATAAAAATCAATGGGCTTATAAAGAAATACCGTAATTAGCTACTGAAGTTTTAATAAAACCAAAATCAACGCATAAATACCTTCTAAAATGTCTTATTTCTCAGCCTAAACGCTACCAGATATAATACTATCTGCAACATCATGTCTTATATAACAGGGAAAACACTTGGTCATGAATAGATAAATAATAAAAGACTAATGTACCATGTGAACAGTGTCTGCTCAGTTCCAGGGCAATCCTGTGATCTATCAAGACAGGGAAGCAGAGGTTGCCCCTTTCGTTTGGCCTGTGTGGTCCCAAGAACCGCTCTCACACGCTGCATTCCCAGAGAACTTTTGTTTGTCGCCAGCCAGTGAGGACACACAGGCAAAACCGGCTTGCTTTGACGGTGTTGTGTGTACCTCAGAACACTGCCACATGAGAAAACAGTCACACAGGAGATGGTTGCCACCACACCGGTGAAAAGACGCCTGGCTCTCCTCTAGACCTCCTCGCACAAATGACCCAACTGAAGGTCATTAGAATCACAGGATCTGCTGTGCTTTCAACTAAGCAGCGCCCTGGGAGCCACCTTAGCTGACTCAGGTGGTCTCCAGGGAAACCACTAAACTCACAGCAGATAAACATTTATTACAAACATTTGATGTTCTTTGGATAGTCTAAGAATGGCTATTTTGAAATAGCATGTCCTTCGATCAAGTATCTCCCTATAGAAAATATGAATGTTTTAATATGCCACAAACATAGGTCTCTAAGTATCACAATTCAGTTTTAGTAGAAGGAACTCATTCACCTGTTACCTGTGGCTCTTAAATAGCATCTCGCATACATTATTTTCCAACATAGTATAACTCAGACACCAAAGAATCACTGCTGGGTACATTTTAAAGAGACAGAACTACTAATAACCTCCCAGAACTCAGGCATTATCACTGTGATTAAGGAGTGTCTTTAATTCCACATGCGCCAGTTAAGAAAGGGTCATGGTGCCTAAGGATCAGATTCTTCCTTAAAATTATTCCCAACTCTAAATGCCTTCCATTAAAGAGACTGTGGCTGGGTCATTTGGAGCTATTGGGGAAAGGTGGAGGGAGTGTCACAGTTCCCATGCAGGGTGCAGGGGTGCCTTCTTAAAGATTTCTGAAGTGAAAAGTACTAAACATTGACCTTTTTTTCTTTTTCTTTCTTTTTTTTGAAGAAATACTACTCTGTTATACAGTCCTGGCTTCCAGAGCTTGGTATGACCACCAGGCTGGCCTCAAGCTCAGAGATCTGCCAGCCTCTGCCTTCCTATTGCTGGGATTAAAGGCATAAAACCACCATGCCCGGCTCTTTTTCCCAGGTAACAGTTCTTCTCTGCTTCTTTGTGATAAATGGAGGTCTGTGGCATTCAACCACAGGTTACAAAACAGTAAGTTTATATGATTCTTGAGTTACATGCAAAAAAAAATTCCATCATATTCTTAAAAGCAGAAGAAATTCATACTCCTTATTTGGAGAGTTTTTACCAAACAAGACTCAGACATCAGAGAAACTGTTTCTTCCCACTGTGGAAAATCTCCACCCCTGTTTAGATCCTCATCCCCTGACTAATTTCTCTGCCTACTCAAGCTGAGTTAACTAGCCAAGTGTCTGTGCCTTTGAATGTGTATGAAATTCACTTCTGTTCTCTCCTTGCACAGTTCTGTATATCTGTCGTGACATAAACTAATGGGATCAGCTCTCTGAGACTGTATCTGACCCCAGCCGGTTTTCTTTAGTTCACATAGCTCTTACTTAAATTGTAACTCTTTTGAAGTATATGTAGCATGTAAGATAATTTCATCGTGTCATTTATTATAAATTATTTGACAAATATTGAATTTCAACTGTAATAAATATACACATATCTTTTGTTATGTGCTAATTTATTCTTATGTAATGTGCTTGAATATAGTGGCCATTTTAATTCTTTGTCTTCAAAATACTCCCTTTTGGTAAAATAATAAGCAACTGACAAATGCTAAGTAGCACCAAACTGTTACACTGTCATTATATTTTTGTTGATCAATAAATTTTGGTGGTTAAATGATATGGCTGTTAAAATTTCTTATTTTCACAATACTTTAGAATCATAGAATACATCAAATACTTCAGTGTTTCTGATAGTTAGGGAACTTTCTGTGAGAAATAAGACAGATAATTTATTCTTTACAGAGATGGAAGTACAAGAACGAGGGAATGTGGGTGTTAACTAGACAGTGTTGAGAGGCTTTCCAGCTTGGAAAGCCGATAAAGAAATAACAGAGCTAGAAAATAAGGCAATTCATGCACTTATGTGTCCCTGCCTTCCTCTGCGACCTCATTCAAGACGTGACAAAAGCGTTCTTAAAAAGTGAAGTTCATGATGAACACAAAGGAAGACATGGTTGAATATTACAGGCTGGACTGCAAGAGCTGTCCTGGCTCAATCAGAAAACTCAGTCTGTAAGTCAGGAGGTGGAGAAGGGAGAGGAAGCCAAAAAGAAGCCAGCCACAACTCTTGACTCTTGGAAATGCTGGAGGACTTCAGGCCTCGGCTCTGAAAACGGTATATGCAAAGCCAAAACGCAGGCATTTGAATGGAAGCCATGTGTAGAGAAAAGCACTACCTCCAAGGCTGTTCCCTGAGCTCTGCGGACATGAGGAACGGTAGCACTCTCAAACTGCAGTATGTTTGAACTTGGTGCCCGTGGGTATCTTCAAGAGCTGGACAGTTTTTATTTTTAAAAGAGGGAATTATGGAGAAGACAGCATCTCAAAGGGTGACTGAGAATGCAGTTAGACAAGTAAGTAGACAGGAAAGAATGCGCAAGGAAAGGTGGGACTTTGGGACTGGAAGGAAGACATTAGAGGGGAAGAGAGCCAGGCGATGCTGGCTCCAGATGTACTGTGAAAGCAAGGGGAAGTGGAGGAGATGGAGTGAATACAGAGGTCCTGGAAGACGGGGAGGTCATGGGTTTCACCCACCAAGGGATTAGATTCACCTTCCATTCGCACAGGAGATTGAGGGATATTCGTGAGATTTTGTTGCTCTGTGTTCTTCAGCTGAGAACAATGGTCTGGCAAATGAGCTGACATAAAACTTAAAGGGAAACTCACCAAAAGAATTTCTAGAACTTACAGATTGCAACAAAAGAAGACTTTTTTTTCCCTGAGAGAATGTAAAGCAGAATGGCTTGGGGGATCCCAAAAGCTGGACAATAGCTCCTTTACAGAGTATAGTTCTGGAAGAGAATCAGCATTTCACTTCCCAACCTTGGAAACATTCTTTTAAAACTCAAAATTCCCAGGGAAAAAGCACCGGATTAACTTAGCTTGTGTCATATCATCCTTGACTCTAAAGAGCAGGAGGCTTTGATTGGCAGCAAACATTCCCAAAACATCTGGGAGCTGTCTACAGGAAGTGAGGGTGCTGGTCTTGGAAGGAGTTATCACTGGGCAGACAAAGTGGGAGATTTCCACTACCGGTGCTGATCGGTGAAGTTTTCAACTTTCATTCTCATTTTATATAATAAATATCCATCTGTGTAAAAAGTTACTATATAATAATAATGCCATAAAACTCCTTAGTTTTCACCAGTTACCAAAAATAATCTTAAAACTACAATTATAATGTGGCATTCTAAGAATGCAAGATTTACTTGAGAAAGAAAACTCTTACGGAGAGAAAGGATGCAATTATATGAATTGAGCTAAGAAAAAAAGAGGAAGTTTTAAAAAAACTATTTTTGATGCCTCACTTGATGCGTGCTGCATAAAAAAAAAGATATATATTTACCAAAAGGTTAATAGCGAGAAAAAATAACCTCAATAAAAACTCAGGCCTCAGAGTCCATATTTCTTCATGAGCTCTCAATTTATATACATTTTATGCTGTCAAAAACAATAGTGTCAGCTATGCTTAAGTTTATGGCCCTGGGGAAGCCTGACAAGATTGAGCATTTAACAGAACCCATGGCAGAATCAGGATGAAGCCACCCATTTGTCTTGGCAGCCCATATGACTCATTTAAATATTTGTTCATATAAACTAAACTTGTAACAGAAATGATCATTTTGATTGGTTTATTTGCTCATGCAAGAGGCTGAACAACCAGAAGTGTGAGATGGAAAGCAAACAGAACAAAATGTCAACAATCTTGTTTCCATTTTTTGAGTTTTCATTCAAGAGTAGTTTTTTTTTTTTTAATGGTTCTGTGATTTTTTCCCCCAATTTCCCACCTGTCACCTCGCATTGACTAAATAATCATCACGGATTCACTGTGGTATCCTAGGTGCTAGGTTACGAAGCAGTTAGGTAATGAGGAAAGCGTGATACTGGGTCTCTGCACACGGGCTCATGGTAACCTGGAGAAGCCAGGGTCAACCGCTGGCAGGCTGCTTCCTGAGCAAATTCAGCTGCTCTAGCTAAGTCTGAGACATCTTTTGTGTGTGTGTGTGTGTGTGTGTGTGTGTGTGTGTGTGTGTGTTGACTTTAATTGACTTTTTGTTTCTCTTATTTTGGTCAGCTTTATTTATTTATTTTTATGCAAAAATAAAGGTTTTCAGCGATTAGTTTTAATTCAAAGCATCTTTGAGAGATGTGTAGCATTACATAACTATCCCTACAGTCATGACCTAGAGCACCTGCCATTGGTGCAAAGAGAGTTTCAGCAGTCCTGGCAAGCACCCTAGCAAGCACTGCTCTGCTTTCTGTAAGGTGCGTGTGCGTTCGTGTGTGCATGTGTGTGTGTGTGACAGCTTTGTACCTCATCCATGATATCATGTATGCTGTGCTTGTTTTTCTTTGTTCTGGATGGCATTTTTGTTTTTGTGACTATTCCAAAAGTTGTACCTGTACCTTTGAATAGTTATTAGCTAGTTCCCGGTTTGGGACTATCTTGGGGGAAGTTCCTGTGAACATTCAGGAACCAGTGTTCTGTTCATTTAAAATATTAATTTACATACAACATGCTTTGATAATATTCTTTCTCCTCTCACCATTCCCCCCCCCCCAGATCCTCCCGAATCTGGATCTACCCAGCTTCCTGATGAACACGTACTTATGTGTGCTGAAGTTTTCACTTTTCTTGGTTTAATATCGAGAAGTAAATTTCTGCATGATACAATAACTATGGAGAACTTCATGGGAAACTGAAAAATGACTTTTCAATGTATCTGTAACACAATGCATTCCCAGAAACACTGTTTGAGAACTCCTAAGGTCTAGTTTTATAATTTTTGCTCTTCTCATTGCCTCAGTCTGCGATCAACTTTCATCTAAGTTATAAATACGGTCTGAAGTAAGAGTTGAGTATACATTCTTTTGTTCAAAGTCCCTCAGGTATTACAGCACTAGTTGGTAATGAGATCCTAATTTCTTCTATTGCCTTATCATGGCATATATCTTCAAAACTAAATCAATGGACTTCTGTTCCACTGCTGTGTTTCCATCGTCAAAGAAGGTGGGCTGAGTGGGCAGCACAGGATAGCAAAGTTTGAAATCAACTGCTACAAATTTTGGACCTTGTTCTACTTTTTCAAAATTATTTCAGCATTTCAGATATTTTGTTTGTATAGGAAACTTTAAGTGTTAGCTTTTAGTTTTTAATTAGATAAAAAGTTACATGATCATTGGACTGAAAAACTGAACTGGGATTTGACTGGAATCAAGTTAGATTTGTCAACCAAACTGAGAAAAACATGACATCGCAACAGTATTGCATTTTCTTATTCTCCATAGAAGTATCATTCTTTCTTTGACTCTTTAATTTCTGTCAGATATGTTGTCTAGTTTTCAACATGGATGCCTTACAAATACTTTTTTATTTATCTTCAGATATTTTATAGCTTAACTTCAATTATAAATCATGTTGTTCCTTTACTCTCAATTTTAGTTGTTTGCTGCTGGTATATTAATTTTTATCATGAAGTTTTGTTAAATATATTAGAAGTCCCTGTTAAATTCATGATTTTAGAGAATTTGTGTATTTATTTATAATTTATTATGTAATCTAACAACATGGTATTTTACATTTTACCTTTGTAGTCTGTAAATATTTCCCTTTGTATTTCCTTAAATGTCATTACAAACTTCAACAAAATATTGAATAAAAGTGGTAAGAGTAGCTTGATTCTCTATTGTAGGAGAAAATTATTTAGTATTCCACCATTCGGTAAGTACAAAGGTAGATACAAATTTGTTTCACAAATACTGGTAATGAGATTAAGAATATTCCCTTCTTTTCTTAGTTGAAGTGTCTTCTGTTTTTTGCTTCCTGAGAGTTAGTAAACAATTTCTGCTTTGATTGGGAAGGAAAACTTGAGCCATTTTTAAAATAAATGTCCATTGTTTTATTTACTACAATTTATTCACATTGTATCCCAGCTGTAGTACCTCCCTCATCCCCTCCCAACCCCACCCTCCCTCTCTCTTCTCTTCCCTTGCCCCTCCTCCAGCCTACTGATAGGGGAGGTCCTCCAACCCTTCCCTCTGATCCTAGACTAGTAGGTCTCATCAGGACTGGCTGCATTGTCTTCCTCAGTGGCTTGGTAAGGCTGTTTCCTCCTCAGGGGGAGATGACCAAAGAGCCAGCCACTGAGTTCATGTCAGAGACAGTCTCTGTTCCTCTTACTAGCGAACCTACTTGGAGACTGAGCTGCCATGGGGTACATCTGTGCAGGGGTTCTAGGTTATCTCCATGGACTCAAGTGACAGCACATACTAGTGAGGATGTGGAGAAAGGGGAACCCTCCTGCATTGCTGGTGGGAATGTAAAATTGTACAACCACTTTGGAAATCAATCTGGCACTTTCTCAGACAAGATCCAGCTATACCACTCCTAGGCATATATCCAAAATATGTTCAAGTATACAACAAGGACATTTGTTCAACCATGATCGTAGCAGCTTTATTCCTAATAGCCAGAGTCTGGAAACAACCCAGATGTCCCTCAATTGAGGAATGGATACCAAAATTATGGTATATTTACACAATGGATTACTACGCATCAGTTAAAAACAATGAAATTATGAAATTTGCAGGCAAATGGTGGGAACTTGGGCCAATTTTTAAGGGAAGATGTCAAGAACAAATTCATAGTCTTTTGTAATTATAGGACTATGCAGGCAGTTAATTTCTTTATGAGTAAGCTTGATGATCTGTGTCCTTTGAGAACTTTGTCAGTTTCATCTAAGTTGCTCAATATATAGGATAATAGTCTTTTAAACTTAATTTCTTATATTTTTATCCTGAAGGGGCCACATTCTTGATTCTACATTCTCTCATTCCTGATATCAATAATTTGCATCTTTTTCTCTCTTTTTTTCTGAGAAAAGTCCACTGACATTTTAGTCACTTTGACAAAATACTCACATCCTGAGAAAGTTATAAATAACATACATTCTCACTCAAATGCCCCCACTCTGCATGCTAGCACACTAGAGAGTCATTTTTAAAATAACTTACCTGTATTAAAAGCAGGACTGGAAAGATCCCAGCTGTAACACTGGTTAATTAGTACACAACCTTACTATGTTTCCTGATAATTAAGGAAACCTTTGCTATTAAATTGCAAACATTTCTTGAAATGGTGACACGTTTTCATATATCGAGATTATTATTTCATCAAAGATGAGTCAGTCTGAATCTTCTAACATGAAGTTTTAAATATCTCAGTTCAAGAGGTTCTACATGCAGAATGTTTAGCAGTTGTGGGAAGAAGCAATGCTGGGTGCTTGTGGTCTAGATGAAGGTCTACGTAGTTAGAAATAGATATGATAGAGAGGAAAACTAAAAAACAATGTATATATACATACACGTGTCTATATAATTGAGCTACTATCCAAATGCTTACTATGTTCATACCCACCAAGCGGTACGACTCTCAGCATTAATCAGAGTCACTTTTAGCAGTAGACAATGGTCAAAGCATGGATTCATCACTCCTCCTGGTGCTGAGAATGAGGGAATACCAAGCGCTTGGGCCTATAGGGAACGAGTATAACAACCTACTCCAAGTCCAGGGAATAGTGCAAAGCAGAGGTGAAAAGACTGTGAAAGACAGAGAATGGATGTATGTAAGAATTGTATACTGCTCCTTCTGTATATGGCATGGATGTGGAAACAAGCACAAACAGACCATAGCTGTGACCACTTACATTGATTTGCATGTACAAACACACACAGACACACACACACATACAACTTTTGCTCCACCAACAAAATATTTGTTTCTCTTCAAAAACTCTCCCAAACTTTGTTTTATACACGAAGCATTTCTATTCACCTCTGCTCACCTTCATATCCCAGGCAGCTTCTATCACTGCCCACATCTCCATAAAGTCACAGGCATTTGCCTGCTACTACATCTAACTTCTCTAGCACCCTGGCCTCCCCACTCGCGTAAACCTAGCATAGAATATAACATCCAAGATGAATGACAACAGTCCGTGTTGAGTACCTTTCACAAAGTACAGCTGGATTCATTCCAACCACAAGCTCTTGGGTAGACAATTACTTTTCTCTCTTGTCCCCAATTTGCTTTCTGCTGCTGTGACACACAGTGACCAAAAGCAACTGAGGTAGAAAACGGTTTATTTCATGTCACAAGATACAGCCCTTCTTTTAGCAAACTCAGGGCAGAAACTCCAGCAAGGCAGGAACTTAAGTAGTAACTGCAGGCTTAGATTTTTTTTCAAAAACCAATTTTACTTAGGGATCTTAAATGCTTCTACCTCTCTTCCAACCCACTGACCAGAGCTAGGGGAGAAGGAAGGTTAGTAGGGAAAGGGGTTTGTGGACCTTTTTAGACAGAGTTCCTTGGGGCAATTCCCCACTCTCTATTGTCTGGATACCAGCAGTTCAGTCAAATGGCAAACACCAAACAGCCACAGTAGTGGCACGGTTCAGCAGAAAACACAAGACTCGCCAAATTGGCACATGTCAACAAAAGCGGCAAGACTCCGCGGGAGTGCCACAAGAAGTTCTCTGGGGCATTTCTCTCTGTTAAGTGAAGTGTAGAAAAACCAGGGAAGAAAGACGAGGGAAGTGATATGAACTTTCCGAAGTGCAGCCATGCAAAAGCGTTCTCCCTGTCCATGGGCTTCTATTTATCCCTTCTCAGAGTCCACAGAAGGCCGTTTTCCCAGCTGGCAAAAACCATGCTCCTTGCATGGGACACTTTCCATGAGACATCATGCAATGCCTTCTCACATGTCTTGGTCATGCTTCAGCTGACCAAGATCAGGTGCCCTCTCACGACTTTGTTCTTAACTGATGGTGAACTAAAAACATTTCCATCTCTCACATCTGGACCCAAAAAGAAAAAAAAAAAAAAAACACATATAAGAAGCCAAAACTTCTACTATAGCAACTACAGAGGAAGGTGAATACTGCCTTGCTCCCAGCCAGGCTCATGTTCAAGTAGCTTTCTTAGAGAGCCCAGGGCTACCTGCCCAAGGATGGCATCACCACAGTGGGCTGAGCTCTCCTACATTAATTAGCAATCAAGAAAACGCCCCTGGAGACATGCCCACGGGCTAATTTGATAGAGGCAGTTTCGGAAGGGAGAGTCTTTCTTCCCAGATGTGTCAAGTTGATAATGAAGATAAACCATCACATCTCTTGAGGAGACAGAAAACAAATCAAAAAGAAAAACAACAACAACAACAACAAAAAACCCAAAAACAACAACAACAACAAAACACTAGAAAGGTTGCATGGTTTTGCTCATGTGGGTGGTACTAACAGGAGACCCAGGATATCTGACATTCTAGCCTTGGGCACAGAATATCTCACCAGATGGCTTGATAGACCTATGTAGTTCTGTAGACTGTCTTGAGACACAGGTTCCACCAATGTTAAGAGATGAGGAAGGTCTTTTCACAGTGAAAGATGAAAACCTTTATCCCAAAGCTTCAAAAATATAACCCAAAGGAACAACGTACCTCTTTTTTTAACAACGTCACAAGACGCTTATTTCAGTTAAACATAGCCTGACTACTTAAATCTTTACAAAGCCAACAAATATCACGACACCTTTTTATTCTTTTTACCAAAACCTCTTCGTCCATATAAGAAGGTATACAACTGAAAATATACCTGGACAGATATGCAAGGGGGCTGTGTTGTATCTGTTGCCGGAAACAGTGGGAACAGTACTCTGGGCATGCTATGAATTTATGGTGTCACATACATTACAATTATTGATTTACATAAGCATTACGATTTCTCTACTAGTGTAACAGATTTTAGCTCGAAAGGACCATAAACTGAGTTGTTCACTGTAGTTTAGAGCTGGCAGCTGGTGGGAAGATAAATTTGAAGCCAGGAAAGAGAGTAGGAAGGAGGCTCCTGCTGTTTCCAAAGAGAGTGTCCCTGGGTGATACATCTGCTGTGGGAACATCAAAACACATTTCATCATGGGATCCTACACACAGACTTAATACGCACTTATTTGACTTTATTTGGCAAAACGAAAAGAGACAAAGTGTCTTATTTCTATTATTTAAGAAAAAAATGTCAAGGTCATAGTTACTGTTGCCTTACATGAAACACAAAATAATGACCCTCAAGATGTCTGTGCTAAAATGTTCATATATGTAAAGGTTCTACATTACATAATAAAATAGACTTTCAAAGGTGATTGAATTAAGAGTCTTCAATCCAGCATGGTGGCACACGCCTTTAACCCCAGCATTTGGGAGGCACAGGCAGAAGGTTCTCTGTAAGCTGGAGGCCAGCCTAGTCTACGTTGTAAGCTCCAGGTTAGCCAAAGTGAAATCTGCTCTAAATTAAATCATTAAATAAATATTAAATTAATAATTTTAAAATGAGGACTGCCTGGAGGAGAACTCCCCCTTTCAGTAGACTAGGAGAAGGGGATGGGAGGAAGAGGGAGGGAGGGTGGGTATTCTGGATTTTTAGGTACTTTTTTTTAAATAAAGTTGGCTGAGAGTTTTGCGTTTGCTGATATCTATTTTGGTTTGGTTTGGTGTTTCCTCCTTGCTTGTTCCTAAGGTTTTGTTTGCTTGCTTGTATTTCTTGCACTTCTAGATCTATACTCCTCTTCAGGTGTGTAGTTGGCAAGTATTTTCTGCCATTCCCATTCTATCCTTTGTCTCTTCACTCTGTTGATACTCTTCTTCATTGCACAGAGGGGTCTTTACTTGATGTAAATTCATATGTCTCTGTTTACTTTTGCTTCAATGGTTTAGGGCTCTTCTCCAAATGCCATACATTCCAATGTCCTGAAGTATACCTCCTACTTATAAGCTGATAGCTAACGATATGTAGAACAAGTGAGGAGAAGCTGAGAAAGTTTTCTTCTGGACTATCTAGAACAAGATGAAACTTTATTAAAAGCTTTTATTTAGCACAGATCTGAGTGCTCTAGTCAGAGCAATTAGACAAAAAATAAAACAAAACAAACAAACAAACAAAAAAGCCGTTAAGTCAACTACCTTACCATAAAAAGTGTAGAAAAATCCCAAGGTCTTTTCAGCAAGTGATGTTGGGTAAATCCAGTCTCCATGTACAGAAGAGTCAAGCTAGATGCCCACCTCTCCAGCCAGTCACAATAGTGAAACTCAAAGTGAGAGAATGGCTTAAGGAGAAGACCGGAAACAGCAATGCTGTAAGAGCACAGAGGAAACGTGCCCTGGGTGCTTCACTCAGCTCTTTGTTTGTTTTTGTTTTGTTTTTTGAGACAAGTTTTTTTTTTCTGTGTGGCCTTGGCTGTCCTGGAACTCACTCTTTAGACCAAGCTGGCCTTGTACTCACCGAGATCCACCTGCCTCTGCCTCCCGAGTACTAGGGTCAAAGCCATGCACCACCACGATTTGGCTTAACTCAATTCTTACACCAACAACACACTTTTTTTTTAACTTTAGAACTTTGTGACCTTATTCTTTATTTTCAATCTTATTGAAAAAAGTCAGTCCTTACTCCACAATATACATTAAACTTTAATTTATTGCTTTTTGGAGATAGCCTATCATTGTAGAGACCATACTGATATCATATCGGTGATACCCCTGCTTCAGCCTTCCAAGTTCTGGAATTACAGTTATGTGCCATCATGACTTTAATGAATATTCTCCCTCTGTCTCTCTATCTCTGTCTCACCTATCTATCTATCTATCTGCCTATCTATCTATCTATCTATCTATCATATATCTCTTTCTCTCCTTTATCAGAAAACAGGGAACCTATTTGTTTCTCATGAATGCTTTTCATCTTATATTTTAAACATGCCAACCTGGGACACATATTATTTTTATTTCCTGTTTGAAAATCCTCTCACAATGGGAGGAACTTCCTGGGTTTCTGCAATCTCAATTACAATATGTCATTGTGGGTTCTGTGTCTTCTGGGTTATCTGTGGGTGTTTCCTGTCCTGTCAAATATTGTCACAGCCATCTCAAGCCTTGCTGGCTCCTCTCCTCTCAGATGTCCTGCATTTTCAGTTCTCTTCCCTGCGAGAGTGGTACAAGTCCAGTCTCCAGAAAACTATATACTCCATCTCTCCTTTCTCATTACTAGACTTGTTTTCTTATTTGCTTCAGATGCCTAAATATTCACATTTGTTTGTCTCTTAAGAAAGTCGCACTCTAGCCCTGGCTGCCCTGGAACTGTGCACCCAGCCTGACATTGAAATGGCAATCTACCTGCATCAGCCTCCCAAATGCTAAGATTATAGACATAAGCCACCAAGCCTAAGTACTTTTTTTTTATATAAATAGAAATGTGTGTGCCCTTGTTTGTGTGTGCATGTATGCATGTGTGTGCATGTATACATGTGTGTATACCTATATACATGTATATAACCTGTTCTGCTATTGCCATGGATTTAAGTGAAAATGGGGAAATTCATTTAAATCATGATCAGTGTGGTACTGGACACTGTCATATAATTAACCTACTTTCTCTATGAATTCTGTCTCTATTGATACGAATGGAAATGACAAATCCCCCTGCTGAAGCCACGAGCACTTAAGCTTTGTGCTGCTTCGTTTTCCCTTTGTTATATATGTACATGTATTTTTACCATCACTAAAACAACATTTTTTTAGCACTCCATAGTACTTAACCCTATGACATCACAGTGAGCGTTTAGTTTTGTTTAAATTACTCATTTAAATAAAACTCACTGTAAGCTGCATAAATATTTTTATTATATTAAAGAAAAGCAATTACAAGCACCAAGCTAAAAAGTTAATAATTAACATTGGTGGTCAATGCTTTTTTAGTGTGACAAATTGCAGTCTTATACTCTGTTAAAAATATCAATTAAAATTATCAAAGTGCTTTTTGATTGAGGAAATATCAAACGTCATGCACACCACTTTTCTCGCCAACCAATATATGCTCTTATTTAATATACTGAGATAGAAACAAGTGCTTACATTCTAAATCTGTGTCTTGAAATATGTTAGCAGAAGAAAAATCTGCAAATGTCAAGCTGGAAAAAATAAAATGGGACTAGTTGGTTGTCTCATGGAAACAATTAGTCAACGTCGCCTGTGTGTCAGTGAGGTGGAAGATCTAACTTTAATTGGGTGCCACCCACAAGTTCAAGAAGAAATGCACACGCAACTCTACCAAACTCTTTAGCATCACCAAAAGAGAGTGAAATCCAGTCTGCTGGACTTCCTCACTCTTCACAGGGTGAGGATATTTCCACGAGCCTAACTCTTCTTGATTGGTACACTAATGCGGTCATAAAGTCAGAGGTAAAACTAACAGCTTCATTTTCTAGTTTGGAAACTTACATGTGAGAGCAAATGAGTGAGATGTACCGGTCCCAAGGATGGTCTCAGAGATGCAGGCTCCCTACAAGTTACTGAGAGATCCCACTGACGGTGAACCTGCATCAACTTCTGTATCAATAGGAATATGAGTATTTATGAATAATTACCAAATAGAAACATGTACTTCGTACAAAAAAATCTGTTATGTCTAAAACATATTTAGCAGGCAATGTTTACTTCAGTATCAGGCTACCCATAGCTAAATCTGTCTTTATTCTAAAAGATGGCTTTCCACATCTCCTCTTTTGTTTTATCCCATTTATCCTCCAGAAAAAAAGAAATGTAATACATGCATGTGGCTGTAATAAAAGTTCTGGCAAATGGCAATATTACCTATTAGTCAATGCTGGACTCAAATAGGATAAATGTAGATTATTTATGATAGGAATGGTATCATCAATGAACTGAAGCCATAATGGTTGATTTGTAAAGTGATACTATTTTAGGAAAGCAAGGAGTAATTAAAAATCTGAGTCAGTCCTATGTAACATCTGAGAAAATATCAATTTATTTAATTCTGTTTTGACAGATGAACCTGTAATTGATCTTTATTATGTTTTAATATTTTGAGGGGTTATTTGCATGCATGGGATGGATAATTCAGGCTCTCACACATTACAAGCCTCACGCGTTAGTGATATTCACTAACGGAGCACAGGTGTGTCCTCAGCCCACAGCTCACTCTAGTGTCCTCGTCAAGTCCCCAGTCTCAGTCATAACCATTTGTAAATTGGCTTCACACATCCCTTAGATAAGTGCCATATCCAGCACAGATTATTAGATGCTGGGCTTCTTGCACTCAACAGTTTTAAATGATTTTTAACATGTTGCTGTGTGTAATTGTGGATTGTTAATCCAAATAGAATTTTGCTGTGTGAATATATCATAATAATTTCATTCATTTTATTGTTGGTGAGCATCCAGATAGCTATTATTTTAGGATAGGACATGTAAAAATCATTGTGAGAATTCATTTGCTCTTGTGACTCTGTGCATGAATTTCTGTTGCTTATGACACCTAGAAGTGTGTTCCCCATCTCCAAAGATTCTTTTTCTAGTCTGAGCACTAGAATATCAAATAGACCCTTTGGTCACTGCTGTGATCAAGGGACAGATATAACTTTAACTGAATAAAAGTAAAATGTTTACTTGAATGTCTAAGATATCTTTAAGAAGGTAAATTAAACTATAAACATACCATCAGACAGAAACACTACAATAACCTCTTCCTTTGTTCATGTATCCACCTTCTCCCTCTACCATAAAATTATTCTCATAAAATGCATGTTAATCATTTCCTTGGTGTTTTTTAACAATATATAAATATATATAACGTATATAGTTCATACATATTAAATTCTTATAGTCATAAAGTATCTTTAATATTCTTTTATGGCATGTTTTTTTCAATACATAATAATTTTATATTAAATTATTTGTTTTAAAAAACAGTAAAATTATAAAGTGAGGTTAATAGGTAGTATGGGAGTCAAAAATGTTAGATGAGTAGAGCACGGGTGAAAAGGTTTGCTTTACAGGTTTGGCTGCATGCTGTTCTGAGAGCCGACTCAGTTCTCAGAGGCTGTTGGACTTGTATCTGATGCTGGAGATGAAAGCAGGATGTGAGGACGGCGAAATGGATTACCAGTTGGTGAAGCAACAGTAGCCACAATCCACACACAAGAGTTGGGGCTTATAAGAGCAACCAGAGACCAATGCCAGTTCTTATAGATCCTTTCCTTGACACCATGAGTTTCCCGCAGGTAATGGGCCCTTTATGTACCTGCCTGAGCAGCCTGAGAAGCTGATGGAAGACCGGGTAAGGGGAATCCCTCGGAGCAGTGACAGTTACCAGGGTAGGCAGCTCTGACCGCTGCTTCACCGCCATCATTCTGGTTTCATGTCAGCTCCTCTCTTATTGCCATCTAAGCCTAATGTGAAGCATTCAAGGAAGGGCAATCTAGAAGGTGTAGTTTTGCCTTGGGCACCTAGAAGCTTTGCAAAGCCAGCAGAAGTAGAAACAGGAAATAAGAGTAACTAGGTCAGCCTAGGTCAACTGCCATTTGAAAGACAAGAAGGAGGAGGGGGAAGAGGAAGAAGAAGAAGAAAAATAAGAACAATTAGGAAGAAGAGAACAACAACAAGAGAACACAGGTCAGCCTTTTCTATCCTGCTTCCCATCCTGCCCCTTGTAAATGTGATCCACCAGTCCCAAGTAGTGAACCAGTTTTCTGCACCCCCCCGAACCTTTTGTTTTGCTTTCAGGAGTAAAATTCATACAGCATGTAATTAGTTATTTCAAATAATAACTCAGTGACTGTTAGAACAGTCACTGTACTTGCGGATCCCACTTCGATCTGTTTACAAAACATAATTAATAAAACGGTATTTTCTTCATCATTAGAGAGAGAACCATTGCAGTTAGGTAGTTGAAACATGTCCCTCCTCACCTTCCAGGCCATAATGATGAACATCCGTTCTTTCTACGGATTTACCCATTTGCATATAAAAGGAACCACACAACATGGTCTTTCTGTTTCTGGCTTTCTAAAATTAGCAGAACCCAAGTTTACCCACATTATACTAACGGCGAATACTTCATTCCTCACTAAGGCGGAGCAACTTTCTGTCATGTACGAACTACCGCCATTTTACCCATGAACCTGCTAATAGGCACATGATTGTTTCTATTTTCCCTGTGTGATATAGCTGTTGGTTGCTTGCAAAAGCGAAGCATTGATACTTAAGTTACTAGACATACAGCTGCTCAAAATGCCACAAAACTCAGGGTGTCTTCAACTATTAGATTAGCTTTAACACAAGGAGACTGAGTTCTTCCCTGTACAATTCAAGAAGAAGCCACACAATTCAAGATGTGCTTTGAAGTGAGGAAATCTACTTCTCTCCTATTTAGTGTTTTTTTTTTGTTTTGTTTTGTTTTGTTTTGTTTCTGGCCCATGAGCAGCAGAACTTCTCTGATCTAATTCTTTCTGCTTGTAGCTTTATCATTTGGCACACATCATGTACCATTCTAAATATATTTCTGAGGTAACCTCATGCTGAGCCTGAAGACTTAAATGTAGACTACCTTTCAGGCCCTGACTCCAGTCCTTGTCAAATCTCCCAGGTTTAGTAAATCTCACTTTTCTTTAGTTAGTAATGACCGTATCACTAATGATGTCAACTAGAATTTACAAACAAGTGCACATCGATTAGGTGTGGTGCCTCCCTTCCTCATGAGCCCGATTAGTCTGCGAGAAGCCAGTCTTCTAGAACAGAAGTCATTATCAGTGTCATACATACTGATGCTTTCTTTGATTATTGAAAGTTAATTTATCGGTGATTTCTACAATGCATTTCATCTCTGTTCATATAATAAACACTACAATGTTTGAAGCCATGAAAGTAAAAAGGCTTGCAGGTAATCCATTATCCCGAACAGTATTTATTATGATTCTCCTGTAATAAACAGCATGGGTGATCTAGAAGCTATGCCATTTTGTCTGTCAAGTCGTGTCTCCAGCGCTTCTTTTTGGATTAACGTCACTTAACCAAGAGAGCTGAAGAATCACACTGGGTCCTTGTGAGCCCTCGGAAATGAGACTGACTCCCTGATCCAGAGGTTCAGCAGCTGTACCTGGGAATACCCTGCCCATGTAAATGTGAACCAGGGGCTTAAGAGAGGAAAGTGCAAATTGCCGGAGGGAAATAAAATACAGAGACACAAACAACATCATTCAGCGTTAAAGAGGACTTCCTGGGAAAAGTGTCTTGAGGGGCTGTGATTCTCTAGATGAAATGTTGACAGTTGGAGCCAAGGAAGAAAATGCTGCCACTAGGGGAGAGCAACACGTGCTGTTTCTGAATGGCCAGGGTTTGAGTGTGTTGATCAACACATTCAACAATGTTGATTATGAGTAAAGTTGGGGAGGCAATGATGATAGTCAGAGATGTTGGCTTTTAGATAGCAAAGGCTGTGATTCTTTGTCATGACAGGAAGAGGACACACGGTAGCTATGTTAGAAAATATCCACCACATCACAAAAAGTCTCTAGGGCGACTTAGACCAAGTTTTTATCCGTTCATCAAAAGATGAATTTATAGCTCCATTTCCCTGACGTGTTTTTTCATTGAGTCTGCCTTCACCCCTGCTTGGAGCCTCCCCTCTCAGTCTTTGTATTATCTCTCCCTAGTACCTTTATTTTCCTTAAAGTGGGTGTTTTTTTTTTTTTTAGGCCATTAAATACTTTGTCTTTCTGATGCTTCACATTTTTAGATAATCCTGGTGAAATGCATTTTCATGAGGTGCTTTTGAAAAGGAAGGTGGTTAAAAATCATCTGACTCAGACCTCTTTCCCATTGTTCATACTTCAGTCCTCAGAATATAAATCCATTTTGTAATTACTCCTAAGCTCTCAGCTCAGAAGCTTTGCCGGACATACCATTCCATATGTTTATGATTCTCTGAATGAAAAAGTGTTCGCTGACAACCGTTCTGATTTTCCCCTTTAATTTCCATTTATGCCTTATTGTCTTATAATGTTCGACTGAAAATATATGTTGCAATATTGTGTGACATTATCAGTATTACTTAAGATTTTATACAGCCATATATCAGCCAAACATCAGATAAATCTCCCCATTCTCCTTTCCATGCGTCTTCTTTGCTGGACGAGTACAGGTGATAGATTCAATTTCTCCTCTGTGACAAGTTGACTTTAAGCATTTCTTACAAACTGGAGAGAAGAATCAATTTGCATTTAGGGTTGAATTATTCCTAAAATGTGAACTGAAGATGAAATTTGGCTTAAGGTTTGTGCAATTAAAGTGCTGGTGCTAGCTGCCATGCTTTTCGCTTCTACCTATTTCTGGGTTGATTTTTAAAGAGTACAGCAAAGGCAAGACACAAGACTAATTTGAAGGTCTTGCTAATAAATAATGTGGTTAAAGGAATGGGGGGTGTTCTGATGATTTGTAATCCTGCAATAATGGCTTCTAAATAGTTAAGATTAGTCTGGGAGATGAGATCCTTTCCACCCTCTATGCCATATGCCAGCAAGGGACAAAAATCAATCTTGCAGGGCTCTGATTACTTCTGCGGCAAGTTTCTTGTCAGCAGATTCAAAATGTGCAGGGCCATGAATCTTCCACAAGGTAGAGGTACTGCCCATCAGCTGGAAATCTTTTTCTTCCAACTTCTGGTAGAATATCTGCTTGTGATAAATTAAGAGGAGAGCAGGAAATAGAAGACCATTTGGTGTTACGATTTTAATCCTGTGTTATCAGGACAAAGAGAACGCGACACCGGTTCCTACAGTTTGGAAATGAAAAATGTACCCTTGGAAGGAGGAAGCTCAAAAGTTAAGGAACAAATCTAATTATGATCTTTGTCATCTTAAAACACCATGCTGTTTAGCAAATAATCAAGGGAGAATCATACTAAGAATGGAAACTTACATTAATAAATACAAATGTTGAAGGCAAGATGTCTGCATTAGAACCATGTTGGCAGCAATATTAAAAAAGAGAGAGAGAGAAATTAAAGTTTGATTGTCATAAAAGCCAGCAATGTGAACACTATAAGGAACAAGGCAGAGGGACGAATCCTGAATCTGCCCACATTCTAGTCTCCCAAAGCGGAAACATATTACTTTACCTGGAAAGAGGGAATTGATGGCTTTGTAATTAAGCTGTATACTTTTATTTTAGGTTGTCTTGGATTACAAAATGGCAACTCTGTTATCATGGAGGGGTCCTCAAAACAGGACAGGGAGACAGAGGAACCCAGAGCAGTGTGAGCAAACTTCAGCTCACCTTTGCAAGGTTTGTTGATAGTGGAAGGGCATGAGTCCGGGAATGCGTCATCCACAACCTGACAAAGGCAAGGAAACTCATCTGACCAGCAGCTGCAAGAGGTCACTGCAACACCGCTCACAACTGGATTTCAGCCCAGTAAGATCTGCGTGAGACATCATGGCAGCTAGCAGCAATTAGATGTTGCCTAGGTCTTACTTCAAATCCCGGATGAGAATTTGATAGAGCAGCAATAGGTAGGATATAAAAAGACGAAATAATGAGAGAAAAATTTCAAGCATGTAGTACAAGTTGTCCACATTATTGCTGTCTGTGGACTGCTCTTCCCTTTGGACACGCAAAGTATGCTGGGACAGCCTTTTCTCTCTCTGGCCGCTTTTCATTTCTCCCAAATACATTAAAATCATGCACACCCTTGGAGTCATAAGCTGTACTCATACAGATTTAATAAGATACTTCAAGATAAGTAGAATTGTTATTGATAAGGGTGCTTGTGATGGTATAAAGATGAAAGCAGCTTAAGAGTTCAAGGAAGCTATTTGAACAAGCTTTAGCATGACCTTGAACAATGCATTATCACAACAGGACAGGTGTGCTTATGTACTCTCGGTGGCTGTGACAGCATCAGTAAGACTCAAAACAGACAAAATATGTGCATGGACGTAGGGGTAGACAGAAAGTCCCGCCCCTACCAAAGGAGCAATTGACAACTGATGGTTGCTTGAAGAGGAAGAATCAGTTTTAAGGCTGTGACACCTGGTAGGTCAGTCATGTTCCAAAGAATGTCCGCATACCCAGGAGTACTTGGGTAGAATAGATTGAACTCTATAGGTTTAAAAAGACAGACAGAAAGAAAGAGAGAAAGAAAGAAAAGTTGGGTGGTGGTAGTGTATGCCTTTAATCCCAGCACATGGGAGGCAGAGGCAGGTGAATCTCTGTGAGTTTGAGGCCAGCCTGGTCTACAAAGCGAGTCCAGGACAACCAAAGCTACACAGAAAAACCTTGTCTCAAAAAGAAAGAAAGAAAGAAAGAAAGAAAGAAAGAAAGAAAGAAAGAAAGAGAGAAAGAAAGAAAAGCAGTTAATAACAATTGGGTGGATAGGGAGGTAGGGGTGTGTCCAGGAAGATCTGAGGAAAACAACAAAATATGTTGTATGATATTCTTAAAGAATTAAGAAAAAGTCTATTTTTTTTAAAAAAAATGCACTTGTTAAAATCAATTTAATGAAAATGTGTTGAAATTGGTAGTGTGATATTAATATGTTGATTTGTTACCTGGTAAAAATGTTATATAATATGGTTATACTAGTGTATAATGACAGAGACATTGGTACATGGTTGACTGCAAATGTAACACACCAATACTTTTTTACCAATTTTTATACTTATTACTAAAAACATATATTAATAGTAAATGTGTGCCCAGATACATGTTTTCATACTCCTGAGGTTAAGAAAAAAGATAGCAAGGTACATTTCTACATATGAAATTTTCTGCCTCTATATGCGTGTGTGTATATTAAATTAAGTTTCCAACCAACAGCTGGTACATGAAATGTACAGGTTCCTGTAATTTAAGCTTGTTTCTGTGCCATTCTGTGAAATGCAAATCATTTTGAAAAGACAAAACCATTGTCTCTGCTAAAATGATAATAATAATTGCATTTATTTGGGTGGGCAATTGCACACTATATCATATGTGTGGGCTTCTGAGGATGATTTATAGAAGTCAGTTCACTCCTTCCACCATGTGGGTCCTAGGAATCATACTCACGTTTCAAGCATGGCTGCAAGAGCTTTTGTCTTCTGAACTATCCCATCAGCCCACAAATGAATTTTTTTTTCAATAATGTTAAGATAGTGAATCACCTGAGTTTTTCTTCTGGGGCTGTATAACATAAGCTCAATGACAACCAGGGAACAGATTTTTCAAAGGCCTGTAGTTGGTGTGGATATAATAGGTTAAGAGCCCCCTGACTATATATGTTCTTTAAACTGGTAATGCCATTTCTAGGAACCCAAAGAAATAATAGGCATAGTCTCTCATGGGTAAAAATATTCATTGGAGACACAGTTATGGAGAGGAAAAATTGGGAAAGACTTCATGCCCAATAAGGGGAAAATTAGGCAGTAATTTAAAATAATGTTTTCAAAGAATATTTAATTATATGGAAAAATGTGTTCAATATGCTGCTAAGTGAATAAGAGCAGGCTGAAAATTGAATATACAATGTGATTCCACTTTAGCCAATAAAAAAGAACCAAACGTGAAATGCAGGCATCTCTGGGAAGTAGGACCAATTTGGGTGTTCTTTTTTTTTTTTATTAACTGTGTGTCTTTTTGGGTGCAAACAGTAGAGTTTTCTGGTTTGGGGTTTTTTGTTGTTTGGTATTTTTATTTTATTTATTTATTTATTTACTTATTTATTTATTTATTTATTTATTTTTTGCCGTGTACAAATGTTATCTCCCCAATTAATAAGATGGTTTTTGCTGATCAAAGTGCATCATGGCCTCAGAAAGCAGCTAAGAGGCAGCCAGATGAATACTAGAATTCAGAAGGAACTGGGGTGTTTCTGCCCTGGGTGACAAGAAAGCCTTATCAGCCCCTCTGATTTTATAACTGACTATCTACCAACTATTACCTCTAATGTTATCTCCAGGAGAGGACTCCAGCCTGCCTCTAGGAAGGCTTCCCCTACAGAGTCAGGGTGTCAGGCAGGTCACTGATGGCATCACTGTCAGAGCCGACAGGGTCTAGCATGGTTGTCATCCATCTGGTACTTGTTCCAAAAGACACCCCAGCACATCGGAGAACACCTCCAGCGTTCCAACAGGTCACAGATTCCTTTCTAGTAATATCCAGCTCCTGACTGGTGAAGAGTTCCCATGACTGCCTCGCCTTCTCCTGTCTACAGCCACGCATTCCATCTTCTCTTGCATGGCTGACATCAGCATGCAGACTAGCCCAGCTTCAGACTGACCAACAAGTAGTCTCAGATTAAGAGCCTCAAGGATGGGCTAGGGATGTGGCTTGGGGACAGAGGACTTGACTCACACAGGCAGGGTCCTGAGTTCATTCACTAACCCTGGAGAAAACATTTTTTCCATGATGTGAACACCTAAGTATCTGGCCCCTCATTCGCATCCTTCCCCCATCTCCTCCTGGAATCTAGTAGGCACTCTTACACACAGTCAACATTCAGCTAGCGTTCTGAGTGCTAACAATTTGTTTGGGCATACAGTCATGATTGTGACTGTATGTGTGCCATAAAGTCACTTTGTCTTTCTTTTTTCCTTATTTTGGAAAGGTTTACTGAGCCTCAGATTAAAGGGAAGAAATACTTCCATCTTATTCTAAGGAAACTACGGAGTACCGTTCAAGAGATCCAAGCTGCATTAACTCTTCCAGTGAAGGCCATTTGCTATCATTTGGCACTCTGGAAAGGTAATCAACTCAATAGTACCCAAGTGGCCTGGCAATTTATTAAGTGAGCAATTTATTCTTTTCTCTCATGACTGAGATCAAACCATTCACCGTTCAAATTTGTCACATTCCTCAGAGATAACCAGGTGGGAAATATTCTTGTCTTAGAGGTGGGAAAACTATGGTTTAGTATTAAATCAAATTAGCAGGAGGAGGAAGGGGAAGGAAAAGGATTCTTCTGCTATGTTCACAGTTCCCCCCAATGCACTGCTCCTGTCCTAAGTTCAGATCAAGTTCTTCAAGCTGTAACCTTCTCTTTTGTTCAAAGGTGTGCAGAAGCAGCTGGCTTGAGGGCTCAGAGATAGCACTAACCTGCAGGGAGCGAGAAAGCATAGGGCTCTGGAGACATGGGTGAGAAGATGGGTGAACTCTGTCAATAAAAAGTTATAAATGACAAATGGTCTCATGAGGCAAGGAAGGCTGGAAGGATTTGAAAAATCTTTGTTCTTTGCCAGCGGTTATCAAAAGCAAATATCCCTGTTAAATCCATGTTCTCGCTAAAAAAAAAAAAAAAACAGGGCATTTCTGAGATTTTTTTTTTTTTTTAATCTATGCATCCTGCCATTCGTATTAAGGAAAAGTGATTTCCACACCAACCCTCCTTCATCCCCAGTCATATGGGTCTCATAAAGCCAGAGGCCTGTCGCTCAAGAGCCTGAAGAAACCTCCCGGTGCCATAGGTTCAAGGTAGTGACAAAACTTGGCCTCTGCCATCCTGTTCGGTCCCTAGAGGCCTTTGCTCAGACAGCAGCTATAAACACAGAATGTATACAAGCTTCCTAAAATGCACGATCCCTTTTGATTAGCATCAAACACTCCTGCGGGGTAGGCATTGGTGCTACTACCACGAAGATGAAAAAAGCACTGAGACGCAAAAGAAAAACAACAGCGTGCTCTGAGCAAACGCGTCAGAAAATCGTGGAGGTCTGTGAAGTCCCGACGCGTGGCTGTCTCTGTGGCCTTCCATAGACCGTCCATCATTGCTTCAATCTACTACAGGACTTTTCTAGTGAAAACCTGAAGTAATACTGTGGGATTTACACTTCAAAAGATAAGGAAGCTCCTCCCCTTCCATCTGACCCTAGCTTATCAGGTCTCGTCCAGGCCGGCTGCATCATCTTCCTCTGTGTCCTGGCAAGGCTGCAGCCCCCAGGGGGAGGTGATCGAAGAGCCGGCCACTGAGTTCGTGTCAGAGACAGCACCTCCCCCCTCCTTACTAAGGCACCCACTTGGACACTGAGCAGCCTATGGGCTTCCTCTGAGCAGAGGGTCTAGGTTATCTCCATGCATGGTCCTTGGTTGGAGTATTGGTCTCTGCAGGACCCCCTGGGCCCAGGTTTTTTGGCTGTTGGTCTCCTTGTGGAGCTCCTGTCCTCTCCAGGTCTTTTTATTTCCCTCTTCTTCAATAAGGTTTCCTGTACTCTGCCCAAAGTTTGGCTATGAGTCTCAGTATCTCCTTTGATACCCTGACGAGTAGACTCTTTCAGAGGTCTCCTGTGGAAGGCTCCTATCCTGTTCTTTGTGTTCTCCTAATTCCGATGTATATCCTGCTTGCCTGTGTGAGTGAAGTTTCAGCCTCTTCCCTAAGGTCCTCCTTATGGTGTAGCTTCTTTAAGACTATAGATTTTAGTATGTTTATCCTATATTACATGGCTAATAACTACTTATAAGTGAGTATATACCATATGCGTCTTTCTGCTTCTGGGTTACCTCACTCAGGAAGATCTTTTCTAGTTTCCACCATTTGCCTGCAAATTTCATAATTTCTTTGTGGGAAAGGGCATCGGGGGAGAAGAGTGAGGTTAGATGGGACTGGGAGGAGACAAGGGAGGGGGCTACAGAGGAGATACAAAGTGACTAAATTAGGAATAATTAATTAATTTAAAAGTTTTCAAAAGAAAAGATAACAATCTTTTCTTGTAACAATCCCACAGTGATGCTTCCCAAATTCGGGATACAGAAATGTTCATGAAAACATTTCCAAAATAAATCTTATCAAAGCATGATGCTGCAAAGCCACTCTCTGCCAAGAACCCATGTGAGGAAATCCGAGATCTTGCACCTCCATGGAACCAAGGAACTCCGCCCAGCCCATACATGGAGTCCCAGCACAGAATCTACACTAAATAAGTCTATCTTGAGTTCAGAAATTTCTTTTAAAAAATTCAAATTAAGCATTCAAGAAATGCCTCTTGTTTGTTAGTATATTTGAAATAACTTGTCTCCTGATGTTAAAAAAAAAAAAAACCCTTAAGTTTTCACTGATATGCCAACAGCATTGACTAGAACAGAGTATGGCCTGGTTCCTGTACCGATTACTAGGTAGCCCACTTGGACACTGAGCTGCCATGGGCTACATCTGTGCAGGGGTTCTAGATTATCTCCATGAATGGTCCTTGGTTGGAGTATCAGTCTCAGAAAAGACCCCTGGGCCCAGATTTTTTGGTGTCATTTCTTAAAAAATACAGAAAATGTGGATGGGAAAAGCCACCAAACCATTATGTCTGGGTGTTTTCCTGTGGCAAAATTATGGCTCAGTGGTTAAGGCTACTTGCTCTTGCAGATAACCTTGGTTTAGTTCCCAGCACCCACATTCCATCTCAAAAAAATTTCAAAGGATTCCGTGCTGAGTCTGGTCTGTAACTGAGAAGGCAAGAGTAAACAGCTCTAGTGGTACTGGCAAGACATAAATTATTACAGAAAGCTAACAATGAGCTTTAGACTTGATAGGAAGGGACCAAAATTTGGTCCTGTTATTTCTGGAGTGTGAGTGAAAAACAACAACAACAGAAGTATAAATTCAGCCAACCCTACAATTTTCAGAACACATAAGATAAAAATGAGTTCAGTTCAGCAAGATGTTCTAAGTAGCGTGGATATAAGAACCAGAGAGACATGGTCAGAACGTGCATAGTGAGGCACAGTACACTGTAACGAAAACTTTCCATATCACGAACATAGTGATGTGTTCAACATACTCTTTCTGTGAAACCAACATTGAAATCCACCACACACACACACACACACACACACACACACCCCACAAGGGGGAGAAGAAGTCTACCCTTTGTAGGGCCAGACCCATGAATTAAAAAGTTTAAGAAAATCTTAGCTCCTTTGTCCTGCTACTCTGCGCTCTGAATTTACACTCAGGTGAGTCTCAGGAGCAGAGACAGCCCCCTGCACACTTGTTATGGCTTTCTGATATTTATTGGCTGTGATCTTAGTAGAAATTATTCAGTTTCCCGGTCACTAGACAGTAAACTTCCTTGATTTGGGAAGGGGGCTCCATAGCTCTTACTAACTTTTATTGATATGTGTCTCAATACCAAGTACACAGATAATCAGACGAGTTGCCGTTGCTAAAAGCTGAATTGATTTGTGCTGTGCTTAAAAGGTAGAGGTGAGGAGAGAAACCTAGTTACTCAAACAGGTACTCAGGAAAAAAATTATTGTATACCTCTATTTAGTTGTATACAATACTCTTAAACATGAAACATTATTCTGCGTATTTAAGATTCTTTTGTCTGAAACTCCTTGGATTTAAAGGATTGTCCACAGCCAGCTATGATCACAGTGATAACAGTGAAATGAGATTTTTCAACCTTGTCCAATAGAAGACAACCCCAAAGGACTCCAACAAAGATCACTAGGGTACCTGCAGTCGGTGATGTGGGAACATCCAGTTAACACATGAACTGTCTTTACTCTCGTCCACTCAATAGTATCCCTGTAACACTTGCCTTATCTAATACAGGGCAGGTCCTTTGTGGTCAACTACTACTTGTTATTGTTCAGGGAACAATGACAAAAAGGTAGTGTGTGTGAATTTCCTCTAGAGGCAATTCTCAAACATTTCCAATCTTCCTTTGACTGGATCCAGGGACTCACAGCCCACGGACAGAGTCTGACTGTACCTGTAGGCAAACTTATTTTTTTCTGTTTCTCTGGGGAAAAACAGATCAGTACATATCAACTCTACTCCAACTCTCAACTGTTTATTTTCTTTCATTTTTTGTTTTTTTTTTAATTATTATTTGTATTATTATTAATTTAATTATTTATTATTGCTACTTTCTTTTAAAATAAGAAGCTGGATGCTATCAGAAGCGCTGTTAGTTCCTGTAACTAACTCCGACGTCCTACCTACATCCGCTGCCTTTCTGGGGAAGATGAAAGCAATGTGTCCACTTAGGACCAAGTCTTCAGTTCCTGTTCTGACTCCAATCCCTTGTTGCTTCCTAAAGGGTTTATTTGACAGACACTTCTTTTTTTATATTGTAACAACAGTTTTTCCTATCATTTCCTTAGATGTATAATTGTACAGAAATATTTATTTTTAAAAAAGAAAGAAAACATTTCTTTAAATCAAAGAAAGAAATTGGGGCTAGAGAGATGAGTCAGTGATAAAGAGCACTGTCTTCTCTTCCAGAGGACCTGGCTTCAGTTCCCAGCACCCAGACTACAGCTGTCACTCTAGTTCCAGAGATTCTGATGCCTTCTCCTGACCTCCTCAGCCATGACATGCGTGTAGTACACACACACACACAGGGATACACAAAACACATTTAAAAAAATCTTTTCCTTAAAGGAGGGGATTCTTCTCACACATTTCTCCAACTTTTGCCTTATTTTCTGTTCCCCCTTTGAAACTGATTAATATTCTTAACTTTTCTCTACCTACTGTCTCTAACACCTAGCTTTTTTTTTTTAAATCTTAAAGAAATAATCATAGGTATTATTGTGGAGGAACTCCATTTTACATATAACCTTTGCTATAGTAGTGAATATTTTTTCTGGTTTACTTTTTATTTTTTAGCTTATTTAAATTTTTAATTTTTTATATTAATTAGTTTATTCACTTTGTATCTCAGCTATAGCCCCCTCCCTCATTTCCTCCCAATCCTACCCTCCCTCCCTAATCTCCTCCCATTCCCCTCTCCAAATCCACTGATAGGGGAGGTCCTCCTTCTCTTCCCTCTGACCCTAGCCTATCAGGTCTCATCAATGTTGGTTGCATTGTCTTCCTCTTTGACCTGGTAAGGCTGCTCCCCTAATTAGTGGGAGGTGATCAAAGAGCCAGCCTTTGAGTTCATGTCAGAGACAGCCCCTGTTCCCATTACTAGGGAATTCACTTGGATACTGAGCTGCCATGGACTACATCTGTGCAGGGGTTGTAAGTTATCTCCATGCATGGTCCTTGGTTGGAGTATCAGTCTTAGAAAGGACCCCTGGGCCCAGATTTCTTGATTCTGTTGCTCTCCTTGTGTATCTCCTGTTCCCTCCAGGTCTTTCATCTTTCCCTTCTTTCATAGGATCCCCTGCACTCTGCTCAAAGTTTGGCTATGAGTATCAGCATCTGCTTTGAGACCCTACTGGGTAGAGTCTTTCAGAGGCCCTCTATGGTAGGCTCCTGTCCTGTTTCCTGTTTTCTCCCTCTTCTGATGTCTGTCCCGTTTGCCTTTCTTAGTGAGGATTGAATCATCTTACCCAAACACCTCACTTTTCAACCAATCGCAGTTCACAGAGTCCTTCCTCTCCTTGCATGAGGAGAAGCTGATCTTTAGCGGGCAACAACATGCTTTAATTGCTGTCCTCGCCTGGGTCCTGCAGCACCAGGCCTAGGGCAAGATGCTCCAACCAATGCCAGGCTCTTCAGCTGGTTCCCTGTCTGTCAGAGCTCTGGTGGTAGAGTACACCAAAGTTATACCTGCAGCCTGTCAGGGAGTGACGCTGAGTTTCCAGTGACATCTATGCGCTGATAACGCTCAGGTTCGACTTCTTGCGACCAGCTGCCCCTGGACCCTGTACTGCTCATTCTAACAGCCTACTAGACACTCTACTTCACTGGAGAGCAGACATCTCACTCCAAATATAAATGTAACCCAAGTGTACCAGAACCACTCTACATCCTGTTCTTACCCATGTCTTTTCCACCTCAAAAAACAGCCCACTTGGTTAGCCAATTATTCAGCCTCAAGGACCTAGAAGCCCTTTTTAAAGTCTTTCCTACCTTGGCCACACTTGCAGCGAATTTTTTGGTGTTTTTCTTAGAATTTTTAGAACAATGTTGTTGTCCATTTCTGTTGCTCAGGGGCACACTTGCCACAGTGGTGGTCTGAAGACTTCTTTCGGGGATCACTTCTCTCCTACTACCAAGAGGGGGCTGGAGATCAATTTCGGGTTCTCAAGCATGGCAGCAAGCACCTTTACCCAATGAGTCATCTCGTCAGCCTGTTCAGTAGCGATTATTTTATCCTATTCTCAAAATACATATAAGATTTGACCAATTCTCAGCATAACTGAGCAAAGGCACCTTACAGGGTGTGCTGAAATATGTGATATATATATATCACAAGAGAGTGTTACTTACCCATGAAGAACAAAATCATGCCATTTGCATGAAATGGATAGAACTGAAGATTATAGTATTGAACAAAATAAGTTATATAGAGAAGATAAATGTCATGCGTTTACTCTCCTGTGTGGACTCTACACTTAACATACAACACAAATGTAGAAGGGAACTATTGGGAAAGAAAAGGGTGTGTTTAAAAATGTCACAGTGAATTCCATTGTTTCACACAATTATATATGTTAACAAAAATTATTTGAAATATATGTTCTTGAAAGTGGATCTATTGGAAAAGTGTAATAATATTTTATTGAAGAAAAAGATACTCCAGCCATCATTCAGGAAAGACTTCTTGTAGAGTGGTCAATCTGAAATCATAATGCTAAGATCTATAAGAAAGGCATAAGATCTCTTGGAGGCACACTCCAGCTTATTAACCATGAATTATAAGAAATTTCCAGTTTTCTCCCTTTTAAACATATGTGGAGATCTCCTACAAGGTGAAAGTTACCTTGACTTAGTATTTGAACTGCAAAGCAGTGATCAATTAATTTACTAATAATCAGATAATTGAACAGGAGTTCCTGAAGAAAATTAAAAGCAGAAATAGCCAGCAGGGCAATTTTGAAGAGCCATCTCTCAGTTTTGTAAACTAACCCTGTCTAATGGCCCTTTTTAATGCAATTTACAGTTTCATCATCACTCTTTTTGTATTAGTAATTATTTTTAAAATACCAAAGAACCATCTTTTTTTTCTCCCAAGGTCTTTCACCTAATCTGATTTACAGCCAAACTCAAGTTGGACTCCATCTTTCTCAGGTTTGACATTTCAAAATATTTATTGCTCTTTTACATTAATGCCTTTGTCATGAATCTGAAGGTGACCGTTATTTCTTTCATCACCTTGTAATTAAATGGATCAACTATTGCCACATTATTCCCACTATCCGTCCTCAGAGCACATAAAAACCCTCCGATGAGAAAGTGAGACCGGTCCCTGTGTGAACGACAACAAACAAATGTTTCTGAAAATATAGGGTCCTCTTGACGCATCGCTAAAGAAGCTGTTCCAAGCGGAAGCACAAAATCTTTAATATTTTATTGATCAGATCTAAACCTTCTGCCCAAAGTGGCAATTAAATTTCAATTAAACTGACTGAAAGCATCATATTAAATTTCAGCACTTTACGAGCTATCAGATAATGCTGCAGGACAAATCTTTAGTATGATCACACTCTTTTCAAATTATATTATCCTGTTCATTCACAATAAAAGTGACAGTTTTAGGTATACTTTCAATATTTCTTGAATATAAACCCTCTAATGAACACATTTTATTGCCTTTAAATCAATTATTATTGGATATTTTAATAAAGTGAATTGAGCACTTTGTTTTACACACTGCTTAGAAGTTATTATATTTTGCAGTCAGCACAGCAAAAAAAAAAAAAAAAAAAAGTGGATTGGAGAGAAAGGAACAGCCAAAGAGCTGGAGCATGGGAGATGCAGCCTCGGCCATTTCAAAGAAAAGATTTCCTGTTTTGCTCTGTCATTTAAATGATGTGTGATAATTAGTATCACGTCAATGCTTGTTTGTTTGTTTGTTTTTTCCTTTTTGAAATTTAGGTTCAAATTCTCAAGTGACCTAGTGGTAAAATAAAAATCACCAAATCACAGCATGGTAAAAAAATATATATATCCTGATGCTTTAATATAGAGAAACTGAAACATTTAGGTCTTTGTTTGACTATCTCCTTTGCTGTCTGAATGCTACTTATAATATTATATTTTAATGTCTCAAAACAAAGTCCGTGTTTAGTGTTGGCCACATCTGTGACCATGAAATATGTAGGTGGCGTTCTGATGAAATCGGTTTTCTTTGGCCTTTGTTGTGATGAGTACAGGCTCCAGGCTTTAACTTAACAGCTGAGGTTTTCAGAACTGATTGCCAAGATGGACCCAAGTAGTTTCCGGCTGTGTGTTGTCCAGATTGCTCATCACATCCTTGAGTCACCATCCTGCATTTGGCTCATACAAGCCTAAGGTACTGGCCCCATTGCTTGCACAGGTACCCATTAACTCAAAAACCAGACAAATGGTGCAGAAACCCACACAGAGAGAGGACTAAGTAGGGGTTTCGCCTTCCACTTTAAGAGAACCTAGGCACACATAAGACTCTGGCATGCTGTCTGAATTCAGAGAAGCCTGCAGTGCTAAAGTTGAAAGAATACTCTAATGACCCCAGTGTAATTCATTGGACTGTATTAAATTAAAATTTAGATGAAAATCATGGCTTCTTATTGAAATGATTCAATTAGATTATGGTCCCTGAATTTGAGTAATTGAGTCTCAGAGCTACAGGGACTTTAACAAGTCATTAAAACCATCCCTGTGAGGCACTGGATTAAGAGACCAACAGTAAGGCTATGCACGGCCAGGACACTAATTCATAAAGAATGCTAGGACACCATGACAGAATACACTGGCTAGCTGAGTCTGGCTTCCACAAAAAACTCAGGTAGCTGGTAAGCCACAAATTTCTCACCCCTTCTGAAACAGCCACTGCAATCCCCAATACAAGATTGCTACATCCTCACTGTTCTTCCTATGGAACGTACCCTATTCTGTTGGAATTAGAGCCAAAGTCAACAACTCACTGTCTACTTGAATATTATGAACTCACTTCCCAACAACAACAACAATATGTGTGTGTGTGTGTGTGTGTGTGTGTGTGTGTGTGTGTGTGCATGTGCCTGTGTGGTTATAAATTGAAGATCATCGTGAATGAGGTAACCCAGAATCAGAAGACACACATGGTATATACTCACTCATAAGTGGATATTAGCTCTATAATACTAAAATCTATACTCCTAAAGAAGCTGAACAACAAAGAAAACCCCAAGGAAGATACTCAGTCTTTATTCAGAAGGACAAACACAATAGATATCAAAAGTAGAAGAACACAGGGAACAGGACAGGAGTCTACCACAGAGGGCCTCTGAAAGACTCTACTGATAGAGCTATCGAAGCAGATACTGAGATTCATAGTCAAAGTTTGGACAGAGTGCAGAGAATCTTATGAAAGAAGAGGGAGATAGAAAGACCTGAAGGGGACAGGAGCTCCAAAAGGAAACCAAAAGAACCAAAAAACCCAAGCCATGGGAGCCCTGCAGAGACTGTTACCTCAACCAAGGACAATACATGGAGAGGACCTAAAACCCCAGCTCAGATGTAGCCCATAGACTCAGGATCCAAGTGGAGTCCCTAGTAAGGGGAGCAGGGGCTTTTTCTGGCATGAACTCAGTGGCTGGCTCTTTGATCACCTTTCCCTGAGGGAGGAACAGCCTTGCCAAGCTACAGAGAAAGACAATGCAACCAGTCCTGATGAGACCTGACAGGCTAGGGTCAGATAGAACAGGAAGAGGACCTCTCCTATTAGTGGACTAGGAGAGGGTCATAGTGGAAGAAGAGGGAGAGGAGATGGAGTTGGGAGGAGACCAGGGAGGGGGCCACAGCCAGGATACAAATTGAATAAATTGTAATAAATGATAATAATAAAAGAATTTTTAAAAAACAAAGGCATGGCGGCGGGGGAGATAATGCATGCAATTTAAAAAGCAAAGTGTATTCTTTCAGATTATCCAAAATTTGACTGTACTTTGAGCAGTAAGGTTTAACTAATAGACCCAGGTCCCTGGATGACTTTTCTTAAGACAAAATCAGCATCTACTACTCTCACATTGAGAAAGAACCCAGAAAAATACATCAAGTAAGAGTCCTTCTCTATTAGCATTCACAGACTAATATGGGATTCAGGCCTTTGGAAAAACATTCTCAACCAAAACTGAAATAATTCTCATTGGGCATGGTGGCCCACACCTTTAATCCAAGCAATCAGGAGACGGTTCTATGAGTTCAAGGCCAACATAATGAGCTCCAGAATAGCTACGGATCAAACCCTGTCATTAATGATAATAATTATCATATACATTATTATTATTATTATTTTCACACTATTGGAAAACTTTGATATATATATAATCTAAGCCTTAATTAGAGCTCTGGTTTTTTTGGGGGGGGTTCTAGTTTGCTTAAACAGAGAAAGTAAGAACAGCTATGTCTAGAAATTCTCACAAATTGACCTCTTGTTTCCAATAGCACCTGGGCAAATTAGTGTTATCTTAAAGTAACCTTTTTTTTGGACTGTTCTTTGTTTGTTTTGTTGTTGTTGATGATGATGATGATGATGATGAGACACAGCAGAAACATTTTAAATTAATTACTGACTCCTTCAAAGCTAAGAGCCTGAGAAACTCTCCAGCTAAACTTTGTCAGCCATTGCAAAGCAGATGAAGGAAGTAGAACACACCCTGTGCACCTGCCTGCTCTAGTCTGGTCTTTTGGGCTCACTCTCTTCCCCAGTGTTTTCAAAATGTGCAGGGTAAACCACTGGAAATACTATTTATATTGGAGTTTACCTAAAACTAAGGGGCAAAAACAGTCTTTATGATTCTATCTTTGGTATATATTTAGACCCTGTCAACAAGTGTCAGCAAGTGTCACAGTGTAAGAGGTAAACTGTATAAAATATGAATGCCACAGCAATGTTTGCGTGAAGCCCCTTTCGTTGCATCATCTCCAAGTAGCCAGGCTTCCAGACAGTATCACCCTGTGTCACTAAACCAGCTCTGATAGCATGAACAAATAATTTGTTTACTTCTTTACATTGTTTGAGACACTTCCACACCAAAGCTCCAGCTTGCTTGAAACAAAGATGAACCCCAAGCTGGTCTGAAACAAGTGGTCCTCCTGCCTCAGCTCCTGAGTGTTGAGACCACAGGTAAGTGCTAACCACATTTCCATAGCAAACTGCGGATGAAGATATTTTTCTTACTCCTAGCCAAGCCTTTCATCATCTACATAGCAATCTAACAAATGAATATCCCTAACAGCAATCACGGCAAAAGATGTTTGAAATGATCAGGGTTACTGTAAATATGAATTCACATCCACAGATGCCAGGAATGACCTTTGCCCTGTTCATGAAATTAAAAAATGCCTTAGCACCCTCTTAAGCCAAACAGAACTCTGTTCCTGGAGACTTGAGGGAGAAACATACTCTTCTGTATTCAAGGGACAGAGAAGAAAGACCATTATAAAGTAGATACCTTGGATGTTGTTGCCAAAGGAAGAGGAGAGAAAAGGGGCACGCAGGAGACAGGGGAGTGCCGGCGAAGGACTCGTCATTGAAACTGGGCCTGCACTTATAATAGAAGATGGGCTCTGAAAAGTCCCACAGTTTGAGAACGGACAGAGTTATATGCTTAACAACAACAAAAAATGGCTTTAAAATGTCTAAGACACGTTTCCAGTTTAGTTCTCTCAGATATTTCTCTACATGTTTCAAAATAAGCATTAGAGTTGATATTAGCAAAATATAGGAAATACAATATTTATTTGTTTGTTTGTTCATTTGTTTGTTTTTATATTCCACCAGGTTCAAGTAGTGTTACCCATTTGTGCATGGGTGTGGGGCCATCCACTGGAGCATGAACAATCTACCAATGGTTCCTTTCCCTAGCTACCATCAATACCAACATCTTCTTAGCTAGGAGGAAGGCCCTGTAGACACCTCCCTCCTTACATGCTGGACTTTTGATTGGACTGATCTTATTTAGGTAACAATGGCTGCTGCAAGACCGTAAGTGCAATGGCCACGTCATATCCAGAAGCTAGCATTTCACCGCATCACTTTCCATCTACCATTTCTTGCCATCTTTCCTCCCTCATTGTTCTCATCCCTTGAACCTTGGGGATCAGCATTATGTCCATATTACATTTAGAGCTCAACACTCACAGTCATTTGTTTTTGACTCTTTGTCCAATTATGAGTCTCTATATCATATCTCACTACCAAGAGAAACTTCTCCAAATAAGGTTAGCATTCTTCCCATCCTCTCTTCCACATTGCTCTTTGTGCCTGAAAACGGTGGCATATGAATGTCCTGCTTAGGGCTGAGACTTGATTATAACTTAGAATGTGTATCTTGAGTAGCCATGTATCTCTGCATTCACCACCTTTCATGGAGAAGAAAGTTCCTCTGATTAAGACTAAGAGTGCCATTAGGAAGCAATAAATGTAATTAATTATTGCAAAGGCATCGTGACACTGTTAATTCAACTAAAGGCCAACAGTCAGTTCTCCACCTCAGGTGTGGGTTTTCAGTCATGTTTATATGACCAAACACAGATAACTTCTTGTGGAGCATGCCTCAAAAACAATCAAAGAGCACTCAATATCACCCATAATTGTCATACTGCTATCACACCAGTGGACATATCTTTCCTAGAAGGTTGGTATCACAGTTGAAAGGTTCCTCAGCTGGATAAGAACAATTCTTGCCTTTTCTCCCTGACGGCCTGCATTGCAACTTCTTACCCAATGAAGGTGGGCCAGAGGAGACAAAGTTTCCAGCTTCACTCTGGTTTGATTTTTTTTTTTTTTTTCTGTATCTTGTACCCAAGCTATACGGAGTTTTCAGCAATAGGGTCATATCAACTTGTTCTATGTCATTCCAGGAGAAATGACATCACCTTGATTTATTTTGGAGGCCTCCCTGATCAACAACTAATAAAACAATATTACGAAATTTTCAAGTAAGTAGAAATAAGTAGGAAATTATGCGGAGATAAGTCAGAAAGACAAAACCACATGTTTTCTCTCTTACGTATGGGTCCTAGCTTTGAATCTTTAGCATGTTGAATTTGAAGTATCCACAGAACCCAGGACACCAGAAAAAGATGATTGTGGTGAGTTGTGGTAGTAGATCTTAGGTGATATGAAAACAGAGAAGGTGAATAGTGGGGAGAAGAGTGAAGCAGGATTAGGTAATGGGAAAGAAAGGATAGGATTAACTGAAATGAAGGGTGTAGGGAAAAGCATATGGAAACCAGCACTTTGTAAGCCAAATTAAAATATATATATGAGATTTAGAAGGAAGAGATAGACTGCATGGCTGAATGATACATAACCCAACAGCCAGGAGTTACTAAAGCAAATATGATATTTATAAGTTAAAAAAATATTCCTGTGCTGGAGAAGAGTTCTCCAAAAGTGTTTACTGGCAGAACCAAAAGATACAATACCTTGGAGAGAAAACTTCTCAACTACAGGCAGGATCATGTTCCTGAAATGACAATGTGACCTGACCGCTCCTTGTTGAAAACACATTGTTTCTGATTGCCCTAAAAGTTGACTCCGATGCCTCTTGCCTCCTCAGATGCTCTGTGATCCAAATTTTCCTTCCTCCCACCTCAGTCTCCTTCCAGTGATATTGATCTTTTCCCCGTTTCTGGACTTGTGGCCTTCAGCTCAACTCCCTCTCACAGAGAATTCCATCACTATTTGGGCTTCCTCTTTTTCTTTGGGCCTGTTACAATTAACTTTCTCCTCATAGGTCACTTCAGAAGGCACTTTCCCCAGGACCTCCCTGACGCACTACTCCCAGCTCAGCTGCCCTCATTGATCACCATCTTCTTATACTTACGCCAGTGTCTCCTGGGAAATGAGACTTAGGCTGACAGCCCTACCCATACCAGGAACCTTCATACATACATGCTAAATAGGTGAATTAATAAACAAATGGATGGACCTATGACATATTTAAATATTGCTACCAATTTTGTGATATCTCCAACCATACTTTTGAAGTTCAGAGTTCTACAGATGGCATTTTTGACATTTTTAGTTCTAAGTTTAGATTCTAACAGCTGTGCCATCTCTCTGGGCCTACTGGCACTCTTGTGACAGGTTTTCTTTATAATAGAACGTTTTGTTTATTTGTTTGTTTGTTTGTTTGAAATAGGTTCTCTCTATGTAACTCTGGCTGTCCTGGAACTCACTATGTAAACCAATCTGGCCTCAAACTCACAGAGAGCCCCCTGCCTCTGTCTCCCAAGTGCCGAGATTAAAGTCCTGGGCTACTATGCCTAGTTTATAATGGAACTTTTAATCCTAATTTTTAATTATTTTCACCCTAAATACTATAAATGTTGATGGCATTTGACATGCTTACAGTGCTTTGAATTATGCTTGATGTATAGTGGAATACAACAGAAATGTTTAATCATTTGAATTCCTTGGGAATGTAAGACACAGCCTTCAGTTATAACAAATCGGCGTTCGCTAGTAATCAATTTTCTTAGATACATGTCTACTAAATAATGATTCTATGTTTATTCTGGACTCCTCTGAAAGATACTGTTTATTCAGATTCATATAGTGGAAATTGTTATATGTTTTAGTCATTTGTCATCACAGCATAAAGACAGGAGATGGGCTATAGTAAAACAGCAACAATTTAACGCACCAGTGTGATGTGCCTTACATGTGTGTAGGGCAGGGAGGGCAGTTTCCTTGTGTAACCACAGGCTCTGCCGACTTCAGATTACCTGGAGAGGGAACTTAACTGCACGGGTCCCCAGTCCCAGCCTGAGTGAGCACACACGTCGAGAAGATACATTAGAGATCAAGTGTGAGAGGAAGAAACCTGGCATTCCCCTAGAAGGGAGGCTGGGCAGCCTTCACTGGCTGGAAGTGATGGCGGTTTCTACGTTTTCCCAGGGTCTTAATCATTCGAGCTTTAAGCAGCAAAATAGCACAAGAGAACAAGCGCGCACCGCTGGATGCAGCCAAACGGGGTGATAGAGTAGCCAGTCCACACTCTCTTCACAAGCACAACCAGGTGGGTTTTCTTTTTCACGTTTTCCTGAAAGAAACATTCATTCCTGGCAGATAATTGGAGGCAACTCCTAACTTTAACCAAGAAAAAAAGGAAAGAAATCAAAACCAATGAATATTAATACACTATGGATTGCTTTTTATTCACAAGAATACACACTCACAGCACTAGGCAAATGCAACCCAGGATCTGAGCTGCATGTTGTGTTGATAAAGGGGGATGTATTTAACAGAGCAACTTTTCCCATGATTCAATATGTTTGGTTTCTTTTTGGTTATAAATACCTTTTCCATGCAAGTCTGCCTCTCCTCCTAAGACATACGTATGTAAGCAATCTTGACAAACTGATCAAGCTAATAAATTTGTCTGATAGCTGCTCCTTGCCTCTCCTGAACCTCCTAAATGTATAAATTCCCAAATGTAATAAAAGACTAATTTTTATTGCATTTTAATGGGGTGATTTGGCAATTTTTTATGCCTGTGTTTTATTTCACTGCATTGAGAAACTTCAGAAAAGGTTTCAAGGAAGAGATATAAGGAGTTGGGGCAAAGAAGAGAGGACTAGAAATGAAGAGAGAAGTGCATACGGGAGCTTTGCATTTTGTTGAGTCCTTACAATTATTTCCAAGTGTGAGCAACTTTGTTGTGCGAGTAAATCTCTTTGCTGAGACCATCATAATTGAACTTCCACAGATTTCCTGAGTACATGGAAGCTGCTGCTAAATCAGAAAGGGTGAGCTGAAGCTTGTGCCGTTCTGACGCACTTACTCATCTCCAGTGCTATGCTGGATTTATATTTTTGACACTAAGAAAAGAACCATGAATTTTTGTCAACTGTAGCATGGGAATTTACATTTGTTCTATAAAATGCACTGAAAGGACCAGCCTGCTCTTTGAGAATGGGAAATGCAATCTATCCAAGTCCCAATAAACTTGAGAATATATATCTGGTTAAACCCATCTCAAATGAGATGCAGTCCTGGCAATATGGTGGCTCTGGAAGGTTGGCAGTAAAAGTAGATATACAGTATCTGACATTGGATTGTTTCAAGCTTAATTTCAGTAAAGTAATAATGTCAGGAAAACAAACGCTGGGCGATGCACAGATTGATACCATTAGATGGGAACCCTGCCAGGCCTTATGAACACAATCATTTTTGACTTGATATTATGTGTAAAGAATAAAATAGTATTCGATATGCCAGCTCTAGATTTGCAGTTATAAAAGTTGACCAGGATAGTGGTCAGGGAGAAGGGATGAAATATGGCAAATATATTCTTTTCTATATACAATCAAATAGGATCGCACTGCTCTAAAATCTGTTCTGTAAGAATGTCCTCTATGATTTGCCCTGGGTAACAAGGAACTGCCCACACTCAATGACACAGAGGCTTCAAGCAGGATGGTGAACAAAGAATGCTTGCAGACCACAGTCAAACAAAACAAAAGCATCCCATGGCACGTCTGAACTCCACAGCAGAGATGCGTAAGATAATTAGGGGAGAGACAATGGCCATCTTGAGAAACCCAAGCAAGAAAAGCACCACTTCCATTTATTTTTTCTCTTAAATTGCTTTTCCAATCAATACATAACCGTGTAGTCGTATTCTACTTCCTGGAGGACATCCCTGCCTACCACCTGGAGGAGGTTTCATCTGGAGGCTCATACCTGTCTTCAGGAGCCTAAGTGCCAAGTGTGCCATTAGCTTTCATAGGGTGGCGTTTCAAGTGTGTCTCTGCTTTCACAAGTCATAATTTCTGCTCTTGCTTGTCTTGTCCTAAAAAGTGGGGAGGGAGAAAAAGATCCCTTCTATTTCTCCTTTCTCTATTGGAAAAGATATTCAGTTATAGCTCGTGTTTGTAGACACTGGTATGAAACAAGCGTGCACAGAAAAGTAGGTTCTCTATAACCCCACAAACTTTATCTATCTGCCTGTCTATCAATCTGTCCATATGGGCAAAAATATAGATATATAGATACCTGTATCTATCTCTCTCTCACACACACATGCACACAAATACACACACATACTTCCACCAAATATCTCTATAAGCAAAGTACCTGCTTGAACCTTGCCCCTTAAGAATCAAGACACAAATTTAAATGGCCCATAAAATAACGAAGCCGTATGATTTTTGGAGAAAAAAAATCTATGACAACCTTAAACCAACAGCTAGTGCCAAAATGTTGAAATTTTTCTAAACCCCTTTATAAAAATACTACACTCATTCCCAGTCACACTATAAGGTGAGTAGAAGGGAGATTATGTTTTTCACTTTCATCCCCAAATGATGAAATTATTATTACTGAGAAATCAATATTGTTGCCATTGATAGCTACATCTGTAAGCCATTTGCAGGGGAATGTTAGGCTTCCCTGTATTTGTACACTGCGGACTGTCATTTGCTTTCTCTTTAATCTTGTTTGAATGTACGGCTCGCTCGTCCCTGTTTTATTGACTCCATCACAGACACACTGTCACTTTTTATAAAATGGTCACTGCAGCATCACATCAAGCAAATTTTTGCTTCTGCAGTCAGTAATTTAGTGCCTTTATGGAATTGCAATTTCAGGGCTCACTGCTTGTTTTTCTAAAATGTACTTTAGGAATTAGTTACTCCAGCCACAAATCAGTTGAATTTATACACAGTTGTAATACAGTTTATGGCCTCATGGTACATTGCTTCAAAAACAGCAGATGTGAAATTATGATAAATATAATGAGTGTTTTTTTGCCTGATCTAGTGGAGGAGAGAAGGATCTGGAGCGTGTTTACCTATCCCATACAGTACATTTAATGTCTTAGTCAGGAGCCCTGACAATGGCTGATTAATGTCCTCATCTCCTTTATTAAAGATAAGAGTAGCGCTGCAGTCAGGAGATAGAAAGCACACCATAAATCTTCGTAAAATGAGCAGTCAAATAATCACTCATCAGAAATAAAATCTACATACATTAACACTAACACTCAGCCTTCCACGTACACTCCCATAAAAAAAAAAAAAAGCAAGGGGAGATGGCGGTCCCGAAGTTTTAATTTGAACCAGTTCTTTAGCTTGACTATCACCAACCCTGTAACCTGGATGCAAAAGCTGGCATTTAAAAGCACATGCGAAAGGAGCAGATGCCTCATCATTACATTAAGAGCATGAAGCAGGCAACAATTAAGCGATTCACTGGGAAGACATAATGCTGATCTATGCTAGCAATTAATCACAGAATACATTAGACAATGATGGGTGACCTACAAATTTTTGACAAAATAATTTTTCATCATGTTGGCGATTTCTTAGCCTAATATGCCTGCAAGGCACAGAGTCAAAACCTGTCATTTATTCCATCTCTCCTTGACAGGCGGCAACCTGTCTTCCAGACAAAATGAACATTATCTGTGCTCACTAGACATTTAGTGCAGGGCTTAGCTTATGACTAATGATAATCGACAGACAGAAATGTTAGACCCTGGAATAATGTTCTCTTTGTTAAAGAAATTTCTCGAGGTAGAATTTTTTTTTCCCTCGGAAAGATGTATAAAGATAAAAACTGTTTTTTATCTGGGCGTTAAGACAACTCAAAGAACCAATATTTCCCTTCGACCAAAATAAACAGAATGATGGAACATTTTTTAAATTAACATCTCATTTGAATACTGACCCTTGCCTGACAGTCCCTTACATGGTTAGGAAAAGGAATACAAAAGAGAGCTCCGAAGACAGAGCCTTTAACACGAAAATACAGACAGGCTGTCTTGTGCTTCGGGTTTTATTTTGAATCTTGTGGAAAGAAGTTGGAAACATCCTGACCATGTGTGCTGCAAAATGTAAATAAAGCAAGGCTCTCTGCGGAGGAATGAACTCCCACCACCACCATTTCTCTTGATTGCCATTTGTCACCGGGTTCTTCAGAGCTGAGAGGACCTGAAGCACATACTAGGGAAAGACAATTCTGAGTGGGAGAAATGCATTAAATTATAAGTTTATTAAATGAATTTAAAATTCCACAAGCAAGTACTTTGTCTTATAATTAATGCAATTGCTTTATGGGCTTTGGATGAAGAGAAATGGATTTTCCTTTAGTTATTTTTCTTCTGCATTCCATGTGCAAAATGCCATCGTAGAGGTAGATTTTTCTCTGGATCCAGGCACCAAATTTCGATTAGCCTTAATGGGACTTACACATGCACACTGATGGGCGAATCGACCCCTTAGGCTGGAAATTTAAGAGAACAAATGGCAAGGACATCAAAATAGTAAAGTCTAATTTAAATGATCCATAAGCCTGCACAGTTCCTTCCCAGGGAAGGCAAACAAATGTTATGCCTTATGATGTTTGGATTGTTTTGATAGCCCTGTAAATACATCCCCTAGACTCATTAGTTAAAGGGAAATCTCCTTATCTAGCAATGCAATCTTTGGCCACACATGCTTAGATCAATTTTTTTCTATATTGCATAATGCATTGTTGCATGCTAGCACCGTGAGGTGATTGCTCCTCTCTCGGCGTCCTGCCTCATACATGTTGCCACAGCTTATATGTTGTTTCTTTCCCAAAGGAAGATGGAGGAAAACAAAAATTCTTGACCCCAAATTATGAGTGTTTTATCATAATTGCTTCAAATTACTTCTGAAAAAGAAATTCATTGTTGTATGAAAGAAGAGAGAAAAGAAAGGAAGAAGGGAGGGCAGAGAAGGAAAGAAGGAAGAAAAAAGAAAAGAAAAGAAAAGAAAAGAAAAGAAAAGAAAAGAAAAGAAAAGAAAAGAAAAGAAAAGAAAAGGCACAAAGGCACCAAACCACAAAGGAAAATGGCCACTTTGTAGCCTCCATTCCTGAGCCTTCCTATCTCTGCTGTCTCTGAGTTACTTCCTTTGTTCCTCTCAACAAGGTTTAGTTTGTGACAGATCATCTAGAGCACCAGGCAACCATCACCATTTAGCCGCTATTTCAGAGATGCTTCACTGTCAGGGCAAAACCAGGGTTGTGTTCAATATCTATACAGGAACCGCCAGAAAATCCATTGTGTTATTCATAACAGTAAAATCTGAGCTCAACAAAACTATGAATGAGAGAAAAGGACCTGTGCAGTAATATGGCCATTTGGCACTAATTTTATATTAAATGTCACAAAAGAGTAAACTAAATTTATTGGTAGTTAGGTAGGTAGATAGGTAGACAGATGGTAGATAGACAGACAGACAGATAATGGAGCAGGGAAATGTTCCACCTCTGCTGTCACAAAGGACCTGAGCACCTGTATCTGGTTCAAACCACCTACAACTCCAGATGAAGGGGATCTTATACCCTCTTCTGAACTCAAAACACACCTGCATTCTCACATGCTCAGAGCTACACGTGGACATACATACATACATACATAATTAAAAATAAAAAATAAAACTTTTTTTATTAAAAACAGAGAAATTGGAATTGTAGCATTAAGTTTTCAAAGGTGTCCAGCCTAGGTCAGAGCTGAAGAACTTGAGCTCTAGAACTCTGGAGATAACTTACTTCCTGAAGTCACTATCTTTCAGATTTTATTTCAGCTCTCTCTCTCTCTCTCTCTCTCTCTCTCTCTCTCTCTCTCTCTCTCTCTCTCATCTTTTCTAGTTTTCCTCTCATTCCCATCTTTTCTTTCTCCACAGTTTCAGCCAACAGACCCATCATGGATGGCTTCCTAAGTGAGGGGTATAATTCATCTGAGCTCCCAAGCTCAAGCTTCACACACAAAGACAGACACTTTCTCAACTATAAAATGGGAATGAGTGGAAACCAAAATGGGCGTGTCATCTCGTCTCAGGACAGGTCACCATATCAGGTGTGATATGGTGTGGTGTGTGCGTGTGTGTGTGTGTGTGTGTTTACCTATGCATGAGTGTGTAGAGGACAGAGCTCAATCTTTGCTCTCTTCCTCTATCACTTTCTGTCTAAGCTTTGGAGAAAGCCTCTCCCTAAACCTGGAACTCTTTGTTTTCCTAGACTGGCTAGCTAGGAAGACCTTCAGCCAATCAGTAGTAGAGTCACAGACTTAGCACCAAAACCGGCTTTATATGTGGGTGCTGAAAAGCTGAACCCAGTCCTCATGCTTGCCCAGAAATCACCAGACCATTTCTCTAGCCTCACAGCTTTGACCATGATCGTCACTCGTCACCTGAGTTAACAAAGGTACTCCTCCCAAAAGCCACATCTTCCAACAAACTGTTTTCATCATCAAAAAAGCCAAACCAATTAAGGTCCAGTTCTTTGACGCAAAAATCATAAGAAATCATTCTCTTCTCTAGCATCAGGATCAGGCTTTTGACAAACAGAACATCTCTACCCTGCTCACATGCCTCTAGTCCTGGAATGAGGATGGCTATGAGGATTTTCTTCAGCTGTGCTCACCTCTAACAACACTTTGTAATTTTTTTTAACAGAAGAACTAACTAACACAAAGGAAAAGTCACCGATCACCCCAACAACACACATAACAGGGAAAATTGAAAGTGAAAGTCCTCTTCTGTAGGAAGAGTACCCTACAGTGACTGGGTGAGTCACTGTCTTCAAGAGTGGCCCCTTGGGGAGGTGATAACAGTACTAAGAAGGCAGAGCAGAGACTCTGAATAGATGGCTTGGTGGCTAAGAGCACTTGCCAATGTAGTAAAGGGCCCAGATCTGGTTCCTAGTACCCACGTGACATCTCACAACATCCGGTAACTCTAGTGCCCGGGGACCAGATGCCCTCTCTTGCCTTCAAGAGAGAAGATACACACACAAGGCACATATGTATACATGCAGGCAAACACACATACACATAAAATTTTATAAAAGGAAACAGTACAGGCTACTAGAGTGACATTAGGAGCATCTCCTTCACTATGTTCCACATCGTGACTGCCATGAGCAACTTTCTTCTTCATAATGCACGATGCCACCGCACTCTGAAAACATGGCCAAGCACTGTAGCCCAAAGCCTCTACAACATGCCAAAGTAAATCATTCTGTGTTTTAGGCTGATTTATTGCAGGGGCTTGTTACAGCAACAGAAAGCTGACTGATAGATCCTGTCTTAGTACCTGAGTGATTCCTACAGACCAAGAAAGAGCGGCCCCATGTGTCTTTGTTCTTTGCCTAGAAATATACCCAGAGCCCAAGAGCTCTGGCTTTGAACAGAAATACTTAGCCCAAACCCAAAGTGCATAGTAGGATTTCTGAATCAAATATTTCCATTTTCTAGTACTATTCATTGCTTAGTTCATCACCATCGTTACTTTCTGCCTCGGTTTCTCTTTAAAAATGGTGTGGGAAATTGACTCTTCCTTACTTTAAAGAAAACAGATGGTGAATTATGAGACTATGCAGATACAAATCTGACTGACAAAAGATATGAAAGACAATATAAAACTTCAACTCTCCAGTTACACAGCTGCAGACTTAACAGTTATGCATGCAGTCTATATACCCAAATGTCGGGATGCAGCAATATCTTGTTCATGGGAAAAAGAAAGACACACACAACATAATCAGCTTCCAACTGGATACTGATAAACAACAACAAAAGATATTCTATTGTCAAAGCCAATACTTACTTGACCTATCCCTTAGAGCAGTGGTTCTCACCCTTCCTAATGCTCTGACGCTTTAATACATTTCCTCATGCTGTGATGACGTCAACCATAAAATTGTGTTGTTGCTATTTCATAACTGGAATTTTGCTACTGTTATGAATCTTAATGTAAATACTAGATATGCAGGATAGCTGGTATGTGATTCTCACGGTGGTCTCGACCCACGAGTTAAGAATCGCTGCCTTAGTGGCATCTGACAGGGCAACAGTTTTGTCTTCCTAGTCGATGCCTCCTTTCATGACACTATGGTCTCCTGCTTTTCCCAGAATACCTCTAGACCTCATGCTAAGGCGCTTTGGGTGAATTTTTTTCACCCAAGTATGTATCCTCATTTCTTCTCCCCTGCTTCAGATACTATCCAAAAGGCACATTCTCAACTC